>NC_085141.1:318975-637951 GCF_024139115.2 Armigeres subalbatus | reverse complement strand
CTTATAAAGAAGTTCGTGAAGATTTTCTTGGAGTAAATAATGGTGGAATTTTCGGATCAATTCCCGGCAAAATTTATGGTGGAATTCCTGAAGACACTGCCGAAGAAATTGTTGGAGGCATTCCTAGAGAATCCCTGATAGAATTTCGGATAGAATGCCAGGAGCAATTGTCGAAGGGATTCCTTGAGAAAGCTTGCATATTTATTTTTCTGCCTATTTTATAATAAATATTATTTTAGAGAGGATTTGTTTAGAAATTCAGATGTATGGTTCTAGTTTTCTTAAACTTATGGAAGAAGCAGGATTTTTATAATAATTGTTATAACCGATTTAATATTCTTTCTGAATACTAAGTTCGTTAATATTTTCTCACTTTATTTAAAAATATCTGATGAGCAATAAAGCACGCATTTTTAAATCCATTATTGTTTTAATCATTATTGTTTCGATTTGGTTTATATTTGGTTTCATGTGTTAATATTCATGTGTTTTTATAAAACTACGATTTAGAAGACCAAAAAAGTTGCCCCCCCCCCTTCTCAAAATCCTGGCTACCCCCATGCAAATATTATGTGAAGGAATATTTAAGAACCTTTTTTAACCCTTTAAGGGCCGTTGTTACCCCTTCAAACAATGTAGTACGCGAAAAAAAAAATTCAAATTTTTGGGCATTGTTTTGTTTGTTTCCAATACAGCATGCATAAAATAGCAAACAACCATATTACTAGTAATAATGTTATTCACTTTCTAATCATTACGAGGTATAGAGAATAAAAACCACAATTTTCAAGAAAACTTTGATTGCAGCATTCTCGTAAAAGCGCAAATATGCGCAAGCAAATCACTCACTAAAAGGTGGTACTAGGGTTTTATTTCAATCCTCCCTTTTATAGATGAGGGGACATTTGAGGACATTAGGTTTGCGGGACCATTTTATAGCAAAGAATAATATTAATTAAAGCTTTTCTTCTACAAATTTTTGATATCAATCTTTGGGTGCAAACAAACCAATATATCGAAAAGCTAAGGTTTTAAGCTTTAAAATGGTATATAAAACCTTATATTTGGAGAAAAATTGACTTCATGACATACAAATCAAAGTAAGGAACGATTTTTTTATTTTTATCAGCTTTTTTCACTTCGCCAGCCCATATCTTTTGACTGAATAAACATAGCGCTTCAATATTTTCCGATTCTCTTATCTAGGGTAGGGGAAGGTGGGTAGACTTGATCCCCGGGGAGACTTGATCACCCCCTGTTTTTTCGAGAACTAAAGTAGTTTTGTTCTAGCGTATTTTTTAGTATAGATCCTCTAGACAAATGGCCTTTATGTGGTGAGTTATTTTTTGGATTGACAACCTTGCCAAGCAAAATTTGAACAACTTTTCATAACAATGACCAAATACTTTCGTTTTTTCCCAGCACAAAGCCATAAATATGCTTAATGATCTGCACTGATGAAAATGTCTACACTCCATCAAAGTTTTAGGATATTTGGATTTGAAGTTATTACCTCAATATGGGGACACTTGATCCCCCATTAGTCATCCATACAAAAATTTGGCGAAAAAATTCAAAAAAATATAAATCTGTTCTCAGGCTTCTAATTTTTTGTAGATTTGACAGATTTGATGAAGGGTTGTCAGGAAAAATTATTTATTGCGTAGATATCATAAAAAGGGGATCAAGTCTCCCCAAATTTTAAAATTGCATGTGCTGTCGAATTCAATAACAAAAATCGTTCACGTATACGCACAGCAATTCGAAAATTCCGCGTATTTTGAAGTAAAAATATTTTAAAAATCTGAGAGCACCTTTCTAATTTTATCAAAGCAAGTTCTTGGAGAGGGATCAATTTCCCCCGAATATTTTAAAAGTCGATTTTTGACAGCACTCCAAAAAATCGATTGTGTATCAATAACAACAATAATTTAAGGACTGTCATACATCAGTAAAGTTAAATACTATATTTCTTAGAGAATCTGTGTGGAAATCGCGTATGTTTATTTATTTTTGGCTGTGATACATCGGAAATCAGAAAAGGGGATCAAGTCTACCCAGTCTCCCCTATATATAAATTAGACAAATTGGAGATAGTCAATTTTTCGATTAATGGCCACCCTTTTCCCCATAGAGCGCACGCATCGTTTTCCTTTATATTTGACATCTTACACTAGTGCCCTCTATTGACGTTATCGTACTAAATAACAATTCCGTACGGAAATCATTTTTTTAAATATTTTGGCTGTGCATATGCACACTACAGGTTTCAAAATAGACCTGGATATTGTTCATAAACCTCGTAAATCTTATAGTCCTTGTAAAGAAACTGGTTAGAGTCCTAAGCCGATAAGAAAACAATCGTAAAAAAAACCATATGAAATTTTTTCAAGGAAAACGCTCAAATTTTCAAAATTTTCGTAAGATGTGGTGTTTCTATAAATTGTCGCAGAAGTAAAAAAAAAATATTATCCATTGAAGATATTTCGCAGCTATACCTATTTTTCTTTGAATCTTTGTTGACATGTGGGGCGTTTTAATGGCCAATATATGTAGGTTACTGCGTTAAACTCACAGGTGCTGCATATAATGTACTAACGCAAAAATCCGGTATACTCACAATCATCGGCACACTTATCTTACTGATAGTTTACTATATATTATTCGATTAAATATGATACGAGTATTCGTACATTTAGAAAAAAGTGGTATTAACCATCCTTTGTATGCTGAACATTCGGTACACATTTCTCATCTCATTTATAGAAATTATCATAATCACCATACAGTTTTACTTGTAGTTTCATACGGAACAGCTTCAACCTCATTACAATGCAATGTAGTGTATGTGTTTCGCATCTCAAGATTGTTCTCTGATGTATATAAATGTATCTACCACATGTACTATTTTCCATCGATGTAATTCGTTCAGGATCAATGTGCATTGCCAAACTGGTAATTTGCATGCAGTAGTAAAATTGTGATTATTAGATCCACTGTGTGTTCATATCCCTATCCCAACAATGTTGCACATATATCAATCGTTTCTCACTGATGCAGATCCTCACGCAAGAAGATTGGAACGTGGTCCTGTTCAATGGAATGGAGAAGACAAGTCATTGGGCCGCTCTATACTTTGTAACACTCATGACTTTTGGAAATTATGTATTGTTCAATTTGTTGGTCGCAATCTTGGTTGAAGGTTTTAGCTCGGAGGTAAATTATGGCAATGTGGTAATGCAGACTCAAATATTGAACATTTCACGTAACATCCTAGCGTAACGAGCGAAGAGAACGGGAACAGCGAGAGCTCGTAAAGGCGAAACTAAATGCCGAATCATTGGCAGCGCAAGAACAAGGCAGCGATATTTACGATGATCCCAAGAGTTTTTCAGAATCTACCACCAGTGATAGCTACAATGAGTCAAAGGGGAAATGGTTTAGTGCTGAAGAGCTGCGGAAGGTTAGATTTTTAATTTCTCTGATCAGAAATATGTTGTGATGGTTAAAAACAATTACAGATAAGGGATATAAAATGCAATATTCAGAAGCAACGACTGCTGCAACCTGGATACGATGATATAAATTTATCGATTCCAAAGCTTAATTCGGAGAAAGATGCAATAAACTCAATCGATCTGTATTCTAGTAGAAAGGTATCATGAGCGAACAAATCAACCCGTCCAGTAAGACATAATCGATTTTTGTTGATTCACAGCAAAGGAAATGCGAACCCCTGAAGTTGTACAACATCCATGTAACGGATCCTCCGATTATAACAACTACTGCCGCGACTCCACAAGACTCCCCTAATGCAACTCTTGAGGGCGGTACCAGCTTCAAGGATTGGGAAAATATAGACTTCGAACAGTTGGAAAAAAGTTCCAGCTCTTCGTTGCTCAAGCCCCCACCAATACTGGGATCACTAAAAGCCTTAGATGATCGGTCGTACTTCGAAGGGCTGCCAGTGTTGAATGAAATGCGAAAAAAGTCTGATAAGAGCTCCAGTTCGCAGGGAGAATGCAAGTCGCTTCAAAGTGACCGCGCGATACAATCGATGGAGGGGGCACAAAAATCGGAAACAGTTCGGAAATCAAGTCTTAAATATCGGAAGGAAGCTCCGACTGACGGTGAAATCCTTAACAACGGTAAATGTGTGTCACGTGTTGGAGGTAAGTTTTGTCGATATTGTTGCATGATAGAAATAATAAACTATAGAGGAAGATATTCACTGGCGAAACATCTGTTGGTGAGGATAGAATGGTAACTTTGGCAGTTATGTAACCAACAAGTCTGTGAATAAGAACAATGGGAAATGAATCGAAAATCTTATACTGTCGCGATTCGCATAAGAATCACATGTCAATTTTTGACGAATTTGATTTTCTTCCAGAAATAAGCTTAAAATCATATAAATAATTACCCCATCTTTGAGAAAAACTGATAAAATAATAGGCTTTGTTCTAGAAATTTGAAAATCAAAACCCCCTTTTGTTGTCCCATCTTGCTATTTATTCGCAGAACACTCACATTCCAGATTTTGATACACTTCCGCGCAAAAAATAAATATTATTAATAGCTTTGTAGCAATGTATAAAATAAAGGAAATTACGCCAAATTTTCAGAAAAAAGGCAGGTTTTATTAATTTATTAGAATTTTGTATTTCGCCATGTAAAATGAGTTTGAAAAATTTCACGGAACATTACTTACGGAACATTACTCAAGAAAACTGACATGGGACGCTTATGCGAATAGTGGCAGTAAACCTCTAATGTTTCATGAGATAATCTTGACACCGCCTTACTGTTATTCTCAATATTTGTATCTGCTTAGTTCCAATCTTGTGGTGAAGTTAGTTTTATTTAAACAATCAATTCCTGTATTTTATTTGGAAATATATGTTACACAAATCTAAAAATATGTATGAGATCTCGAAATGTTTACTCCTGTTTAATTTAGTTTTACGGTCTAAAATAGCCAATAATTTTCTAGGAACCACTCCATTTGAAGCACGCAAATTCGATCCATTGTCGCAGAAAAGCAACAGAATACAAAATGATACACAGAGGGATAGACGTAACTCGTCTAGAAGAAGCTCTGTGAGACGATCATCGTCAATTAAAATCGACAGTGGACCCGGGAGCATTGCCAGCAATATAAGTGCACCGTCGTACTCCAAATACATCTACAACGATAAGAATAAATACTATATCGATAGGAAGAGTTCGCTCCGGTTGAGTGACATAAAATCTCCTAACAACGTGCGCCGAATGTCGTCCATAGAACAAACCTACCATAAACATTCAAGGGTAAGTGTACACAATCTGGAATTGAGAAAAATTCAGGAAGAGCTAACGAAAAACAAGCTAAATAATGCGTCGATAGCATCAGTACAAGAAACGCTCCCGGATACGCTTAACACACGGATAAAAAAGAAATCTAAGGGACGCCTAAAGCAGTTCTTTCGCTATGTTACGCCGAACAATTTTGTGGAGGAACGTGATTTGTATACGTTGTATATATTTCCAGAGGACAACAGGTAAATTTCGAACCATTAGATTATCCTATCGAAGGACTAATAGCAAGCATTGAACCCTAGGTTTCGACAAGTTTGTAGTTGGTTTGTAAATCAGAAATGGTTCGACAACGTGATATTGTTATTCATCGCACTGAATTGTATAACATTAGCCATGGAAAGACCAAATATACCGCCAACTTGCACTGAAAGGTATTTCTTGGCAACGGCGAACTACGTTTTCACCGTTGTTTTTGCCGTTGAAATGTTTATTAAGGTAGGTACAAGTGCTACAATTTCTTATTTTTGTTTTCAATGCTGCTTGTTTTATTATAGGTTGTTGCCACAGGGATGTTCTATGGGCGAGACGCATATTTCACATCTGGTTGGAACATCATGGATGGCTCACTTGTTATAATATCTATTATTGATCTTATGATGTCATTGATTAGTGAGTCAAGTCCGAGAATTTTTGGTATATTACGGGTAATTGTGAAGTCATGCATATTACAATCATATTTCTATAAGCAGTTTTTAATTTCAACATGGTAGGTTTTCCGATTGTTACGATCGTTACGACCTCTAAGAGTTATCAACAGAGCACCAGGTTTGAAGTTGGTTGTGCAAACTCTTCTCTCTTCTTTGAGGCCTATCGGGAATATAGTGCTGATTTGCTGCACGTTCTTCATCATATTCGGAATCCTTGGTGTACAGGTAATGAACTCTTTTATTCATATATAGATATGCCACTTAACCCTGGAGCGTGTTATTCAGCTATTCAAAGGAACATTCTACTACTGCGAAGGAGAGAACATCAAAGGCGTCAAGAACAAAACCGAGTGCTTGTCGATCGAAGGAAACGTTTGGGTCAATCGAAAATACAACTTCGACGATCTTGGCAAGGCGTTGATGTCTCTTTTCGTATTGTCCTCCAGAGATGGCTGGGTGAATATAATGTATACGGGGCTTGATGCTGTCGGCGTCGATCAACAGGTAACCGGATTGCCATCGTGTTTAACCATTATTGTTTATTATTGGACATTGACCTTAAACATTTATTCTAGCCAATTGTAAACTACAACGAGTGGCGTTTGTTATATTTCATTGCATTTATTTTACTGGTGGGATTTTTTGTGTTGAACATGTTCGTTGGGGTCGTAGTAGAAAATTTTCATCGTTGCCGTGAAGAACAGGAAAAGGAGGAGAAAATACGTCGCGCAGCCAAACGGGCATTGCAGATGGAAAAGAAAAGGAGAAGTAAGTATAAGACAAGTACAATGGTACAAGTATTTTCAATGTGATATAAACTGGTATCACTAGAATCAAGTAAACTTTATCACTAAACTATATGTTCACTATATGGATTGCTTTTGAATAATAATAGTTTGCATTCACAGGATTGAATTACATACAGATACATAAATTAACTATGAATTATTTTTTTCAACTTTATTTCTGTGATTTTTTATATACTTAATATAAGTTCATTGCATAATTAATTACCAATTATTTTATTGAATGAAATAATATGGAGTGTGAGTTATCAAGGTAGGCTCTAATGTCCAGCATTTCGTGGCACAGCAGAGTATGATTGATTCACACTCTATACAAATCCGCCCAGCCCGTTGTTGGGGGCATAGAGTGTGAAGTTCTCGATATTAAAGAATGTGGGCTCGCTTGGCTGTGGATATAAAATAGTAAAGCACATGTGACGATTGGGCAAATCAAGCATCCGAAAATGTTCAATTTGCAAAAAAAAGACTCGGTACTCGGACTCTGATAGCTTTTCCGCAAACGTGACAAACCTTTGGTGGTCTTATTGTGTAGAGGTTATCACGCCTATCTAGAGAGTAGGAGGTTGAGAGCCGAGTTTTTTTAACTTTAAAAGTGTTAGAGAGTCCAAGTCCTTCCAAGACACGTGGATTTATTTTCGCAAATTGTGTGCATATGCACAGTCAAGATATTTATTTAACAAAAAAATGATTTTCGTACGGTCGAGTTGGCGAATAATATGCAATTAATTTTTGTAGACTTTCAAGCTACGTACCTTCTTTGGCAAAGTTTTTTGACATCTTTCAAAAAATACGCTAACGTACTGAGTCACTTGATTGACGATAAATTGAAGTCGCTAAGAGCTAAAATGTAAAAAAGTACGTTTTCCAATACTAATCCAAAACGATTCAGAAAAACCTTGATCTCACTTGATTGGATGAAGTTTTCGTTTTTCCAAATAACTGTGCCCCACTCTACTCTAATACATAGGGCCATGGTTACTTGGGTATTGACAAATATTTGTCAAGTTTATCCGGAAATCTATCAGACTGATTAGAAATCGACATGGGCTTTAGGCTGACTTGATAAATATTTGTCATTGTGACAAAATAGTGTATTGAGGGCTTTACTATTATTAAAAAGAAGAAGGTTTTAGAAAAAACCCAGATTAATCCACCTAGCAGTGATGATGCCTTTCTCGTGCATTATAAAATATATTGAAAAAATCACTTTAAAAAGGTCAAAAAAGCTCTTTGGGTGAATAGATCACATTTTTTCGATCATTTTTAATATTTTTGCCTTGCCACCATTCAAAAACAATTGTTTTTTGATTTTTTTTCCAAGGGGGACCTGTGGGAAAAAACAATAATTTTTCAATAATTCCGAAAAGCAATGATCGGGCCCATTTTCAATAGCAAACAATTCCCTGTCGATTGCAACTTGTTGCGAGTAAATCGGATAATTCTAAGTTCTAAAACGTGTGTCTACAAAATTTGTACACATACACATACATACACAAAAAAAACAGACGTCACCTCAGTTTGTCGAGCTGAGTAGATCGGTATATAACACTATGGGACTCCGGGCCTTCTATCAAAAGTTTTTTTGGAGCAATCATATAGCCTTTCGGTACAACTTTGTTGTACGAGAAAGGAAAAAATGCATATGTTACAAATATGCGATCGTGGGTAAATAGTACAATAATTAGCGCAGCGGCACGTTTTAAAAAATACATTATAAAATACAATGTGGATTAACTGTCCAGACAGCGCGTCTACAATTGTTTTAGGGCCGATTCCCACGTAGTGTTTTTTCACCAATGTAATATTAAAGTTCAATAAATCTAGTTGTATGTCATACATTGATTTTGCATGCCTTTGTGTAATAATTGTACAAGTACATTTGTGAAAATTAACAACACAATTCACATAAATATCAATGGATAAAAGCCGCATAATATGGAAATAATGAGGTGTATGAAAACGAATGTTATGTTCAAATCACCCAAATGCCCAAACTACACCATTATTCCACCCAAACCACCCAACCCAATAAGCAGTTAGCCTCAATGACACGCCTCTTCTTTCCTTTTAAAGCAGGAAAAAATGGCAGCAAACGTAACGAGCGCACGAGAAAGCATGTACGAATGCGATTTTTATTTCCAACGATGAAATTTTTACAACTGTGTTGATGCGAGCGGATAAAGTCATCGGCTTCGGTCTCTATAGCGCGTGTGTTAGTTTTCGTGTTCCACATTTGAAGCTTTGGAAAGCTTTGCTTGAGAGGTTAGCATCATCAATAAAGCACGAAAGAAGCAACACAAACTTTAATGCTGTCAGTATACACGGTGCGAAATTTATTCATTGAATGTGGAAATGCTACACACTTAATTTGTTTTACTCAATATTGTGCGGTTACTTGCTGAGTTTTTTTACTTTATTAAACTGTTTTTTTTAATCTACAGATTATATTGCCTGGTTTTCTCAAAATTGCACGCGGCGAACCCTTCATAAAAGGTACCGCCGCGCTTTCTGCACCCCGTTTACTTGATTCTTATGGATGAATAGCATTGCGGTGTATCGTTTGTCGCGGCCGTATTGTCAGATTTTCTGGATATGATACACTGCGCGGCGTTTGTAGTGTTCCCAAATGAGTACTTGCACAAAACTTCACGCGGCGAATGACTGTCGAAAGGTACGGCCGCGCCAAACGATACACCGCAATGCTATTCACCCATAAGAATCAAGTAAACGGGGTGCAGAAAGCGCGGCGGTACCTTTCATGAAGGGTTCGCCGCGTGCAATTTTGAGAAAATCGGGCAATACCTTTCGACAGTCATTCGCCGCGTGAAGTTTTGTGCAAGTACCCATTTGGGAACATTACAAACGCCGCGCAGTGTATCATATCCAGAAAATCTGACAATAAAGTGTTCGTGAAAGTAGTCGTTAGATTATTCGCTGTTGGTTTGAGCGAGACAGAGTATATGACAAAAAAATCAACCAGAAACTTGCGGTTTTTGGTTCGAAATGAACGTTTGTCAGCAATGGAATAATCCATCTAGATTTTCTACTAGATGGCTTTTTGCTGTACTATAAATCTCGCATAACTTTTCAAAAGGGCCTAAGTAACATTTTTTAATGAATTAATTTGAGTACTGCAATCAACAGACCAACATGACACCTATTGATTGCAGTATTCAAATTAATTCATGAAAAAATGTTACTTAGGTGCTGAAAAGTTAAGCGAGAATTCATGAAAAAATGTTACTTAGGTCCTTTTGAAAAGTTATGCGAGAAATGTAATAGAAATGCATGAAGCCAAATAGGACTTTTTGGGAACTTGCAAGTGTTTTTATTGTTAAGTTGACTTTTTGTCAATTTATTGGTCAATACTTAAAAGGTGCTGTAAAAAGAAAAGTGCATACTTAGGTTTTCCAAATCTGATGCAGACTATCTTTTGAAAAGGGTCAAACTTGTTTTTATTGATTTTTTCAAATGGATATAATCGATAAACGACGCTTCCTACAAAAAAGTGTTGTATGGGTAACTGTCGCAAAATCATTCAAACTTTCTAATAAAACTTTTTGAAAAACTCTAAATAGAACCCTACACTAAAAAATCAATTTAAAAAAATAAAAGTCAATTTGCAAAAAACCGCTCTTTTTGATTTGGAAGAAATTTTGTCTCAAGATAGGTGATTATATTCCCTACCAACCGTCCATACATCACAAGCCGGGCACTTTTAAGGGAAAAAAGTTTTTCTAACAAAAACTTTTTCTTGACGGAATTGATTTTTTCAGTGTCTTTAAGGAGTGGATTTAACATATGTATACATATATACTCATATTAAGTATTCCTGTACAGTCAGGCAGAGTACAATGTTTTGGTCGTAACTGGTCGCAACTAAAGAAGCTAATAATGGAATATAATATTTTTTTGAAGATCTAAAGCCCTTTTTAATATTACTCTTAATTTAAAAACAAACTATATTTAGTGACTAAATTAGACAATGTATCATAAAAATAGATTTGCTTGGGGTTCTATAACGATGGCTTTCATTGGTTTAGTTTCAGATGAAAATACACTGAAAATAATTCCGACAAGAAAAAGTTTTTGTTAGAAAAACTTTTTTTCCTTAAGAGTGCCCAGCTTGCGATGTATGGACGGTTGGTAGGGAACATAATCACCTATCTTGAGACAAAATTTCATTTGAATAAAAAAGAGCATTTTTTCGCAAATCGACTTTAAAATTTTTAAACTGATTTTTTTCAGTGTAGGGCTCAATTTGGATTGTTTCCGATATTTTCACTAGAAATTTTGACTGATTTTGCGATGGTCACCCATACAACACTTTTTTGTGGGATTCGTCGTTTTTCTATTATATCCATTTGAAAATATTAGCAAAAAAAATTTCAGCTCTTTTCAAAGGATAGTCTAGATTAAATTTGGAAAAACATTTTTGTTTTCATTTCGGATCATCTGGTGATTTTAAATTTCTCATTTTTCATTTCTTACTTCTTACTTTTCACTCCTCACTTCGCACTTCTCACGTCTCACTTTTCACTTCTCACTGCTCACATCGGCCCATAGGGGAAAGAAATGGCAGAAATGACGCTTAACTTTTAAAAAGAACATATGTCACCTTTTTTTCATGAATTAATTTGTGTACCGCAATCAAAAGCTATCATATTGGTCTGTTGATCGCAATATTAAAATTCATTCATGAAAATATGTTTCTTAGGTCATTTTGAAAAAATAAACTAGAATTTTCAGTGTATACACGGAACCGCGAAACAACTCACTTTATGGTTCCTTTCACTCAAATCCGCCCTTGCGTGGAAGAAGCCAAAAATAAGTATAATGCGAAAAAATCCGGTGAGTACTTTGCCTTTACTCCCGTGTTGAATTTTCACCCACTATGAAGTTTCACCAACTCAAACTTATGTTATTTTCACCCACCCGAGACTATGGTGAAAACAACCCAAATTTGGCTTCTTCCACGGAACAGCACCCGTTGGGTCGATGCAGCTCTCTTTGTTTATAATAACATTCATGAGAATGAGTGAGAAAACTACTTACTTTTGAGTTAAAATTTTGAACTTCGTACTCAAAGTTGAGTTCTTTAAACTTTTTTTTTAGGTTCTTTATTTTTTCTGTGTACATGAAATCTTAAAATAGGTACTTTTTAACTCATTAATGGGTTTCTATGTTTCTTTGTGAAGTTTTTTCTTCCGTGTAAGCTGTGTATTCTATGCTGTCAGTGTGCCGGTTTCGAATAAATTGTGTCTTGGGAGAACATAACCTAGAAAATCGATAGCTTATTTGTTACGAAATAATGATGTCTCATAACTCTTTGAATATTTACTATTTTTTGAGAAGTGCCATCATTATGAAACTCAATAGTGAACAAGAAGAAAACATTCCCCATCGAATGCAACTTGTTGTAGCAAAATCGATTCAGGTTTAGTACTAGAAAAATTGGCTAATGTTTCAATGTGCACACACATACGCACACACACACACACGGACACACACACGGACAGACAGACATTTGCTCAGTTTGTCGAGCTGAATCGAATGGTATATAATACTATGGGTCTACAAGAGCTCTATAAAAAGTACGTTTTGGGAGTGAAATGAAAGCCTTTCAGGTACAACTTTGTTGTACGAGAAAGGCAAAAATATTGCCACGTGGTTTAGTTCATGGCGCTTTAAATTCGTTTTTTATGTTAGAATTTTAAAGGTATGATACAGCCTACGAACAATATGTCATTGCGCGCGGCAAACCTAACCTCACTATTTTGACAGGTACTGGTCCTGTTGTTTACGTTTCGGACTTAGAATTTTTTTTATCCAAATTAAATCTGCATATTGCACGATGTTGAAGACATTCTGTACATTCCGCATTCAAATATTGGTAATTATCGATAAGTTTAGGTAATTATCGATCAGAAAATCCAAAGAATCATAGAAGAATCTCAAAATTAAAATAAAGTCGTCTGTAAACAACAGGACCAGTACCTGTCAAAAGTCGTGCGTGACGTCACTGTGCAATGGAGTATAGCGAAATCTAGAAAAAAAAACTTTATAAATTCGCCTAACTATGCCTTTCTCGTCTGGCCAATTTTGACACACACGTACAGACGTCACCTCAGTTCGTCGAGCTGAGTCGATTGGTATATAATACTATGAATCTCCGGGCCTCCTATCAACAGTTCATTTTTGGAGTGATCATATAGCCTTTCGGTACAACTTTGTTGTATCAGAAAGGCAAAAAATCAGTACATTCAAAGTTAATTGCCTATATACCGGGTATTAAGCCACCCGGAGTGGAAATTAATTACTATGTCTGAAACTCGATTATGCATATGTACAACATGTGATAGATTTAGTTCGGAAAAGGTATTGGAGGGTAACCGCCCCTTCGGTGGGCTTTGATCCCACGACCCCAGTACGCTAGACAGGTGCTTTCCTTACTAAGCTACGAAGGACCTCCGTCGTCCTCGGGTCGGGTCGTGTTGGGATCTGACGACCAACTGGCACAACCTCACACAACCCTACTTCATTAAGCGCCGTTGCTGATGAAGCAAGTGTGTAGGAGCCGAACAATACTAAATATTCATCCTACTTGGTTGGCATGTGTACAAAAATACATATGAGAGAATTACTTCGGAAAAATGTATTGCGAGAGTACGGCTGGTACCTGGTGCTAGGAATTTGGTTTCATCAGTACCCGCTAAGCTGCGAAGGACGACAGAGGTCCTTCGTAGCTTAGTAGGGAAAGCACCTGTCTAGCGTACTTGGGTCGTGGGATCAAAGCCCACCGAAGGGGCGGTTACCCTCCAATACCTTTTCCGAACTAACTCTATCACATGTTGTACATGATGCTGGGTCATTAGGCCGAATGGTCATTAGGCCGAACGGTCATTAGGCCGAATGGCCATTAGGCCGAATGAGAACTGGGGAGTGAGAAGTGAGTGCGCAATGAGGAAGAAGTAGCAAGGAAGAAGGAAAAAGGAGGAAGAAGTAAGAAGGAAGAAGGAAAAAGGAAAAAAGAATAAGGAAGAAGGGAGAAGAAAGAAGAAAGAAGAAGAAAGAAGAAAAAACGAAGAAGGAAGGAGGAAGAAGGAAGGAAGAAGAAGAGAGAAAGAAGAAAGAAAAGGGAAGAAGAAAGAAGGAAAAAAGAAGAAGGAAGAATCAAGAAGAAAGAAGGAAAAAGGAAGAAGGAAGAAGGAAGAAAGAAGGAGGAAGAAGGAAGAAGGAAGGAGGAAGGAGGAAGAAGGAAGAAAGAAGAAGGAAGAAGGAAAAAGGAAGAAGGAAGGAGGAATAAGGATGAGGGCAGAAAGAAGAAAGAAGAAGGAAGAAGGAAGAAAGAAGGAAGGAAGAAGAAGGAAGAAAGAAGAAGAAAAAAGGAAGAAAGAAGAAGGAAGAAGAAAGAAGTAAGAAGGAAGAAGGAAGAAGAAAGAAGGAAGAAAGAAGAAGGAAAAAGGAAGAAGGAAAAAGGAAGAAAGAAGAAAGAAGGAGGAAGAAGGAAGAAGGAAGAAGGAAGGTGGAAGGAGGGAGAAGGAAGAAAGAATAAAGAAAAAAGAAGAAGGAAGGAGGAAGAAGGAAGGAGGAAGAAGGAAGGAGGAAGGAGGAAGAAGGAAGGAGGAAGAAGGAAAAAGAAAGAAGAAATTGGAAGAAGGAAGAAGGATGAAGGAAGCAGAAAGAAGGAAGAAAGAAGAAGAAAGAAAGAAGAAGGAAGTAGGAAGAAAGAAGAAGAAGGAAATAGGAAGAAAGAAGAAGAAGGAAGAAAAAAGAAGGAAACGGAAGAAAAAAGAAGGAAACGGAAGAAGAAAGAAGGAATAATGAATAAGGAAGAAGGAAGAAAGAAGAAGAAAGAAAGAAGAAAGAAGAAGGAAGTAGGATGAAAGAAGGAAGAAAAAAGAAGGAAAAAGAAGAAGGAAGAAGGGATAATGAATAAGGAAGAAGGAAGAAGGACGAAAGAAGAAGGGGTAAGGTGAAGGAAGAACTTCTCATTTTTCACTTCTTGCTTCTTTTTGCTAATTCAGCCGTTCGGCCTAATGACCATTCGGCCTAATAACCTTCGGCCAAATGGCCTTCGGCCTAATGGCCTGACACCGTTGTACATATGCATAATCGAATTTCAGACAAAAAATCAGTTATAATAACCCTTCGTTATTTTTGCAAATCATTTTTGCCTTTCTTGTAAACGATTTATGATCGTTCCAAAAACAAACTTTTTATAGAAGGCCTGGAGACCCATAGTGTTATATACCAATCAATTCAGTTCGACGAATTGAGGTGATGTCTGTGGGTGTGAGCAAAAAGCTTATCCGATTTACTCGCATTCGACCTAGAATCCTGTCCCATTGTTTCCTATTAAAAATTGGTCGGATCGGACTATGAGCTCAGAAGTTATGGTCAAAATGCATTTTTTTCATACCAAAATCGGCCGCGTAAAATGCTCTCACTAATTCATCCTTTAACGATTAACTCGCAAAAGATTGCATTCGACGCATAATCCTTTCCCATTATTTCCTATTGGAAATTAGCCAGATCGGACTATGGGCACAAAAGTCATTGCCAAAATAATATAATACTATTTTTATAACACACGAGAAAGGCTCCATCACCGCTAGATGGATTAATTAGGGTTCTACTGTTTACATTCCAAATACTTCTATTTTATTACACAGGAATGCACGAACCGCCATACTACACCAATTATTCACCATTGAGAATGTTTGTCCACAACGTGGTAACATCGAAGTACTTCGACTTGGCAATTGCTGCAGTCATTGGTTTGAACGTGGTGACGATGGCTATGGAATACTACATGATGCCACGGGCATTGGAGTATGCGCTGAAAATTTTCAACTACTTCTTCACAGCAGTGTTCATTCTGGAGGCGGCAATGAAATTAGTTGCGCTGGGCTTTAAAATCTACATGAAGGATAAATGGAACCAACTGGACGTTGCTATAGTCATTTTGTCTATTGTAGGCATTGTGCTGGAAGAACTCGAAACCAACATTATTCCCATTAATCCAACCATCATACGCGTTATGCGAGTACTCAGAATAGCACGGGTGCTAAAATTACTGAAAATGGCTAAAGGCATTAGAGCCCTACTGGATACGGTTATGCAAGCGTTGCCTCAGGTAATTAATCAAAATTTCAATTTCAAGAGATTCAATGAATAATTAACATTTCATGGTTGCCGCAGGTTGGAAATCTGGGACTGCTCTTCTTCCTGTTATTCTTCATATTTGCGGCACTAGGTGTGGAGCTGTTCGGTAGGCTGGAATGCTCGGAAGAAGTACCATGTCAGGGTTTGGGCGAGCATGCACACTTCGCCAACTTCGGCATGGCCTTTTTAACTTTGTTCCGAGTTGCAACTGGTGATAACTGGAATGGAATCATGAAGGATACTCTAAGAGACGATTGCGACGATGCTGCCGACTGTGTTAAAAACTGTTGTGTTAGTACTATAATAGCTCCAATATTTTTCGTAATATTTGTACTGATGGCTCAGTTTGTGTTGGTCAATGTGGTGGTTGCAGTTCTTATGAAGCATCTTGAAGAAAGCCACAAACAGATGGAAGATGAGTTAGATATTGAAACAGAGCTAGAAAGGGAATTCGAACGTGAACAAGAGTTCGAGGAGGAACAAGCATTATGTATGCAACTTGATGATGATCAAAAGCAATTGCAAAAACGGCCTCTCACTAAAGTGTCTTCTTTGCCATCTAACTTTACTTATAGCACTCCAGTAGCGGAGAAAAAATTGAACATTCATCGACGACAAACTATTCAATACATCAATCAGAATTTAAATGTACCACATTCTTATACTAACAGTAATTCTTATGATGAAACTGCTGAAAACGATATCCCAAATGAAGATGATGAATCATTCAATTCTGTCAATGAAAGCTCTAGTACAAAAAATACCAACCAAAAAATCCACATTAACAAATCATTCTTCAGTAAAAACAATGCCGACAAGCGAGCTTCATTGGACGAATTTAGTAAACCGCACAAAATCGTGGAAGAATCGGGAAAGACCGATAAAACAATTCCAACGAAAAGTGCAAACAATTGGAAGGAAAATCTATCCGACCCGTCATCAAAAGAGTCGGAAAGCAATATGAAAGTGTCGTGTTCGACAATCATCCCGTCAAATAAGTCATTGACCAAAACCAGTAAACCCGACTATCGTCAATTAAGTCTCGATCAGGACTCTAAGCATGATAATGTAGTAATTCCCTCCAATAACAGTTCCACTAATTTCCCAACCGCCAATACCCTCAACAACCTGGGTGGCAATAAGTCATCTTTTCTATCCGTACCAAAACTGCAGCCGAAAAGCCGATCAGGCAGCACGAAGCAACTGTTCAAACAGGTGGCTTTGGACGAGGACACTGAGATTAATGAAAGCTCACTGCTGTTGCCTTCCGTATCGAATGCAGTTGGTTCGAGTGGCGATCATTCGTATAATCTGCTGAAGGTAGAAGATGAGAATTACGATGCAGTTAGAAAATCCGAATCTTGTGAGATTTTGAGGATTATCTCTGAAAGACGGAAAATCTAATTTCAATTACGTAGCTCTATCCCTGTTAGTTATAAATCTGTAAAAAGTTTTGAAGTATTCAATTGGAGCTGGTCGTGAAAGTTTTAAAAAATGTGTAGAAATCTGACAACGGAAAAACTTAGTTTTTTGTATTAATTAAATAAATACTCCTAAATTCTACAATTCTCTGAATCATTTGATTGATGGTGCAAAGTCTTATTGGTACTTGTGGTACATTAGCTCACTTAACTTGTATCGAATGACATGTTTGGTTCACAATATTAAACCGGGGCGTGCGCTTAAGATTTTGATTAAGAGAGTTGCCGGTATTTCTGACCTTCTTTTTTTTCAGCATAATTTTTAAAGTTCTTTATAACACATGCTAGCCACTTAGCCATGATTCGAAATGAGATAATATAAATGTACGGTTAATAAGAATTTTTTTAAATGCATACAATGTATGTACCTATGTAGATAAACATCAGTAAATCAGTAAAAAATTCGAATAAATCACGCTTCCAAAGTTGTCGGTGAGTAAACTTAGTTTAAAACATTTGGACATTGTGAACTATTTTATTGTAATATTTGACTATTGGCATCTACATGAAATTCAGAGCAACTGCCTATATACGAATGCGAAAACGACATTCAATAAAGTATAAGATCAATGTTTTCTAAATCGCCTTGAAACTCCAATAGGTGAAACCAAATTTGAAAAAAGAAGACAACAAATGGTGCTTTTAAAAGCATAGAAAAAAAATCTAAACAGAATGTACATTGTAAATGTAAATATTTAAATTGAGATAAAATTCGAAGCACATTACTTCCGTTGTCTTCTCCTTTTCTCAACTTGGATTTCAATATCAGCTATGGATATGCCGGGTTCGATTGATCCCACAGCGCTCATATATTTTGTTTGAAAATTAGAATGGGTGAACACATGTTTGCTCCTGTACTGGAGGATTCAGTATATCGGAAATCGTATGTATTTTAGGATATCTAAAAATCGCATACCATACTTTGAACGCATAACGTTTTTTGCAATATAAAGACAACTGCGAGTTTCTTTTGAAACGCGTGATTCTTCTGCAGAAATCAAACCAAACCACACCAGACCCATATATCAAAGAATCGTTCATGATACGACTCGCGATTAGTAACTTTGTATGAGTTTCACGTGTTCTTCTTTGTTCTTCGCTTATAAAAATGTATTATAAATCAATATGTAAACTAAAATACGCATCTATTGGGTTTGGCGTCAAACTTTTGGATCGAAATCATTTTTCGGCGAATGAGCGAAACGTCGCATTTCTGCCCGAAAAAGTCAAGAACGATGCTCTCCCCGCAGTACCACATGTGAAAGAACTTGTGCATCGCGGCTCAGGGCGCACTACAAAAACACATTAACGGGTCAAAACAGCACTTCAGAGAGATGGATTCTATAATTTCCATCACATCAATTTTATTTGCATTCGACAATGCAATCCAGCAATTTCTGAGTTTTTTTCCTTGGCAAAAAACAATGTTTGATCAATTGTGTATTTTCGTACTGATACACTGAATTAATTCGTCATGAGCTAGGGTATATCCAGGTATTCCCGACAGGCTAATGCGCATCGGCACACCCACTAAAGTAGCATCTTTAATTTTTTTTTCTCAACTTGCTAACTCGTGTCTCGAGTGAAATTAGGGTGGTCAAAAAAAAAATTGAAATTTTTTGGTGTGTCACTCTTTTATTCCGTTTTATTTGATGCTCTGTACAAAATTTCAGCCAACTCGGTCAACGTTTAGGCGGAGCTAAACTAATTGGAAGTTTATATGCGAAAATGTATGGCGGCCCATCATCAAATTTGAAATTATTTTTTTTATACTAATTTGAGCCACCCTAGTGAGCCTACCCTAGTGTGAAAAACAAAAGCCACATGGTTTGGCCGCCGAATACTCCCACTCAATGTTGCGACCACGTGGTCTTTTGCAAATTACATCCCTTTCCCCTGTATGACCACGTGGTCGATGATGTAACTGTGTTTTTCCATACAAATCTTCATACAACATTCAAACGCAATGCAGGGAGACAGCGTTTGCACAGTTGAATGAGACTCCGGATGGTTCCAGGTCGTCTTCCCGCCATCGGCGGTTGTCAAACGCAAGAGACCGACGAAGATTCAATGCAAATACAAAAGCGGAAGAAATTCGCGTATCTTCTATTGACCTGAATTGAATATTAGAAGATCGGCTGCTAAACTCACCGGATGAAGTCATTTCACTAAACACTAAATGAACTTTTGACAAATTTCATAATCACACATACTCATAATAGTTTGGTATTGTTTTGCATGCTCGTTAAACAGCCATCACTGTCGCTTTCCTTCAAAAATACACGTAGATAGCCCTGATTGTAAAACTTGTAGAAAAAGAGTTATTTTGCCCTATTTTTTGGTTTCTCATCATTTTTTTCACTAATTCAGATATTTCGCAACATGTCCTTCATCCATTATTTGAAACTATTTCCTTTGTCTTGAAAAGAAGATAGTAGGCATTTGTTTTAAGTTCCATTTAAACATTAAAAGAAACATGATTTTCAAAGCAACTTATCTGCTATTGTAAACAAGGATTTAAGCATCAATTTGTCAAGCCTGATAGCACTATAAATACTTAGCAAGTTAAGTAAGACTTGCCGCGGTGTTGGTTTGCATGGGTGTGTTACAGATTCGACAACTGAATGTTTGAATCTTCGTGTACAAAAAAAAAATTCTACAAGAAATTTTGTGTCTGAAACTGCAGGTAAACAGATGTAACCAAGATGAATACAGTACTAGGTGTTCCAATGTGCCAAGTTGGTGGAAGAGAAGAAGGCGGGGTGAAAAATTCATTTTCAATGCAAAACGAAAACAGACCGGCTGGCTCTCCCATACTAAAATCCAAGATGGCTGAATCGTGAATTCGGCAGATTGGAACACCTAGTGGTGTACTCATCTTGGATGTAACACTTTGAACATTTTTTAATACATCAACGGTATTGTTTACATCGTATTGGCTGAATTGCGAACCAAATGGCGATAATGAATCAACGCCAACAAAACGATTGGAATGTCGTCGATGGCCGTTTGCCACCTGAAGCATATCTAAACGTTCAACAGGTGAGCGATTGAAAATGTCGAAGTGTTATGTTTGATTGTTTATGAATAAACCGTATGAGGTAAAAGATATTAGAAAAAACATATTCAATTCGAGGCTAATGGAAAAGGTTAAATAAAAATTAGTTAGTTTTAACTAAATTCAAACCCTTTATTAATATTTTGTTTTAATTAAGTTGCATTATTGATTCGTAGAAGTCCTCTCTCTACCTCAACAACCCAGTATCTAATCAATGTAGTTTTTGTGCGTTTGAATGTAAAAAAGACTCAGTAGTTTTGTTTCAAATTGCAACTTTAATCTCTAGCTGTCGTGTGTTCATCAAAACTGACAACCTTTGTATATTGAAAAAACAAAAATGACTGAGCAGCCATCATTAAAACACTAAATGCATCCGTATTCGTAGTATTCACTATAATTGCAAATTCTACTGTGATTATATATTCGTCCTGATTCAAAGTTGAAATGGATTTGAAAATGATTAAAATTTGGAAAAATGGAAAGCGTTCATACCTCAGTTTCATATGACTGCATAATTGAAAAGAATTTCAACGTAGTAAATCTATAGTAATTTTTAAACTTCTCAAGCAATAATATTGTAAACATTTTGGGCTGATTGTGATTTGAATTTCGAATGATATTTCAAATACAAAAATCTGAGAAATAAACAAATTGTTTTGGCGTACGTTGAATTCAGCCTTTGAGTCTTACAAAATTTTGCCCATTTCCTATAAAAACACGATTAATTAGAAGATTAAAAACTGAGAAACTACATCAAGCAGAAATGAAACAAAATTTTGGTATTCAGTCCCCGAGAAAAATCTGCTTGGGATAAATGTATCACATAAAACTGTAAGCCATTCTGAAACAATGGAATTTAAACGTTTGTTAACCTAAAAGTCAAGGTTTATCTTGCATCTTTATCGATTAGCAAGTCTTTATTGGCGAAACAAGACCAATAGTTAGTTAAATAGGGCCAAAGTTTCAAACAACGTTAGAATAAAACAAAATTATTGAATACGAAAATAGAAAATAGGAACAGATTATTTAGAAGAACGAGAGATGGTATATAAGTAAACAGTGTACAGTAGTTTGAATGTAGACTTGATTTAATGTTAGGTCTGACTGAAGTAAGGCATTTTTGGTTTAAAAAAACATGAGGCCAAAGACCACTACGCGATATGTTAACGTGCTAGTAGAGTAGTATGGATCAAATAAATTGTGCCATAAATAAAAAAAAGTATTGTTCAATGATCTTACTGATCTATTCAATTAGGAACAATTATATAACTTTCAAGTGCTATATAAAGGAGATCATCTCTAGAGGTTGTGTAAATAGTAGTAAACTGTGTATCTTGTTTTTACATGTTTATACTTACATTTATTAAATCTTAAGGAGTATAAAGAATGACAATCTCGTAGAAGCCTTTCTATTATTACTACATACAAATTAGGGTTTTAAAATATTAAAAACAAAATTGTTAACATCAGTGATACAGGAACACTCATTGAACCGATTAAAAGTTTATTTCCTCTGATATGTAGACAAAAAACAATGACGATTTCTTATAATTGAACTATATATGTATGGAATGGTTCTCACTCTAATTAAGTTCTATTTTTAGTGAAATAAAATAATTTTTGTTCAACTAGAAAGGACTAAATAGCTTTCTTTTATTTACCGTATGACAAAATAGGAAACATGAAACAAACTTTTTTTTTCGAAACCTTGCAAGGCCTTGGTTAATCTACCTATCGGTGTGGATGCCTTTCATTGGGTTTACCAATAACATATACGATTTCCATTAAAGATAAAAAAAAAAGTTACTTAACATAAGCGCGTTTTTTTGTCTTCTACCCTGCATTGCAATCTTTCCTCCTGTCATTGAAGGAATTTGTTGAGAGCTGATCTTCTAATTCTAACTCGCAACAAATTCAAATTTTTCATAATTGGTGACTTAATGCCAAACACCGTTCATGGAATAATGCTCAAAGCAATTCCAATGGTAAAATTTTATTTGGAGATTGTTCTGCGGGATATTACACTATTCAATATCCCAATGGACCAACTTGTTTTTCTTCTTGTCTAAATCCTTCTACAATTGATTTAGTTTTAACAGATTCAAGTCAGCTGTGTGGCCAATTGGTAACTCATGCTGACTTAGACTCTGATCACCTTCCTGTGTCGTTTGAAACATCACAGGAAGCCATTAGCAATCCAATCAGCTCTACTTTTAATTATCATAGAGCTGATTGGGATTTATATAAAATGTATATCGATAGGAATTTTGATGTTGATATTCCTCTCGATACCAAAAGTCATACAGGTAAACTTCGATATAACGTACATATCGATTTCAAAGTACGTTATATCGAATTGTATGTTATATCGAAGCACGAGTAATCATCCTTATTTTACATTTGTACTTAAATGTTGAACTAACATGTACTTTATGGGCGAACATTATTTTTTTATATAAGGCTCAGCTAGCAGTGTGATTGGAAAAGGAGGCGCCGGGGAATATAACTGAAAGATCTGGATCGTAGTGTGCGTTCACGGACAGAAGCGTTTTTTTTCTCCCTGTCAAATATCCAATGCATAAAAAAAAGAAATAGGGGAAAATACCTATTCTTGGCAGTCTAAGACATTCGCCAAATTGAATGTTAAAAATAATGAATAATTACACTAAAACACAGGTACAGTTGACCTGGTATATATTTGTATGCTCTTTCTTTGATGATTGGTGTTCACTAAATATAACAGCTTTTACCACAAACTCAGTAAATTTAATATAAAGTAACAGGTCAACGTTTCTTCTATTGGCATAGCAATTTCTATTATCAGCAATGAGTTTGCTCTCTTTAGCAACTAGACATGGAAGTAGAAAACTGGTAATGTATTGGTGCCAAATGCTGGTTGTTTATATCCTCCAGTAGTAAAATTGATTCATATTAATCGGCCGCACGCTCATTTCGCGTCACTCAATTTTGGAACAAATTTTATTAATTATCAAAACTGGCTTAAAACAAACCATCAATTTTTAGCCTTGGCATCAATTTTATGTCATGTAGACAGATAGGCAAAAGCATTTAAACACATTGTAAAACAAATTTAACCCTTATGTGGCCAACAAAAAACAGACGTGAATGGCAGATAGGGTACTAGTGTATTCAGTGTGTATATTGACATTTTCATAACTTTTACCATTTTCATCCTATTTGAATAATGTTGGCCATTTTGGAGAAGGGAACTTATATGCTTTTTGTCCGCTGCCAAGATTTACATCTTTTGTCTTTTGTAATGCCTTATGCATCGTACACACCAGTCAAGCAGTTTGACGAACATTGACTCCGCCCCGAGGAAAACGCTTTGGTTGCTGCTTTGTTTGAACGTGTGTGAAGTTGTTCGATCAACCATTTGACAGTTGGCGGTCATGTTGGTCAATCTGATTGGCGGTGTGAACGTTCCATAAGAGTCGTGAGCAAAAATCTATCAACCAGTTTCAAATATACAACTTGCTCTTTGCGGTCCTTACATGATATGTTTGGTTCATAAAAAAAAATCATGGTGGTTGTGTACAAGACACGACCGCTCGACGTAAACTACGTAAAACCAAATCTATACACATAAGAAAGAATTTTTGTCTGGCTGCCCTTATAGATTAGGAAACGGCATGAACATTTGTATGTAGAGGTTTTTGGGAACGATAAAGATTCTTATGATGGTATTAGACCCCTCCTCTTCTGGAGGGGGGACTCCCATACAAATAAAGTACAAATTTCCGCTTTAATCGAAAATTAATCTAAAAAAATTGAATCTAAATCTGCAAATTTCGTCTATTCAACCGTCTTTTAAATAATGTAAAAAATATATAATTAATCAATTTCAGGTAAAACGAAGCTCGTCGGTTCTGGTAGTATAGTATACTAACAATATATTCCACCTCGTAAGTCTTCATATGTTGAATAATGGACAGCACTGTCCTATCCAGCCGCTGGAGCCACCCCATTCTTACACTACGTTTCAGAGTTCAATAATAGATAATACCCTAAAAGTAGGCAATTATTTATGGTTTAAATGCGCTATGTAGGAACAGGAATGGTTATGATTTATTTGATGAGCTTGGAAAGTATTGAAGTTGCAAAAGGAAAGCGGTCCTGTCAGCCACATAAGGGTTAAAATACTACGATGTTACTATCACTTTTGATATAATTCATGGTCTGCGTAAAAAATCTGAAGCATTTGTATTTTACCACTTTTTTTTTTTAATAAATGCCATCGCCAGATATTTTGTTCGTATTTTTGCTAAAATCAATTCACATAGAATTGTGCGTGGTATCTTTTTAGCGTGTGTTTGATATGCTCACAAACACATTCTCTCGCTCTATTCCTTGAGAAGAATCAAACCATCCACCACGGCATACAAAAAACAAGGCAGGCTCATCACGTATGTAAACATTCAGTTTAAATGTAAACATGTGACGTCACTGCTATCTTTGCTCAAGCTGGACAGAGACGATGCTCTACGGTCACATCATGCTTACTTTTGTACTCCAACATGTGGCGATAAAATATGCGTCACATTCGAAGTGTCATTTTTCTAACGAGCCTACCTTGTTTTCTGTATACCGTGACCATCCACTTTACCCTGGCCAGATAACAAAAACCCGAAATATCGTCGCACTCTCTCCCGTCTACGAATCGGCCATACTCGCCTTACCCATAGATACATACTCGAAAAAACCGAACCCCCAATATGCACCACTTGCAATATCCCCCTCACTGTCACCCATATACTATCAGAATGTAACGCTTATGCAACGCAACGCTTGGCTTTAAATTTGAGTAGCACGCCTGAGGAGATTTTATCGCCACCCAACGAAGAGAAACTGATCGAATTCCTGAAGGACACCAACCTGATCGACCAACTGTAAACACCAACAGTTAGGGATGAATGACCGCCTGAGTTAATATCCCTCAAAAACAAACCATCATCATCGCTCTATTCCGAAGTGTGCTGCTGTCAAAGAAAACGAACAGTTCCGATTTTATTTAGTGAAACATAGAGCAAATATTGCATAAATTTGCTCTTTGTGGTGATAATCAAGTGGTGATTTAGTGTAAAAAGTAGTTTACGTACTTAATTTGTCGTGTCATACGCAATAAAGAGGAGAAACAGGCAATCCAAAAAAGTAAGTAACGGTTTGCTTTTCGTGCGCTGCTTTCTTTGGCAATGCAATAATGGCAAGGATTTCGTAGGTGCAAATTTGTTTCGGTGATTAACACATCAAATCTTGCTACTTTTACACAAACAACTTATTCAAATGAAAGCTTAGACTTGCAATTGTGTGATTGAATCAAAATGATGTTCATAAATAGTGTATGTTTGCTGAAAAACGCAAATATTGTTGAGGGTGCCAACAACTGTCGCACCCTGCCAATGCCGTATTCTATCCTATTACAAAAACAAGGAATAATTGTGTCGACTGTTCACTGAAAAAAACTTTGTAGTAGAAATTACAATTTTGTGGTAAAATTAAGAACAGTACCGACGTTTTTCAACCGAAGGGACAAATTGCTTAATTCCATCATAAATGTAGTAAATCTGACTAATATTATTTTCAATTTTACCACAAAAATTGTTATTTAGCATAGACTCAAACAAAATAGTTAATTTTACCACACATTTTTACTATATTTTTAGTAAGAATAACCATGTAAGCGGTGGAATATACTATTTTTATCGTAAAATAGAGCATATTTTAGTTATTTTAAGACGATTGGCACTTCGGTTGAAAAACGTCGGTACTGTTCTCAATATTACCCCTAAAATGGTAGTTTCTACTATAAAATTTTTCTCAGTGTTGTGATAGTTTGTTCTGTGATGCGTGTACCTGAGTGAGAGCCTCATTCAAGAAATCATCACTTTGACTATTCAATAGCTGACGAAAATTATTTCTCCAACGAGCAAGTGGAAGTCCTCTGAAGATAAACTTGAAAAGCTATGGGTAGTTCGTAACGAATTGTGAAGCGGTGTTTTGCAGAACAAGACTCCCGTTGCCAATCACATACTGGGCAGTGCTGGTGACTACGAGGGTGGTGGCAACAGGAAGAAGAATGGATGAGCATTGAAAGCATTGGTGAGCATGTACCAGTTATCAACTTCCATATAATCATGTTTGATTTTAAACTAAATACGTACAGAGCATCGTTTGCTGCTATGGCCGCGGATATTGTGGGAATCCCAGGTATCCGGTTCAAGCTTTAGTTGGCAGCGATGGCTCTTCTCGATCTTCTACTCCCTGAGTAGTTAGTGCGAATAAGGGCGTCCATGTGATGTTTTGCTGCACCTGTTATGGATAGCTAGTGTATCCCTATTCCCTACACTCCCTGAAGACACCTTTCTTGCTTCAGCAGTGATTCCTTTTACAGTACTAGAGTTCATATCAAAAAGGGCACCATTACGGGGCATGAGATAATATCAAATTATTCGTAGTACTACTTGACCAACGCCCCCGGTGGGTGAGGGATAGAGGATGACACACACACATAAGGCTCAGTTAGCAGTGTGAAACAGATTTTGTTGTGAAAATTCCAACAAACTTGTTCGTTGCTAAGAAAAATGACCCGAAGAATTGAATTCTTCATTTTATATCTAGGGTAAAGGATATATTTTGGACCACCCTTACGGGGGCTCTTATTTTGGGCCACCAAGAGGAATTTTCACTTAGCGGTCCAAATTATGAGCCGTCGAACTGGTGGTCCAAATTACCTCCCTTACCCTATATGAAGCACAGGAGGCTAAAGAGGCTAAAAAGCACAGGAAACTCAAGGCTTGCTTTTCGTTGCACCGTTTGCATGAATATTCATTTATTGAGTATCCGCGATCTTCAGTGGATTTAAACTAGGGCACGATAGGGCACGTGACTCGCCAAATTAAATATTTTCACTGAAATTTAATTATATACGCCAACATTATTCTGAACAAAAATTCTGATATGACGCCAATTTTGATCAATTTTATTCTAAATTTTCGATGGAATTTCTAGAAAAGTTCTTGAATAAAAGTCTGGAGAAATGAAGAATTTTTTTAATCTGAAATTCCTTTGATAATTTTTTTCAGAGATTTCTTTCGGAATTCTTTTTTTCAATAAAACCATATAAAATACCTAAATTCTATCCGATATTCTGTAGGATGTACTTTCCAAAAATTTTAATACTTCCTTGATGGTATTTACAACAGCATGTTTGAAGGATTTTTTGACGGAATTTTCAACGAAATAGTCAAAGATTCCCTAAAAGGATTTTCCAAGAAATGCCACATGGTATTTCCAAACTATTTCGCAAAGCAATTCCTAAAAAATCGAAAGAATTCTCCGAAGGATTTTCCACTGGTATTACCGACAAACATTCTAAGGGAATTTCCTCACAGATGTTTATAGAAATTCTGGAAGTTCTGAAGAAAATTCCACAGGAATTTCCATAGAAATTTCTGAAAGAGTTGCTGAAAAAACTGAAGAATGTCCAAAATACTTTCCTTCAGAAAGTTCTGAAAGATTTGCTGTAGAAAGTTCTAAAGGAATTTCTGGAGGACTTTTTACAAAACTTGATTTATTTATTAACGTCTTTTTTCAATTTAGAAATTGAGTTCAACGCTAATATGAATTTCTGAAAGAGGGATTTCCGGTGGAAGTCTTCAAAAAACTCTTAAAGGAACTCCTAAAAAAATCAATAAAAAAAATTTAAAGCAACTTCCAAAAAAAATTCTACGCGAATTTTCAAAACCTTAATAATTTTCCGAAGGAATTTGTAAAGGAATTCCAGAACGAATTCTCAAAGGAATTTCGAAGGAATATCCGAAAGAATTAACAAACAAAATTTCCGTAGATATTTCTAAAGGAGTTTCGGAAAGTATTTCCGATAAATGTTTAAAAGGAATTCGTGAGTATATTTCAAAATGAATGATGCGAAGAATTTTCGAAAGAATGCTAGGAGGAAGATTTGAATTCCGAAGGAACTCCTGAGGTTTTCGAAGAAACATTGAGGAGGAATTCATGATTTTTAGATTTATTTCCTAAGTTGTTTCCGGAGGATTTTTCAAAGAAATCCCTGGGAGAATTCCTGAAGGAAATCTTGAAGCAATGTCCAAAGAAATTCTTCGAGAAATCTAAGAATGACGCAAGTTCCTTCAGGAGCTCAATTTAAAAATCCGTCAGGAATTTGTAATTATCGGGTAAGTATGCCCAGCGCTATGCTGAAACTCCCTGAACCAATGGCCTCAGGGTCAGCACGCTCACCTCAAGAAACTCGCGGATAGAGCTTCACTTTGTGACACTTTATTTAGGGGAAAGTGGGGCAAGATGGCCAACTTAAACATTGACGAATGTAAAACAGCGAAATCATACCTAATGCTATAGATTTTTCCATAAGCCATCAATTTCAAGTGTAATCTATCATGGTATTATGATAAAACATTAAAAACATGGATTGAATATTTTATTTATTTGATTTGAAAAATTGTATTTTTGTATGGCATATATTTGATTATGGGGCAATATGGTCAACTTATAGGGGCAAGATGGCCATATTTTTATATTACAATAATAAAACGCTTGGACTCTCATTTTACATTTAAGACATCGATTTACACAACATGGCAAAGAAAAACAAAGTTCATCGCTCCCAAACGTAAATGAATCATTATTTTATACAAATTCATTCGGCGAAATAAAACTCAACAAAACTGATAATGTTTCAATTCAATGTATTTCAATTTATATGAAATGATTATTAACAACGGAAGTACAATAAAAACAATATAAAATAAACATTTTACCATACTTATTAATTATATGATGAAAATTAAACTGGTAATGATAACTGTTGTTCCATCACGGAACTGTACATTCAGGGCAATGATCTCCGCGACAATGATGGAACCACGCGCCACATGTCATACATTTGGTCCAGTCTTCTCCGTTGTTGGACTTAGTGAAACAACAACCACAGACGTCGCACAACGAATCATTGATGTTCTCTTGATTTTGTTTATTTCGTCGGAATTTTCGCTTCTTAGGGATTTCGGTATGTATCTTAGACAATCGTTTCTTCGTTTTTTCTACCTGCTGAATATCCTTGTTAGCTTGCGAAGCCTTAAGAACCTCGCGATATGAATCAGATGTTAGCTCAGTAGCCTTCTGCTTTTGTCTTGCTTTTTTCTTCTCCATAGCGGGTTGTCGTATTTTTGTTTTAGGTAACGGTAAAATCATCTCCGGCGAAACAACAAATGGGACCTGTAGCTGTGATTTTTCCTTTTTATTTGAAAAGCTACTGCCTTCCATTGGGTCATATGTTGAAGCTGAAACATATTCCGATTTGATAGCATTAATCGGCCCCAAGTTGAGTTCATTGTTGCTCTGAAATGTACTTTGATAGATCGTGGGGCGTATCAGATCAACATCTTCAAACCCGCGGAAAGGAGCTTCATTATCGATGGTTCCATTTTCGTCGCAAGCCGGTATATCGATAGGGACGTCGGTCACGTTTGCAGGTGCAAAGTCATTGTCGGTAAAGATGTATTTGTTATGCGGAACTATCCCAGCTTTGCGAAACCCATTCGAAGCTACCGAAACAGTAGCTGTTTGCATGAATGCAGTTCCCAGCAACGCGCTGATTTCGTTTATTGTAACCACTTTTCCAGGATTTCCTTTCAAATAGGATTCAATGGCTTTAGAAAAATGGGTTTTGAAAGCTCCCATGAAACTTATGTCCAGAGGCTGTAATTTGTGACTGCAATGGGGAGGGATACTCATCACTGTCACATTACTTGCTCTTGCTTTTTCGATGAAAGTTAAATTTTTCGTATGGGATACATGACCGTCGAGTATCAACAACAGAGGATGATCCGATGTGGGCCTTGCAAATTTCAAGAAATGGTCAAACCATATATTGAAATCCTCGATCGTCATCCACCCGGAAGCATTGCAACTGAAGATAGTGTCTGTAGGAGCCCCCTTTTTGAGGTTTTCCGTCATTCTCATTCGAGGAAAAATTAACATAGGCGGAACAAAGTGCCCTGCGGCAGACATACACAGGCAAGCTGTTGACAACAGACCTCTTTCTGCTGATGATATACATCCTACTTGCCTCTTACCTCTCAATGCCAGTATCTTAGAACGTTTTGTTTGTACCTAGAATTAAATATTGATGGTGTTTTAATCCAATCACTTAAATTTAATATTACTTACCGTTAGAACGGATGTTTCGTCCACATTGTATATTTGGCTGGGACTGAAGTTCCCGGACACTAAGACTTTTCCCAGTTTGTAGAAGTAATCCATCACGACTGGCTTGTTGAAAGCTTGTGCTCGCGCTGCAGATGTTGCTTCTGGAGAGCGTAATGCTAGTTCTGGATGACGCGCTCGGAATCCGTATAACCAGTCTAAGCCAGCTAGCTTACTTTGGTGATTAAACCGGTGCTTAATCTTGTTTTGAGCAGCAAGCTGATACGCCAGACTGCGAACATCGCGAGGTGTAACACCGTAAAAACACTCCTCCATGTTCAATATGTGGTCCACAAGCTCCTTCTCCTGCTGCTCATTGAAAACGTTGTTGAATCGACCCAAATTCTGAATCGATAGCTGCTCGCTTTCCGACATCTGCAAATATCTCCTCAACGTTTGACGGGGAACGGCATAATCCATTGCCGCTCTATTGACAGATGAACCTTCTGACTGCACCGCTTTGATGGCCGCAAACAAGTTTACCTGGGACCATTTTTTCCGGTCGGAAATCCTTTTATATTCCCGCACCATTTCGATCACTTTTTCGCAAACTACTTATAAACAAAACTTTTGACAACTGTCTCGGTTTATTTTTAGGTTATGTTAACTTTTGAACATAGAGGTTGCTGACGTTTAATCATCTTTCTCTTTCAAGCGCCTAGGAAGGATAGGATTTGTTTTCATCGGGAAACGTTTCGCGATGAAAACAAACCCTATACTTCGTATGCGCTTGAAAGAGAAAGGTGATTAAACGTCAGCAACCCTTATGGCGATACTACCCCGGGAAAATATGATCAAATTACCCCTTATCGAAGAGCAAGATTAAATTATTTTTTTTTAATTCCTTTGAATCAGTAAAATTCGCAATATTAATTCTAAATTCTTAGAAAATAACCGTATTATTGATCGAGACTATTGAAAAGTGTGGTTAATTGAACCATAGCATTCCAAACCTTATTTCGTGCGCTTCGGATATTATAGTGTACCAAGTACTTTGGAAGGGTCGCAATAATGTTATTATTTTGCGTAATATGAGCGTGATCTTTATCATTTAACAATTAAAATAAGTTTATTGGATTGTGTTTATTGCATTTTGATTTTTCCTTTAGTCGATTTATATCTATTCTGGGCCATAGAGCACGTGCTCATCTTGCCCCATATGGCGATCTTACCCCACTTTCCCCTACTTCTGTCTTCACTCTCTTTAAGCTAGTTAACCTGTCTTTAGAGCCCCTCTTCCTGACAGCCCTGCACCCTCCATATCTCTCCTTTCATTTCTTCCTTCCTTCCTTCTTTCTGAGGCCGACGACCCGGTAGCGAGCAACTCTGTTCGCTGCGGGCTTACTGGTGGTATAGCCGGGGTGGCTTGGGGATCTTCCTCGCTCCTTGCTTCGTTGCAACTCGACCAACAAGAAGGTCACTTTGACGTAGTGTGTTGCGGTGTAAGATCTACCAAACAGAGCCCTAGCCTAATCCATTTTTCTAGCTAGGGCAATAAGTTGTGGTAATTAAGGATTCATCGTATTTAGTCCCCGCTGCCAACAGCAGTCTCAGAAATAAAACATAATTAATGTTACCTTGCAGACAGTTGAAAGACTCGAATTCCTCTTGTTTGAGGCTAGACTGTATGCAGCGGAAACAACTTTTCAAGCAATTAGTTAATAAAAACCTCGGTACACGGTCCTAGGCTGAACTGACTGCTGGAAAAATCGAGTAATGGGTTTAAGTACGTACTAACTCTTCATGAACTGGTGAAAAATGGTAGTGAGAGGAACACACGGAAGTTCTTATTACTGAACAAATTCTCTTGCTTGAAATGGTCTTGTAGACAGAGCTAAATCCCGGGTTTTATTGTTTTACTGGTGATATTCTAGAAACAAGACAAGGATGTGGCTAGGGCTCCGATGCATGGCCAAAAACAGTATCACTGTTCTGTTTTCTCAAGAAAGGATTGATTTCCTTTTGATAAGGGGCGCGCCTTCAATGGGATTGGTCATGGTGCTCTTGAGAAAACAAAACAACAACTGTATCGAAACCGATACTGCATTGCTTATCAATAGTAATGAAGTAATTCGACATGCACTTAAACACTAAGGATACGGGTAACGCTACAATAGATCTAATAACAGGTCGCAGTGGCACACCCGAACAGGAGAAAAAAAACAAGAAGGCCGATCGACTATCGGCGGAAACAATGCATTAGACTAAATTTTCAAGAAGTTCTCGGCAACACTCATCACATACCTAACATAACCAACACTTCAACCAACACTTTTGTTTAGAAATTCCCCAGGAGTTTCTTTAAATTTTATTCTAGAATTTTTTGAGAAATTCCTGGGATAACTTCTAAAAGTATTGCTCAAGGAGTTTCCGAAGGAATTCTTGCAGGAATTTTCGAAGGTTTTAGGATTTTCTTGAAAGAAATTAAAGAAAGAACTGACCTAATGTCTAAGCGAAATTCCGGAGCAATTTCTGGAAGAATTTTCGAAGGAATTGCTGGATTCGTTTCTTGAAGATATTTTGAAGAAATCCCTCCGGGAATCGTCGAAGAAATTCCTGGAGTAATCTTCAAAGGGTTTTCTGGAGGAATTTTAAAATAAATTACTGGTGTATTTTCCGAAAGAACAACTGGGGATATTTTCGAAGGAAATCTAGAAGATATTCCAGATGGGAAAATTCCAGAAATAATTCTGGAAGGAGTTCCTGGAGGAATTTCTGAAGGAGTTCCTGTAGAAATCTAGGAATTTCTTCGCAAGTTCTATTTGGAGTTCCTTCCTAAATTCCTTTAGGAATTGCTTAAAAATGTTCAGAAATTCTTCAAAATATTCCTCCAGAAATTACTCTACGAATTCGTTTCGAACATTTCTTCAGGTTTTTATTCCTTCATAATTTCAATCAGATTTTTTATTCAAGCATTGATTCGGAAATTCTATTTGGAACTCTTTTAGAATTTCCTACAGGAATTCTTCCACAAAATGCGCCAGCAATTATTTTAGGAGCTCCTCCAGGAATTTCCTCTATAGGTATAATTGAAAAATAATCTTGTACACGTTTTATCCTAAATCAACAATACCAATACTTTACTCGATATTGACTGACTTAACAGTAATTAATGCCTCTAGCTAATAAAATTATTTCGGAGACGAGCCAGCCTCGGGCTGAAAGTCTCCTTAATAAAGACACAAAAAAAAAAAAAAAAATAAAATAAAATTAGACTCCATACAATAATGCCATCCCTACATCATAATCATAATAATTTAGTAATGTATTTTGTAATAAAAACCAAAATGAAAATTATTTTTTAAAGTGTACGTTATATCGGGGGTACGTTATATCGAAGATTACCTGTATTGATAATTCTCTCGTATCATTGACAAATTTAATTGTCGAAGCCAGAAGCATTGCAATTCCTTAATGTGAAATTAAATTCAACTCCATTATTATTGACGACGATCTTCAGCGCTTCAGCTACTGATCCGTCTTAAAAATGTGAGGTGAAGGCAATAACAAAGAAATCGCGATCTCGCGTTGAAAGTTATTTGACGAGATTTGCAAAATGAAATTAAAAAAACCAGATTAATCCACCTAGCAGTGACGATGCCTTTCTCGATCCAATCCCTTGGTTTTGCCTTAGTGTGATACACATTAGCATTAGCATTGAGCAATTCGCACAAATTCGTAGGTACAAGTAGGTACAAGCCAAAACTATTGTATGAGAGTAGCATCACTTTCATCCGTTACCACAGATATTAATTTGGGACTAATCACTATCCCTTAGATCAGCGGCTCTCAACCTTTTTCTTGAGAGGTACCACTTTGAAATTTTGCATTAATTGAGGTATCCCCTCTCGAAATTAGGCTTCCAATTATTTTGAAAGAATAGTACCGAGCCCTTTGAAGGGAAGCTCCTTTGAGCTTTTGTAGCCCTTTGAAGTAGACTTCCGCGCCTCTTCATTAGAGGCTTCTGAGCATCTTGTAGAGAGGCTTCCGAGCCTCTTGAAGGCGGTTTTTGAGCCATCCTTTGCAGCTTAAAACGACGCTTTCAAGCCTCTTGAAAGAAGGCTTCCGAATCACTTGAAAGTAGATTTCTGAGCCTCTTGAAAGAAGGATTCTGAGCCTCTTGAATGGGGGCTTGCGAGCCTCTTGAAAGAAGGCTATCGAGCCTCTCGAAAGGAGTCTTCCGAGCCTCTTGAAAGGAGGAGGCTTCTGAGCCTCTTGAAAGGACGCTTCCGAGCCTCTTAGAAGGAAGCTTTTGAGCCTCTTGAAAAGATGCTTTTAAGTCTCCTGAAATGTGGCTTCCTACCCTCTTGAAAGGAGCCTTCCGAGCCTCTTGGAAGGAGGCTTTTGAGCCTATTGAAAGGAGGCTTCTGAGCCTCTTGAAAGGCTTCCAAGCCTCTTGAAAGAAGGCTTCCGAGCCTCTTGACAGGACACTTTAGAGCCTCTTAGAGGGAGGCTTTTGAGCCTCTCGAAAGGATGCTTTTGAGTCTCTTGAAAGGGATTTTTGAGCCTCTTGAAAGAAGGTTTCCGAGCCTCTTGTAAGGCTTCCGAGTCTCTTGAAAGGAGTCTTCCGAGCCTCTTGAAAGGACGCTTCCGAGCCTTTTAGAAGGAGGCTTTTGAGCCTCTTGAAAGGATGCTTTTGAGCCTCTTGAAATGCGGCTTCCAAGCCTCTTGAAAGGAGGCTTCCGAGCCTCTTGGAAGGAGGCTTCTGAGCCTGGAAAGAGGGTTTTGAGCCTCTTGAAAGAAGACTTCTGAGCCTCTTGAAAGTAGGCTTCTGAGCCTTTTCAAAAGAGGCTTCCGAATCTCTTGAAAAGATATTGAAAGGAGGCTACCGAGCCTCTTGAAAAGATATTGAGAGGAGGCTTTTGAGCCTCTAGAAAAGGATGCTTTTGAGCCTCTAGAAAAGAAGTCTTTTGAGCTTCTTGAAAGGGAGGCTTCCGAGCCTCTTGAAAGGAGGATTTTGGGCCTCTTAAAAGGGATTTTTGAGCCTCTTTAAAGGAGGCTTCCGATCGTCTTGAAAATAGGCTTCAGAGCTTCTTGGAAAGAGGCTTTTCAGCCACTTGAAAGGAGGCTTCTGAACCTCTTGGAAAAGGCTTTCGAGCCTCTTGAAAGGAGGCTACCGCATCTCTTGAAAAGAGGTTTCCATGCCTCTTAAAACGAGGCTTCCGAGCTTCTTAAAAGAAGGCTTACGAGCCTCTTGAAAGGAGCCAATCTAATCACTTGAAAGGAGGCTTCTGAAGTTCCCAGGAGGCTTCTGAGCCTCTTGCAAGAAGGCCTTCAAGCTGCTTGGAAGAAGGCTTCTGAGATGCGTAGAAGGATGCTTCTAATCCTCTTGCAACGAAGCAACCGAGCATTAGTGAAAAAAAAAATCAATTTGTTCATTCGACGTTTTGCTCATTCGATCTTTTGTTCCGCAGCCCTTTATACATACATTGTGCTGGTTGTGGAAGGCAGAATACAATTGGGATTTATTGATCGCATTGCATATTATGTACAATATAATTTTTTGAAATAAAAATACACAATTATCAAAACTATATCAATGAGTTTTGATTGGAATTGTAATACGTCCGCCATTACGCATTTGTGTCCGAGGTACCCCCTAGGGCCAGCGAAGGTACCCCTAGGGGTACATGTACCCCAGGTTGAGAACCGCTGCCTTTGATGGAAGCAATGCACCCTCCAATAGTCGAGATCTGTCCTGGCCACGTCTTTGCGAATGCTGAGGGAGGGGAAGGATGGTTAGTTGGACACCTACTTAAGAATGATGCAGAGAACTCTACGACCTCTCATAGGTGCCACGGGAGGTTTTGGGATTGTGTGGAAGGTTATAACAGTAGGACTCGTTTTGGTAGAACGTGAAACACAGAAAGAACTAAGATAGAAATACAAAGTAGGGAAGAGACGAGCCTGGAATTTAACCCACGACCTCCTGCTTATAAGGCAGAAGCGGTAGCCACTAGACCACCGAGCTCGTCGGTTTTGCCTTAGTGTGATACACATCATAAATAATTACCTACATTATGGCTCCTGCAAGCGCCGTAAGGAAAACAACCAACCAACCGTATACACCCAGTTCTTTTTTACACATGTGTTTTTTAGTCGATTTAAACCTTTAGCGTTAATGAAACTATGAGTAAACCCCATGAAAAAAATCACAAAAAATCAAAGAAAATTCAGTTGGTATTTAAAAAGCTGTGAAATTAACCGAGGAATCAAAGAATATCAACCGTGTAACAAAAAAAAATGGGGTATTCGGGTATTGTTCAACACACGATTTGCGATCGTAGTTATATTCAATAGTGATCAATTAGAGTTTGTCGAATGCAACTTGTTGCGAGAAAATCAGTTAAGAATTACTATATGAAAAAAGTGGCCAATGTTTTTCGGTTTACGTGTGCACACACACACATACGCACACACACATACACACGGACTGACAGACATTTGTTCAGCTCGACGAGCTGAGTCGAGTATATAACATCATGGGTCTCCTTCTTCTATAAAAAGTTCGATTTTGGAGTGGAATACCTCAAAAGCCAATTCCAGCGGGAACTAAAATTTTATTATCAAATGGTGAAAAGGCTCGAAAACTTGCTCAGCAGTTCGAGAATGCCCATAATTTTAGTCTAGGTACTCCTTCCCCTCGGATATGTTACCTTGCCGCGGTGGGTCGGCTTACGCCGTTAGCACTGAGATGGCAACCAAAGACATATCCTGTCGTGGTGGTATCACATGTTGACTATTTTTGTTTGGTGCCGCGTTACATATCTGGCATTGACGCACTAATTTACGGCATTTCCATGTGATCCAACGGACATCGTGTCTTGGAGCCTTGAATGGTAGTGCAGTCAGGCAGAGGCCTTTTCATCAGTGATAATGATGTGAGTTCTCTTCTTTTCGGCAATACTTTTCTGATGCGTTCCCTGTGACGCTGAGTCGTAGCCACGCTTACATTTAGCTAGCTAGGCATTTATTGAAAAACAAAGTATTCAAGATATTCGTAGGGAATCGACTGCTGGATTCACTGAGTAGAAGTTTTTTCAAAACTAGGAACGTGGTGCCAGTTTTATTTTGTTATACCTCACTTCGAAGTGCAATAATAAAAAATACCACACATTATAATGATGGTATATAAACAATCTTATAACGGCTTCATTCTCGATAATTTTTACAAACAGATAGGCAATAGGCGTGATGAAGCTTTAGCTTGCCACCGAAAAGTGAATCCTATACCTGACCTTGATTAGAACTTAATAGATATTCACCGTAATTAACCTTCTGTCTGTGCTCAAAAAAACTTACGTTGTCTGTGCTCTGGGGTCAAATTGACCCCAAATTGAAGTTGCTATAACTTTTTAAATGTTTGGCCAATTTTGGATTTTTAGGGCTGTTTGGAAAGATAATTTAATCATCTTTCAGGTCGTTACCAAAGATTGACTATTGGTGGGCGGGTACATCGCAGGGAGGGGTTTTAGTGGACAAGGGTACAAAAACAGTATTTTTTCATGATTATTTTGCTCATATCCGAAAATCCTACCCATTTTGAACTGCACCTTTCATAAAAAGGTTATGCAGGAAGGCATGTGCTTTGGCATGAGGCATTGTTAAGTTTAGAGCTCGGCCGCCAGGTGGTGGTATATTTGAATTCATTATTTTAGACTACTCAAAATATTCCGATATATATAGAATTCTTCTTAGTGTAACTATTCTTATCGCACAAACTTAACAATTGGAAGAAGTGCTCATTATATTAAGCACCGCTTTGTAGTGCTAGACATCCTGAACAGTGTTGCCGAATACAACTTGGGTGTAGGTATGAGGGATCTCAAGCTAAAGCAATATTCCATATATGCAAGAATATTGCAAGTACACTAGCGAAGCCTATTTGTAAATTTTATAATTATTTATTTCGTCACATGACAGTTCATTCCTACCAGACGAACTTTGTTAGAGACGTCATCTTAACAAATTTCAAATTTGTTTGATAAGAATATTTACAATGAGGAAAATTCCATATACATATCGAAATTACTTGAGTAGTCTAAAATAATGAATTCAAATATACCGCTACCTAGCGACCAAGCTCTAAACTTATCAATGTCAAAACACACGCCTTCCTGCACCTTTTTGAAAAAGTGCAGTTCAAAATGGGTAGGATTTTCAGATATAAGTAAAATAAGCATAAAAAATCACTGTTTTGTACCATTTTTCACAAAAACCCCTCCCCGCGATGTACCCGCCCACCTATAGTCAATCTTTGGTAACGACCTGAAAGATGATTAAATTATCTTTCGAAACAGCCCCAAAAATCCAAAATTGGCCAAACATTAAAAAAGTTATAGCAATTTTAATTTGGGGTCAATTTGACCCCAGAGCACAGACAACATAAGTTTTTTGAAAAAAGTACACATTAGCGCATATTTTCAAGATTTTTCAAGCAAATTTGCACCTAGGAGATAGATCTCGGCGAGTTTTACCAAACTACCAAAAATTAGGAGAATCGGTTGAAAACTAAAAAAATGGCAGGCACTCAAAGTGGCCTGGGGTCATATTGACCCCAGAGCACAGACAAAAGGTTAATCAACGATAAAACTACTTGTTAGAACAGTTTAAAGCTATAGGAAACCTTGACAAAAAAATATAATGGAACAAACTAAGTTCTTTAGCAGTTTCCACTTTTACATTATACAACTTACATTGAGTTTGTAGTGTCGACACAGCTTAAAAACATTGACGAAACAATGACTTAGGTAAAAAAAGTGATTTGACGAACGCATAACCTACACTCAGAGCAAACAAAGTCAATTAATTTTCATTCTGCATAAATAAAAGTTGAAAAATAGAACACTAATTCGCAATATTTTTTTATATTTTCAATGTGGTCACAAAAAGCTAACACATTAAATAACTTATAATTGTACTATATGACTAAGTGGCCTTTGAACCACATCAGATGCTAAAAAAGAAGATATTGCATTTTAAACATTGCTTTTAATAACTAGAAAAACGTTGTACTAGAAATCTTGAAATTATCATTTTAGCCTTTGATCATTGACTAGTTTGCATTCAATTACATTTTGCATTAGTGTCGAGTCGATTCCAAATCCGAACCTCACTTCACCCCATCCTTATCCTACCCCATGGCGTTCAAGTTGTCTGCACGGACTCTTCTGCCATTACCCTCTCTGTTATCGGCTTTGGATTGACTTGCGCTCTCATTGCCCCACCAAACGCTGCAAGATGAAAATGAAAAATGAAATTTTAGTCTAGGTCCTCACTAGGATCAGGTTACACGGAGGTTCGAAGACATTGTTAATTGAGAGAGTGTTTTTGACCCTTCGTTGGGAACTACCATGATGTGCCCTAATTTCGCGCGCGCCCTAACTTCGCGCATTATAAAATCATTTATTTTTTTCAATTTTTAGATGCCAGTCAAAATTGAAAAATCTTGAGGATTTCAAAATATCATTGTTGTTGAATGTTTTTCACGAAAGAACTTGAAAAACAAACTTGGTTTAGTACACCAAATAAAATTATTTCAATTCGGTCCTCCCATCGACTGCCATATTTCAGGGCTGGTGGCGATAAATGCCGTTTAAAATAGTGACTTAGGGCCGATTTCTCACCTCCTCACCTTAGTGCTTAAACCCGGTTTAAACGTATGGGTAAGCACCGCTTAAGATTTAAGCGGAGGTGAAGAAAACAGCCCTTAGTGACTAACGATGACGAAAAAAGTGACCAAATAGTGACTTTCAGAAGCAGAAAAAGTGACCAAATAGTTCGATCGGAAACTAGGGATATCATGTTTTTTTCAAATCCTTATTATCATGCTATCAGAAATCAAGAAAAGACAAAAATTACAAAAGCATGAGGATTACTACTGCTGGCCGTGTGCATCTTCACCGTAATTAGGGAGAGGATGGATCTTAGCAGGGGACAACCGACTTGGCGACACCATCATAAATACAACGAAGTTGGATATTGAGGAAGGTATAAGTTGGGACATCCAGAGGCTAGCAATATGACCATGGTAAACCTTATTCCGTAACACACCACGTAATGGTACATATTTACCCAGCGTCACGGGTAAAGCACGTTCTACAGCATTGTGGTATTTAATGAAGTTTAACATGAGCTCGAAGTTTTTCGTGAAACTGCAGTTTGTGTATGAAAAAGGCAGAATGAAATATAATAAATTTTGCGCTGTCTTGTACTACCGTTCAAAAAATATTGTCTCGTCAAAATATATTCCCAAAAGTTTTACCATATATAAATTATTCATCTGCAAGACAGTGTGAAAGAGTGCTAGAACGAAGCCCAATCGAAAAGGCTTTCGCTAATTTTTATGTAGTTAGACGTGTGAACATTCGTTTTGGCACGTTGAAAAATTGACGCTGTTCTTCGGTAAAAAAGCAATAAAATGATCTAATCATTCTACTAGACCGAGAATTATTTGGAATCACAAAGCTTATGAATCTTTATTAGGACAAATTGTAAAAGAAAACTTAAAGAATTCAAAATTATGATGACATTTTTTAAATAGGATTTTTAATAATTGAAAATAACATTTTTAAGCGTAACAAATTCAAATACATACATAGTCCATTTGCCATTTGTTTTTCCGAGACCCTGATCTCGGTTATATTTGAAACATTAACCAGAACTCATATATAACATGAATTTTACTACACCTAAGTGTCCTATGTTTCAAGTTTCGTAAAATGTGATTCAAAATCTTGAATTTGATGCAGAAATTGCTTTGGAAAACTACGATTTTTTTTTCTAAAATTTCAGCGGAAATTGTTTTTTTGTGGAAAGCCTTGTGGAAATTTCTTGGATTTTTTTTCAGAAATTGTGCGGAAAATGTAAAAAAAAAATTCAGAAATTGTACGGAAAATTCCTGTGAAATCTTGCTCCAGGAGTTCAAACGGAAGTTCCAACAGAAATCCGATGGCGAATGTCAGCACTAAAACTTCTGGAAATTCTTTCATACTATAAATTCAAGTCAGAATATTTTGTAGACATTCCTGCTGTTTTTCAGGAATTTCCGCGCGAGCTGCACGTCAATTATTGTAAAAACTTCTCCACGAATCCTTGAAAAAAAATCTTCTTCAAATACAAGCGGATTTTTTCATGAATTCCGGTAGAAATCTTTTTGGGAATTGGTGAATTGCTAAGTAAAACCTTCCGAATTTCTTTTACCAAATTCAAGGAGGAACTTTTATGGAATTTACACAAAGATGTTTCGGTCATCGCTACAGAAATTACAGTGAAAGTTCCTCCAAGAGAAACAAAGTTAGAAAGCTTTTTATAACGAAGGTGGATTTTTCTCCAGATACAGGCAACTTACCCAACTTAGGAAGTATTGCGCTGGATTCGCCTAATAATGCGCTAAACAACACATCAATTAGTTTGACAGATAAAACTTCGGAAGAAAGTTCGGTTCGGAAGTCCCGACTTCCCGAATCCTAATGAAGTGCTACACCGACAATATCATGCTGTGTGGTTCGTTGTAGAGGGGTTAATCAATCAGAAACTAAGAAATATCTCGGAATAATGTCAAAATTGACGTGAGAAAAAATGGATATTAAGAAACGATGAAAAATGACAACAAGTGAAGTTCTTTCCCTTATAATGCTTGTTAAACGAGTGCTCAAGAGTATAATGCATTCAATAATGGCTTGGAAATATCCAAAAAATTGGGTAAGAATAGACATCAAATGTGGAGTCCCTTCTCAACGACATTTTGCTATCGAAAACAAAAGCCTACGCTCCTTATTTATTAAATTTCCACCCAAAACTAAATCCGCCCGAAGCCTCAAAACCGTTATGTCCGCGAAGTCAACAAAAACAGGGAAAATCGCGAAATCCACGTAGTCGTAACAATCCTGCGCTTTATAGACGGAGTTGCTTAAACGTAAGCCCAAGCTTTGCTGTGGTCTGCATACAGGCCTCTCGATCCCGAGGTCCATGGTTCGAACCCACTCTGCCTTTCATAAGGCGGCCTTATAGCAATTTCTCAAACTTTATATTTTTTGCTAACTGATTTACATTTGATTTGGTTGATGATAATGATAGGTACAAATGATTTTTAATTTTAACCTATTTTTTTGCAAACGCGCTGGTGTAAAAATAGTGACTTTAGTGACCATTTTTCGAAAAATAGTGACTTTAGTGACTTTTGGATGCAAATAGTGACTTTTTAGTGACTAGGCTCAAAATAGTGACCAAATCACTAAAAAGTGACTTGCTACCAGCCCTGCATATTTGCTTGTGCTTAGCCAGCCACCTGGCACGACGCCATGTTTTTGTTGCCAACATCTCAGTGTAAAATTCATGATGGTATGTGTTTTGTTTACAAACATCACATTTGATTCTCATTAGGATACAGAACTGTCAGTGGGATACGGTCGCGCAATGTTGGCTGCAAAACAAACCTATTGTGTGAGATAGGGATGCCACCGGGCTGTGCTTAGCACAGAGACGAAGAACATGACCCAAGTAAACAAATGATTTTACTGTACAAAACTAGCTACTTTTTGGAAATATTTGTATCCATTATGCTCTGTTGGATATGTTTATTCGTCATTACTATTGAAAAGTGTGAAATTGTATGTATTTTGTGTTTATTTAGACTTTCGCTTTGTGCGCGAAATAAGGCATATGAGAGTAATTAGGGTGCCTAATTTCGTTTATTGTTGTTGCGTAGTTTCATTTGCAACATTCCAATGAAACAAAAGCAATATAATGCACAGGGCAGTTTCACACTGAATAGAACCCGAGGAGTTCATTCCCATACGCTTTTTATCTAATTTTCAGGCGGATAACCACCGACATCGACTAATGTTGACTTGAAAGATCTTATAGATTAGTGCTTGCAATAGCAATCAAATCCGATGTGTAAAATAATGCTAAACTTAAGTCGAGGATAAAACTACAGCAGCTTTTTCGATAATGTATATAATATTGAAGATGTCATATATGAAACACATACTTGAAGATGGCCTATGTAAGAGATAGCGGAATTAAAGACTTTCATACATTATTTCTCGATTTTTTTTAATGCACATTGCTGATACAATGCCTTATTTCCTAAAATACGATCTACATTTTTGGAGGAAACGATATTTTAGGAATTATGACTTGTGTCAACTAAAATTCATGAAGTAAAATCTAAGCAAAGCTCCAGAGGGTCGAAATATAGGGCATACCATTTTGACTAAAGAATGGGTCACTGACGGCTGTTTGATACCGTTATATGTATATTTTGAACATTGGACGCCTGCTTCTTTTGGTCAATTGATTATATTTCATCAAACCAATAAGGATATTCCATTCCAAACATGAGCGAAGTTAGGAACACTTTTGCGCGAAATTAGGAACTATCCTATTTTCATGTGCGAAATAAGGAGCCTATAACGGTCTCAAATTCATACCGCAATTTTTTTTAAATAGCAGCAAAGTTTGCAAGTTACATTTTTTTGAGAAACTAGAATCCTTCTACTACGTGATGCAGTAGCAAATGTTCCCAAATGGCCACTACATATTTTTCAATGAACGTTTTAACTTTGTCAGATCTTAAGTGCGCGAAATTAGGGTACTTCACGGTAATTTGGATAAAGTGAGATCTATTACTAAAAAATTTTCAAATATGAAAGCCCCGGGTGATGATGGTATTTTCTACATACTTTTCAAAAAACTTCCTGAGAGCTTTTTATCCTTTTTGGTTACTTAATTTATTCAACAAATGTTTTCAATTGACATACTTCCCAGATAAATGGAAAAACGCCAAAGTTGTTCCAATTTTGAAACCGAACAAAAATCCAGCTGAGGCTTCTAGTTATCGCCCAATCAGTTTGCTTTCTTCAATAAGCAAACTGTTTGAAAAGATTATTTTAAATAGAATGGTGGTTCATATTAATGACAATTCTATTTTTGCTGATGAGCAATTTGGTTTTCGCCATGGGCATTCAACCACTCATCAGTTATTAAGAGTTACGAATTTAATTCGGCTCAACAAATCTGAAGAATATTCGACTGGAGTTGCTCTTCTTGATATAGAGAAAGCATTTGACAGTGTTTGGCATGAAGGTTTGATTGTAAAATTGATGAGTTTTAATTTTCCTCTGTACATATTAAACTGATCGAAAATTATTCATCAGATCGCTCACTGCAGGTAAACTATCGGAATTTGAAATCTGGTAGATTACCTGTAAGAGCTGGTGTTCCCCAAGGCAGCATAAGGGGCCCATTTTTACTTCTGACTTACCTGATTTACCACCAGGGTGTCAAAAATCTTTGTTTGCAGATGAGACGAAGCCAAAGAGCGAAACCTTCGTGTCTTATCGATTCATCAAATAGGATGTTGGTCTGTTTAATATAGTTTTACTTTTAGTTGCTATGAGAGAAGGCAAAAGACGTGTGCTTCGTTTTAGAGTCAAACGTAAAAGACCTCGAGCATTTATGTGTTTGGGTATGGCGACCTGACAATGGTGACCATTAGACTGGCCCAGATTACTATGGGGAGAAAAAAATGTTGTCGAATTCCACGGGGCACCCCCCAGAATTGTGTCTTTGGGTGAGAAAATCAATCTCTGAAAATTTCAGCTCAATCGCTTGTTGCATAAGCTGGCGCATTTGATTTGAAATTTGTATGGGGATTTCAGCCAAAATGTATAGGAAAATACACCTCCGTCACTCATTCGATCTGGAAATTGGTTCTGATTGCTCGATTGACCTCAGAATTGCAAAAACGGCAGTTGGTATGCTACAGAACAATTTCACAGAACATTGCATGATGATTAAATGAACTTTTATATAATTTTCGGCTGATTTATTAGTAGCTGATTTGTGTATTGTTGGGTTTTTTGATCGAATCGCATCAGCCGAAACCTATATAAAAGTTCATTTAATCATCATACAATGTTCTGTGAAATTGTTCTGTAGCATACCAACTGCCGGTTTTGCAATTCTGAGGTCAATCGAGCAATCAGAACCAATTTCCAGATCGAATGAGTGACGGAGGTGTATTTTCCTATACATTTTGGCTGAAATCCCCATACAAATTTCAAATCAAATGCGCCAGCTTATGCAACAAGCGATTGAGCTGAAATTTTCAGAGATTGATTTTCTCACCCAAAGACACAATCCTGGGGGGTGCCCCGTGGAATTAGACAACTTTTTGTTTCCTGGGCCAGTCTAGTGACCATACAATATTTTATACATGGTTGGGTGGAATCAGCGGCATTGTTTACCTTGTATAGAACTGTTACTATTATGAAGACGCTACTTTTACCGACCAAACCCTGTCGTCGGGAGACGCGCGGGCACAAAGCAAGACCATATTGAGGGTGGCTGGCTTCGATAGCTGGTGCCAGTCTAGGCAATTTTCGGTTTGGAAATCTCGACTTCTCTGGGCATAAAAGTACCACCGTATTAGCCTCACGATATACGAATGCAAAAAAAAATAATAGCTCTGTTCACGTTCCCATAAAAATTACTTTATATTCTTTAGCTAGACTGCTGTGAACATCTAATGTTAAAAAAATATATTTCGAAGCATAGAACAACTCTAAATAATTTAATAAGTATCTTCTGTTATTTATTTTACATCATAAATCATACATAATTTCCAATCTCTTACAACACTCTATTGTTTCATTTTTAATAAAACCTTTCCTTTGATGATTGATGCAACCCATCCAATAGTGATTATCTTTGTAAGAAATCTTTTTCTTCTGTTGTTATCTGAAGAAACATCCTCAATTGGACATCATAGATTTTCGAGTGTTGAATACATTTTTGCCCTTTGTTACCACAAAAAAATGATAAGGACGTATAGGGTTTTTTTTAAACTATGTCTATTATCATAAAATTTGTTTAACTTGTATAAATGAATTAAATGACATAAAAAATTATATATCCACTCTCGGCCGATATTGTAACCGTAAGGGCGGATCTTTAAAGCGCCACCTCGTAACGTAGACAAATTTTAGTGTGTGGTCTTTGCCCAGCAGTTCATCATTGCACAATATATCGATCTGGAATTCATAAATTAGAATGAAGCTGTTATCGCATGTTAAATAGAGAATCTGCTTACATCCTTGTATCTTTCGATACCGTTGAGCACCTTCTTCGCCAAGAACTTCTTCAGATGAGTGATGGTAGCTTGAGAACTACAGCGAATGAAGCGCCGTTTGAGATGCCGCAGATTATTGCTAATACAGTCAAGGCACACGTTGACCTGCTCGTCCTGACGATGGTAATCGGCTTCCTGGTGTGCCTGTTCGTTGGCCTTGTCATCGCTGTCCTGCTGCTGTTGGGGCATATCCTTCGGGCATTGCAGGTTGCGCGATTTGTAAAACTCCCGTTCCCGTCGCATTTCATCTGTAGTTGAATAATTTATGGATTAAGTTAAGAAGCAAATTGTGCTTTGTCGTTTACATCAGATAGGGGGATAAAGTGTTGATAACTTTTATTGTAAAATTATTAAAAAAAACCCAGATTAATCCACCTACAGTGAGATTTTGACCCTTCCTTAGTTATAAGAAATTTTTTTTCCAGACTTCAGTATTTAAAACGAGATAAAACTACTCAGCATCCCACGGCGATTTACCGTGAAAGTGACAAAATAATTGCCTACCCAAAGGCGAGGTCTTGGGTTGAGTGACAACTTAACGAATGATAACGTACTGTACTTCATGCTGCCTATCTATAAGGCGCTCGTCGGATTGAATAACTATTGTGACATGGTTAGCAACTATCGTAACGCTGGTTGCATATATTGTACTCGTAATTTCCAGAGACCTCGATATTAATTAATCCAGAACTAGCTAAATCAGTCATTGATCTGAGCGAAACTCAATAGCGTTCAATAATAACATATATTTCGCCTTATGGATGCCTAATTTGGTAAAACTAAACTTGTTCAATACCTTAAAAATGAGCGAGATTTTTATGGTAGTAAATTTCAGAATTTGCACACATACGCACACATACATGCATACAAGTGATCTATTAGTGTCTCAAAACATGCTCACATTTGCTATCTAGCTTCTACTGAAGAAATTTTTGAAATCCTTTTCAATTTTTACGTTTTTGCTTTTCTGAGAAGATTTTTTTGTACATGCTTCTATATGTTCCTCAATAAAAATCATTTGTTTCTTTGAAACAAATCAGAAAAATAGGCATAATTTCATATCATATCATTTGTTATAATTATATTTTCAATGTCAAAGTGAATTTGTTTCAAATACCATACATTTTATTTAATAATTCACGAGATTTCTTGATAGATTAATACGTAACACACCTGCGTAACGCATACAAAGTGAAATTATAGACACTTCCGAAGGAAGGGTCAAAAACTATCTGTTTCATTAATACTAAGCTGCCGTGAATCGCATATTTATCCCATATGGATAGGAAACCCAGCAAAGATGTGACAGATATGCAATTCACGGCAGTAAGTGTATGGTATATATACCGCTTTTGACCAATTGTAAGTGACTGTATCACGAATAAATCGGTTAAGACTGTTTATCTTTCTCAGCAAATAAACACAACTCAGGAAGAAAGATCCTGCCTATGCGCTATCATAAATTGGTGACGAGATTAGGATAACCGTCAACGCCGTCAAAACAGCACGGATTAGATATTTTTACACTACCAGGCCAGCGTGGATCTCTTAATACGATTTGACAGGCAAGATGTTCAATAGGTCAAAACTTGAAAATTTTTACGAACCGATTGTGATGATCACATAAGCCCGAGCATTGATCCCCAGTATTTTGGTCGTTTTTTTTTCTTTAAATTACTTTTCACACAATACAAAGAAACTCCTAGTACTTGGACGGAAATGTAGAAACATATCTACCAGGTAAAGGTATAAAAACTCGTAATGAAAAATCAGGTTGCGCTCCCCTTGGACTTAGATTATTATAATCTTAGATAACCTTTAGATATGAAAAAAATGGTTGAATCGAATCCGTGTTTGAAAAAAACGTTTTAGTACGGGTTCTGGTTTGAAGATTTTATTCAATCAAGCACGCGTTTGCAAAATTTGAACCTCAAAAATCCCTAGGGCTGTCCATACATCACGTGTACGTTTTTGGGAGTAGGGGTACGACGAATATCCCCATATTGATCCCCATTTGCACCATGACTTCCTTATGCGCCAGTTGGCTGCAATCAGATTTAATGACCTAGTTGTGGGAAAGTATAAGTCGAATCAAGTACGAGACACTGAAGACGGCCTTACTGTTGAGGTCAAATTACGTATCTGTCAAGATACAATTAAGTGGTGGAATTCAATGGGATTGTACAAACTCGTCTTATGACAAGTGAAGACATTCCACTAAAAAGCTCAAAATAATTTTCTTAATATATTGAATAGTTGGCTGTACAAACACGGCAGAATTTAGGAATCAATTTTTATTGCCCAAGGTAGGTAACTCTTTATATTTTGTCATCGTGCTACTTAAACTTTTTAACAATATCCTCATTATTAGAAAACACAATTTCCAATTTAACAGAATTTTTCTACAAAAATCTTAGAAGCCGTGTTTGGATTATACCAAATCATTAGTAGAAATAATCTTCTTACATCCCTACATATATGTTATATTATTGGGCCTAGCAAAAGATGCCATAACAAATTTGACGATTATAGATACTGAAAGGAACGGGAACGACGTGATACAATCAAGCGTGAACAATAGGCGTACTAATAGTGAAGCAGTTGATGGACAAGTGCATGTATTCAAACCAGTACCTAACACTCTCGCTTGAAATCTGCCTCATTTTTCGACAAATTAAATGAGTGACAATTCGAAAATTATCAAATAAGGCTGTAATAACCAGAAGAAAGTAGTGCCCAGTATTATTGTAGAGTGAATCCTGCTTATTTTTGATTTGTTTTTCCTATACAATTTATTTTCCGGATGTACTGTCAGCGCAAATCACTCGGAACAGTTATGATAAGCATACGTGCTATGGAAAAAATCTTAGGAATTGAGGATCGAATATACCACTGATCGACCAAATGATAAAGCCCATGACATTATTCTGAATAGACACTTACCTTCCATCAAGTTTGGTACCAGCTTATAGACAATATCTTGCATTGTGCGGTCAAAACTAATATACTGCAGCGGATGTGATTGATGGATGACATTTTGGCAGGTTGGACAAGTGTTATTCTCTTCCAAGTGTTTTACTAGGCAGCTTTTGCAAACTAAAAAATAAGATAACATTCAGTTTACGGTGATGAATGTGGCTATAGATGTTAAAACAAATTAAAGATTATTAACTTTTTAATACATACACGTATGAAGACATTCAGTAACAGTTGTTGCATCGATGAAATAGCCTTTGCAAATTTCGCAAGTAATATGCATGTTCAGCGTTTTGAGCTTGATACGTCTCTCCATGGTGGTACAGGGTTCTTAATCTCAATGAAATATTCACAATTTGTCGTAAATTGAAGCTGAAAGTCCTTCAATAATTAACTAAATAACCCATTTTATTATGACTCGATCACTTTTCACTGCTGCCTTCGTCGGTCTGATGATGCTTTCTTTTCCTTCTTCTTTTCGTCTTCTTCCACCCACAACAAGAAAAATGACAGCGACCACGGCGGCCAACGAAGCAGGCAAAAGGAAGACCAAAAATGTTAATCTCAGGCTACACCTTCACAGTGGGCGCACGTAAAGATTTTATTACATAAATCTAGCATAACATTTGAAATTATGCTACACTATCCCCCCGCTGATCCGACAAATGCCGCACCCAAAAAAATCTGCACGTTGTTTCCACCTGAAAAAGTACGTAGATTTTTTCCACCTGATATTCACGTAACTTTTACCTGATTTTTCGATAGAATTTTCATTCTACGTGAAAATCAGGTAAGTTCTACCTGAGTTTTGGATAGAATTCACCGGACACGTAAGTTTCACCTGAATTTTCTGAAGCATTTGCAGCTACGTGTGCACGTAAAATGTACCTGAAAATTCAGGTGGAAACAACGTTTAGATTATTTGGAGTGCGGACTATCGAGGTATCGAGTGTTTAAATGGGTGTTGATACTTTTTAATCCGAAAAATGAATTATTGGCAGTGGCTGAATTTCTACCCGCCGCTGTCACATCCAGGCGCTATAGTATATGCGCAAAATAGTCAGCATGAGTTAACCACCAGAAATTTGTATGGCGAAAGACATCGAAAGGGTTTTCTCACCAGTAGGAACTTTTCACGAAAAACTATTTGGTACCAGTTTATGTAGGAAGGTGTCCGCTACTACGCCTACCAAATATTTTTTCGATTAATGTGCTTATTTTTGAGATATTAACCATTAGATCCCGAATAAAAAATACAGTAGAATAACAATTCAATTTATCATAACACTACTATTAATAACATTAAATTGGCAATAGATTATATTGTAAATGAAACCATAGAAATACATTAGAATGTATTGTTATGAACCATTTACTCAAATGTAAATGAAGTTTTCGCACACGTAAAAAATTTAATGTTATATATTATTAAAATTTCTAATACTTTTTTGCCGAAACAGGCGCTTAATGATATGTATAAGAAAAAACTTATACATCGCATTAGTCACATACATTCTGAAACTTATACTTTTCATTAACTTATGAATGTTATTAGTTTTTGATATGTGATCATTCATTAGGTGGCATAATAAAGAGTATAAGTATTTTCGAATGGTTTTTTGCCATAACATATAAACACAGACAAACAGACGTAACAGCCAGGGATATGGTGCGGCACGAAACTCCTTGCGTGCAGCACGCGTTGTTAGGAGCGAGCCCTTTCAGATCGAGAGAGGCGAGTAAGTGCGGATCGTGCTCGGGGCTCTCAAAGAGTCATGCACAGAGCAGCACTTTAACTGCACTTTTTCGGTTTTGCTTCGGCATGGTTTTCGAGATCTAAACGGTGATTATTACACGCTTTGGAGTTTGGTGTTCTATAGAAAGATGGTTGATCGGCGCATTCTTTGTTCGACATTTCGCAATATAAATAAATAATATATGCAAAATTGATCAACTATGGGAAGTATGTAAAAGTTGATAGAGAATAGTTTGTTCATATGATGGATACATGTAAATTTTATTTACCTTGAAAATATTTGAAAATATTCCAACGGAAACGCATCTTAAGATTCCAAGAATCTCTGCATGTGAATAATAATGAAAATAAACCAACATTTTTACGCTGAAGTCCATTTTTACATAAATATCAAAAACTACGTAAAATTACTTCAACGTAAATCGTTTCCGTGGACTTAGGCATTCCTCCTGCCTTAAAAAACACCATGTATGTGGAACCACTTTGATTCCAAAAACCACATATAAAAATTTGCCTCTAAAGTATTTTATAATTATTCATCATATTTATCCGCTATTTCATCATTGATCATTTTGACGGTTACTATAATGCTACCGTGTGAAAAAAATCATTGAGAAAATAATCTACTGGCAATTGAAACACACTTTTTCCAAATTGAAGAGATTTTGAAGTATTTCAGACATATTCTTTGTATCAATGGTCAATGTAATTTTTTTTATTCATTTTGCAAACGCATGGCTTGTTTGTGTAGAATTGAAAATATTGACAGCAAACAATAATAACTGTAGCAATCAATCTGCAATTATACATCACGCTGCAGTGATTCCTAGAGAAATTTATTGTTTACATTTATCTCTGATCGCCTAAATGAGTTTTCAATTGCAGTCATCTATGATTTTTGGAAAGAAGAAGAAACTGCATAAATGAGTTCCAAATATCTGCAAATATATAACTTTTAATTGTTGTAAAGCAAACAAACAAAAACAACAACAAACAAACAACAAATATTTGCCGTTTGTTATTTAATGGGCATTTAACATGATTTCAATTTTCTCGATGAATTCCAAATGCACAATGTGCACTACCCGTGCTACCCAAAAGGGTAGTGCAGCCTTTGACTCGCACGCAGCAGCGAGAGCCCGCGCACCTTCGGCTCTTTAGCTCGCAAAATTTGAGAGACGCGCTCCCGAAGTTGGGTGCTGCACGAACATTTTTCGCACAGCTCTGAGTATTTAGTCAATCCCTGGTAACAGCTAGAACAATTTGTTTTAAAATCCATCGACCAGCTATTTTACCACCACCTAACGTGCATGTTGTACGAAACAAAGTTTCGTACGACAATGTCAACAGAAGGCGCTAGTGTCAGGTGTCAAATACAAGGGTATACGATGCGCGCGCCCCTGGATGTGAAACTCGCAAGCAGTTGAATTTAAAACGACCGTTGAGCTCATGGTCGATGGGAATTTCCTCAGTGTTACGTCTGTTTGTCTGTGATATAAGGTTATTTATTACGTGCAATAGAATGTACGGGTTGTTAAGTATCGTAACTATACAAATTCTGAGATTTCGTCGCACAATAGAGTGTATGGTTGATATATTGTTGAAATATCCGAACAAAACTGTTCAAAATACAATGGATTGTATTGTATTTGTATAGTAAAACAATACGATTTTTGATTTCTCAGTGGTGACAGCTTTACTGTTCAACAATGCAATTTAAAGGGAAAAACCCAGATTAATCCACCTACAGTGAGATTTTGACCCTTCCTTAGTTATAAGGAAATTTTTCCAGACTCCAGTATTTAAAACGAGATAAAACTACTCAGCTTCCCACGGTGATTTACCGTGAAAGTGACAAAATAATTGCCTACCCAAAGGCGGATGTCATGGGTTAAGTGATAACTCAACGAATATAACGTACTGTACTTCATGCTGCCTATTTATAAGGCGCTCGTCGGATTGAATAACTATTGTGACATGGTTAGTAACTATCGTAACGTTGGTTGCATATATTGTATTCGTAATTTCCAGAGACCTTGATATTAATTAATCCAGAACTAACTAAATCAGTAATTGATCTGAGCGAAACTCAATAGCGTTCAATAATAACATATATTTCGCCTTATGGATGCCTAATTTGGTAAAACTAAACTTATTCAATACCTTAAAAATGAGCGAGATTTGTATGGTAGTAAATTTCAGAATTTGCACACATACGCACACATACATGCATACAAGTGAACTATTAGTGTCTCAAAACATGCTCACATTTGCTATCTAGCTTCCACTGAAGAAATTTTTGAAATTCCTTTCTATTTTTACGTTTTTTGCTTTTCGGAGAAGATTTTTATGTACATGCTTCTATATGTTCCTCAATTAAAATCATTTGTTTCTTTGCAACAAATCAGAAAAATAGGCATAATTCCATATCATATCATTTGTTATAATTATATTTTTAATGTCAAAGTGAATTTGTTTCAAATACCATACATTTTATTCAATAATTCACGAGATTTCTTGATAGATTAATACGTAACACACCTGCGTAACGCATACAAAGTGAAATTATAGACACTTCCGAAGGAAGGGTCAAAAATGCATATTTGGCACTATGAGGCAAATATTGTAATATAGTTTATATGCAATGTAAAGAAACGTTTCAAAAGTTATCAATGTATGAATCTTATGTACGAAAACGTTTTAAAAACAATTGCAAATATTGTTACATTAGAGAAATATGTTGATGTATTGTATCCTCAGTGTTGATACAATCTGGGCAACCATCAAGAAACAACATATCCTATTGTATACCGTACATTGTATGGTAATTAAATTGTCTACACTATTAAGCCAATAGTACATTTTTATCCGGGATGCCTTTCGCCATACTGATTTCCAAAAGTTAACTCCTAGTGTGCCGCTGTAAGCACACTCAAAGCAGGCGATTCATTCCGAATGAATTATTGGCAGTGGATGATTTTATACCCGCCGCTGTCACAGCCAAATGCTATAGTATATGCGCAAAATAGCCAGCATGAGTTAACCACCAGAAATTCGTATGGCGAAAGACATCTAACGCGGGTTTTCTCGAAATTAGTAACTTTTCATGAAAAACTATTTGGTACCGTTTATGTAAGAAGGTGTCCGCTACTACGCCTACCAAATATTTTTTCGATAAAGGTACTTAATTTTGAGAAATCGAACCTTAGATGCCTTTCGCCATACTGATTTCAGAAAGTTAACTCCTAGTGTGCCGCTGTAAGCACGCTCAAAGCAGGCGATTCATTAGCGAGATCCGGACTAACGAGTCGTCGGACTAGCGAGGTCCGGATAAGCGGGGGGATACTGTATTGCCAAAGTTTCTGATAGTATTGACTGTTTCCTTGGTAACAAATCAATTACCACTTTTTAGGCACCTTAAAACTGTGTTAGCAGGATATTAAATCATTTTAATCTGCATGAAAAACAAAGCTCAATTTTGGGAGATAATGTGATTTTTCAGTTTAAAAAATTTTGTTCACAGTTGAACTTATGGCCATTTTTGCTGGCGACGATTTTGGCCAATGAGCTAGACTTTACTAAGGTTTTTTTTTTTTTTTTTTTTTAATTCTTTATTTAGGTGTTTTTTTAATTCTAGATTAAGTTCAACACCTCTTTACTAAGGTGGCGCAGATCAGCGCTGCGTGCCACTAGTCGTCTCTTTCACTCTCCCGCTGATCTTATGCAACGCAAATAGTGACGTCACTATTTGCGTTACATAAGATCAGCGGGAGAGTGAAAGAGACGACTAGTGGCACGCAGCGCTGATCTTCGCCACCTTTTTAAAGTCTAGTTCCTTGGATTTTGGCGTCCATTTGCTTTGGGCTTGTTCAAATATTACGTAACGCGAAAAGCGTTGTTTTTAGGAACCCCCCACTCCCTCGTAACAATCCGAACGCTGGAATGGTTCAAAGCCTTAGTTATTATTATGCCTTGCAAAATGACAGTTTTCGTAAATAATTTTCCAAGGCTCTCGTAGATGTGCAAAATTTCACCGTAGAACAAAAATCACGTGGCGGACTTTCCAAGTAACCAAAAGTTCCTTTAAGAGTACGTAGCTTCACTGAGCTGCTTAAGCGAAAAACGTACACTTGAAGGAACTTTTTGATAACTTGGGTTGGGTTGACAGATTCTACCATGAAAACGGGTGTGAAGTATAGACACTATAGGTTCCATAGACGAGCGCAGGAACGGTTGAGTAATTTCGATTGAGTGTGTTTTTCCACTTTTTCACAGTGTACCACGTGAATTTGACGTCACTCGCTCCTGACATCACTAAGGCTCTGTCTCATTTGGAGAATTAAACTTAAAAGTGACAGTTCGAAAATTAGCAAATAACCCAGTCATAAGAATGGTTGGTGCTACCCAGCAATTCCAATAGGACATCGATGGAAAATGATTCGATATCTGTCAAAAGTAATCTTGCTCTGCGAGCAGGGTTATTTGATAATTATTGAAATGTCACTTTTAAGTTTAATTTCAGTTTAATTATCCAATTGAGACAGACCCTAACTGACAGCTCGTTTGGCTACACTCGCCTTCGCCTCAGCTCGTCTATGGAACCTATAGTGTCTATAGCAGTGGTGCTCAGCACTTTGGACGTTTTTCTCCTTAATTTGCTTCTCACACAATAAAAATGAGCTTTGACCACGGTGTTGAACTTAATCTAGAATTAAAAAAACACCTAAATAAAGAGTTAAAAAAAAGCTTTGACCATACAAATTAGTACTTGGTGGAAAGCTTTTAAATGTATCTATCTGCTGAGGGTAATAAAACGGATATTGATTAATTCGCTCGGTAAACGTAAAAAAATAATATTATTTATTATTAATATTTCTAATACTTTTTTGCCAAAGCAGGCGCTCAACACTCAGGAAAACCAACACATACTTAATGGTAAAAATCCATGTATTTTAAAATATGCATATCATGCGTCGGCACATACTTAATTGCATACAAATTCAAACATGAATACTATGACCCACATGGATAGTATGTGTGAACACTCATATGCAATGCATGCGGGCGCATGGAATATATGTATCGAAAATATGGAATCCATTTTCTAACCCCCTTGCAAAAATCCATGTGTGAACTCCTCATGAATATAATGCGGAGTTTTTTTGTGAGTGAATCATATGTATGTATGTATGTATGTATGTAGTTAGCCACCATCCTAGCTTGAGTCTTGCTCTGCATGCGGTTCCACGTAATAGTAAGGTCAAATTTCAATATCATTTTGAATTCAACATATTGCTGTATGAAGGGCCAAAAATGGGGGTGGTGGACCTGAAAGCAGAGACACTTACACGAAACCCACGGGAAAATGAGAATCTCCTTCCAGCAAAATGATCCAACAAAAAGAATAATGAAATTTGCAATACTTGTTAAGCTTTCCACGGGATGGTTTGTTTGAAGAAGGGCGCGTCAACTGGTTAACAACTGTTGGAGATAGAAATAATAGACGCGAACGACTAATATTTCCCTTCCTTGACTCCGATTGGCTACCACTTCATTGTCCAGTTGTAACTTCATTGATGCCCTGATGCACCCTCCCAACCCCATTTCATATATTTATAGTCAAATCAATTATATTGTATAGGAAACTAGGCATATGTGTAGAATATATAAAAAAGTGATATGGCAGATAATCCTGGAACGCTACTCTGCTTCAATACTTTACTCTGAAAAATTATTTTCATTGTAAATTTACGGTGGTGTTCCAAGGTTCCATTTCCTGCAAGCACGACGTAATACGGTGGTGTTTTGGTTCAAGGATACTGCTATATCACTGGACCTCGGGCCTGTATCAGAACAATAATCCCAGACGGCATAACAAGTGATTGATCCACTGAAAAAGTTATTATAGATATATACAATATACACGAGTTAATCCAAAGATAATGAATTCTACTTTTGATCCGGTGCATGAGAATTCCAGGCGATAAACACTCTAGAGTCTAGACCATGGGATATGAATTAATATGAAGAAATCTCAAGTAATGAAAATATACAAAATTACTAAACAAGTAGATGGAATTTATGCAAAAAAATTAAATAAATGAAAATTTTAGAATAAAATAAATGTATTCTTCATAACGAAGGAACCATCGAGCAAGGGAATATATAAAGCTACATAATATAAGAAGAGTTGAAGTTTACTGTATAACCTATATGGAAGTTCTAGTCCTAGATATGCAATTAGTTTCAATAAAATTAGTAAGTCTGTTATATGTAAATTGCTCAGCTTCCTGCTTCAATTCTCACTTGTCCTCACATAGCTCCCCTAAAATGTTTAGACAAATTGAATTCTTATTCTGCCAGCAATACATCATTGTATCTATTACGGTATCAGTGATAGTAGTGTGGCTACAGAGAAACTCCACGAAATCCGCGGGGTACAAAGAATCTATTTACAATAGGGTAATACAGCATTCTAATAACACAATTTGCAACACTTTTTAGGTTTCCTACAATATGCTTTATTTCTAAAAGGGCTTATCAAATCCATTATAACTGTGGAGAAAAGTATCGGTCTGTACGAAAGTTTTAATCCAATATCTTCCGATATCCGTATATCATAAATTATTCATTGCAAATTGCAACACAAATTATCGTCACAATTATTATTTCCTTTGATCATGACCGGCTACTTTCAGTTAATATAAACATGATTTAATAATGATAACAATAATAATGTTTAGAAGGAATATGGTGAGTATAAAATATGTCACGAATGGATTTGCGAGCCAAAACCTAAAATTGGCAATCCGACCGGTGCGGTGATGACGAGTTCGATCTTTGGCCCAGTGATTGAAGCTTAGTTATGAAATAAAATGATGTGATGAAAATAAATAATGTAGTATATATCTAGACCAACATTTGACAAGGGTGCAACAGCCAAAATCCACTCCTTCTGACTCTTCGTCTTCATATATAGCTATAGACATGGACAAAGAATCAGAAGGAACGGCCGCTACGCCCCTTTCAAATGTTGATCTAGATATAGTATATGCCATAGGAAATGATCATAATGACAACGAACTGTATCATGTGCAACAAGACTTCAATATCCGGATTACATAGATGTTACATAGTTGATGTCATGGAGGAAAAGTCAAAAATTGTACTTTTTTTAATTTAAATTCCTTTTATCTTCGCAATCCTGTAACATGGCTGAAAACATTAGGTTTAGGGAATTTGTTTAGAATGTGGAAACTCGAATAAATGTGTTTGTATTTGTTTTTGCAACTATCACTGATCCCTTAAGTAGATCGATGTTTATACCGTGAACGGTTTCTACGTAAGAATATTGTTTGATGTGAAAAAGTATTTTGTTAATCATGCTAATCTTGTTTGATGTAATTTTTTTGATTTATCAGGTATTCAATAAGACAGTACGAAGACAGTTTGATTATAACATAACAAATAATGATTAAATAATGAAGAAAGATGAACTGAAGGAATATATTGAATGCTTAAAATGGTTACAGAAAAAAAACATGAATATAACGAAATAATTGATTTAATGTATATAAAGGATAATAGGATTTTAACATTAATCTCTGAGATAGAAGGATAAAGAAACAAAATCCACGTAATAAGGGAATTGAAGCTCATCGGTATTGTTATAAATTCAATAAATATAATTCATATATGGAATGTGAAATTTTTATTTTATCCCATACATCTGGCCGTTTGTTCAATTTGTAGAGAGGTAGAGTAATCTAAACAAGAACAAATTCATGGATGTATGAGATAGTCAAAAGGCATTGAAAGTTTACAAAATTACTTAAAATAAAAAGCATGAAACGAGCTCACCGCATATTTCACCGGTTTGTAGTATGTTGCGAATTTCATGAGCATCTTCTTCTTTGTTCGACTTGCTTGTTTTGCCAGGTAACACATTTGCAGAATGGTGTCATTTCACAGAGTTTAATTTGCAAAAATCACTTTCGGTTTACGAATGAATAACGGGTCTAAAATATATCTCACATTATTCCTTTTCATTGTCTTATGTTTTATTCCATTCATTGGGATCTGTTCTTTTGAAGAAACGCTTTTTGCCTTTCTCGTACAACTAAGTTGTACTGAAAGGCTATTATTTCACTCCGAAAACGAACTTTTTATAGAAGCCTCTGAGACCCATAGTAGTATATACCAATCGACTCAGCTCGACGAGCTGAGCACATGTCTGTCTGTCCGTGTGTATGTGTGTGTGTATGTGTGTGCACAAAAGCTATAAAAAACATTAGACAACTTTTCGTATAGTAATCCTTAACCGATTTTCTCGCAACAAATTTCATTCGACAGGGGACAAAGCCTTGTTGATCACTATTGAATTTCGTAACGATCGGTCATTGCGTTTCAAAGTTATGAAGAAAATGGTACATCGGACCATATAAACCCCATATAAGGTTGGTGTCTTAACTAAATGCGAGAAAGGCACCACCAACGCTAGGTGGATTAATCTGGGTTTTTTTAACTCAACATGCACCACTGAAGGTCTTTTTTTTGTGTCTTTATTAAAGAGACTTTCAGCCCGAGGCTGGCTCGTCTCCGAAACTGAAGGTCTCTGAAAACCTACAATGAACTAAATTTGCAACATAAAATAACTCGCGTAGCCCATTCCGTGCCGATAGTTCGAACGAGCCAGACGTGTGTGCTGTGTCTCATCGCGGATTGTGTTCGGTAGTGCGAGTCTATTGTGTGGTGCCTACCTACGGATCCAAGGCGATCGCTATCGGCGAGTGAAGTAGCTGCTTCTGGCGACGCCAGTGAAGCAGGCTATTGTTACTGCTGCTACCTACAGCAGCAGGGGCAGATAAGTGGCAAAACTTTTTATTGTTCTCCCTTCTGTTTGATACAGAGTGGGACTGCTTAGAATTAATCAAATTAGTTTTTTTTTAAGTTTTTTTTTTCTAATTTGCTATTAGTTTTAAGTTAGTATAAGCAAAATTATCCTTCCACCTTGCGGGGTGAGAATGGAGGCCGAGACTGGAGAAGGCAGTGTGCCTGCTAAAGATGGAGGGCGCACTCGATTGTACCATGCGGCTTCGCCTGGGCCTTGGGTTGTTTACTTTCGGCAGAAAGTAAAAAGCCTAGATTTTCTCGGCATTAAACGAGATTTGACGCGTCGTTTTCCGAAGCTTGATTTTAGCCAGATCAACAGGAACAAACTACGCATCACCGCACCTACATACCAGGTGGCGAATGAAATTGCTGGCGACAGGGCGTACAATGTTGAATATTTAGTTTATGTGCCCTCGCGGGAAGTCGAGATAGAAGGCGTAATCAACGCAGCGAGCTTGACTTGCAAGGATGTGCTTGCAGGGAAAGGTCACCTAAAGAACGCCCTGCAATCTACCGTGGATATTCTGGACTGCAAGGAATTGCATTCAGCAGCCACGGTAGATGGCAAAAGGTTTATTCAAGTCAGGCTCGCTTCGGGTGACATTCGCCGGTTCGATGCTTCCAAAGTATGTCGATATAGAAAATATGTTGTTTCCGGTGCGTCTTTTGTGCCAAGGGTATTTAATTGTACCAACTGCAAACAACTTGGTCACACTGCCGAGTTTTGTGACAACAAACCACGTTGTGGCAAATGCTCAGAAAGACATCGGGAGGAGTTCTGCCAGCAACAAGCAACAAAATGTGCTTATTGTGGTTTGAACCCTCCCATGGTTTGCAAGAATGCCCGGTGTACAAAAGCGCACCCAAAAGTGATGCGCTCGGTTGGTACAGCGCTCCAAGCAGTCGTATGCGGAAATGGTTAGGTTGCAAGACACATCCGCCACAGCCACTGCATCGACTGCTATTTCAGCCACCGTTCGTGTAAGTGATTATTATGATTCCATATCAATTGACGAATTGGACTCTGACGCAGCCGACATGGATGATTCTGCGAAGGTACACGTGCCCGAAAAGAGGAAGCAACCGTCTTCCCCGGGATCGCGCCGTAAGAGAACAAAAAGTCATCCATAAAAGCTTGCCAAAATCTGAAGGTAATGGGGTTTATTTAAAATCCGAAGCAATCTGTCCCTACTGCTTCTTTTGATCCTAGTTGCAGTAAGACATTCCCGCCATTGCCTAAATCCGATGTTTCGAAGAAACATCCGGCTAGAGAATCAACGAAAGAAAAAACAAATTCGCACTTCTAGAAAAAGTATTTCGTCCAAGCGAGGATTGATCTCCTTTAAGGACCTTGTGGACCGTTTTTGAACTTGTTCAATATTCCGAATTCATTGAGGCCAATCATTGACCTCTTTATTCCAACAGTTGAAAGTTATCTGAAGCAATTGACTGTTTCATGGCCCTTCTTGCAGAAATTGCATCTTTCGATGGATAATACGGCCAACACCGAAGATACAATCACTGTGCTGCAGTGGAACTGTCACAGTCTAAAAAATAAATTAGACGTGTTCAAGTTTTTGATTCGCAATTCCGATTGCGATATATTTGCATTCTGTGAAACATGGCTTTCTTCTGAAGATGAAATCAACTTCCACGATTTTAACATTATTCGCCAAGATCGGGATGATCATTATGGTGGCGTTCTTTTGGGGATCAAAAAATGCTACTCCTTCTACAGAATTCCCATTCCGACTGTTCCCGGCTTAGAAATCGTCGCATGCCAAGTAAATGTGAAGAATAAAGATCTTTGCATAGCTTCAGTGTACAGTTCTCCAAATGCCTCTATTAATTGTCGACATTTTTGGAGCGCAGGCTCCCTCCTATCATCTCCAGTATTGATATTGGGTGATATGAACGCACATGGTATTGGATGGGGCGAAACGTATGACGATTATAGAGCGCCTATTTTCTATGATTTGTGTGACGATTTCAATTTGAATATTTTGAACACTGGTGAAGTAACTCGAATAGGACCAAATGGTCAACAAAGCCGTATTGATCTGTCTTTATGTTCAAATTCACTATCATTAGATTGCACGTGGAAGGTAATTCAAGATCCCCATGGTAGTGATCATATGCCGATAGTTACCACAATTAAAAGTAGCTATCAACGGTCTGAGCCATTTAATGTTCCTTTCGACCTCACGAAAAACATTGACTGGCCAAAATTTGCATCGGCGGTAAAAATTGGTATTGAATCAACTGATACTCTTCCACCTTTGGATGAATATCGATTCCTAACTGAGTTGATTCAAAAAAGCGCACTAGAAGCTCAGAAACGACGCGTTCCAAGTACATCTGTCATAAGAAGACCAGCCACTCCTGGATGGGATGATGAATGTACTAAGTTGTATTCTGAGAAATCTGATGCCTTCAAGGCCTTCCGTAAACACGGAAGGTCCGAGCTTTTTGAAGAGTATTTGAGGCTCGAAAGAAAGCTCAAAAATCTCCTCAAGGCAAAAAAAACGTAGCTACTGGCGACGTTTTGTCGAGGGACTATCACGAGAAACCTCAATGACAACACTTTGGAAACGGCCCGCAACATGCGGAACCGCATTTCCACCAACGAGAGTGAAGAATACTCCAATCGATGGATATTCAACTTCTCAAAAAAGGTCTGTCCAGATTCCGTACCAGCAGAACCGCTATTTCGAGAATCAGTCACTGATCCCGGTTCTTTGGGTGGACCATTCTCAATGCTGGAACTTTCTATGTCTCTTCTTTCATCGAATAACTCTGCTCCGGGATGCGATAACATCAAATTCAATCTTCTTAAAAACCTCCCAGATATCGCAAAAAGACGATTACTTGACCTGTACAACTGTTTCATGGAGTACAACATTGTGCCACCTGAATGGCGACAGGTGAAAGTAATAGCTATTCAAAAGCCTGGAAAACCAGCGTCTAATCACAATTCATACCGACCGATTGCCATGCTATCATGCATGAGAAAATTATTGGAGAAAATGCTCCTTTCAAGAGTCGACCATTGGGTCGAAGAAAATGCATTGCTTTCAAATACTCAGTTTGGATTTAGAAAAGGAAAGGAACAAACGATTGTCTAGCGTTGCTTTCTTCAGATATACAACTGGCCTTTGCGCACAAGGAGCAATTGGCTTCAGTATTCTTGGACATTAAGGGCGCTTTTGATTCAGTTTCCATAGAAGTACTGTCCGGCAATCTGCACAGTAGTGGATTACCCGTTATTTTGAATAATTTCTTGTACAATTTGTTGTCAGAAAAACAAATGAACTTCACACTCGGCACTCTGACAACTTCCAGAAATAGCTACATGGGCCTTCCCCAAGGTTCGTGTTTAAGTCCCTTGCTTTATAATTTCTATGTTAAAGATATTGACAATTGTTTGGAAGGACAATGCACGCTCAGACAACTTGCAGATGATGCCGTGGTCCATGTGCAGCTGTCTTGCAAGGACCATTGCAAAGTACCTTAGATAATCTGACTGTTTGGGCCAGACACTTGAGGATCGAGTTTTCAACGCAAAAAACTCAATTGGTTGTGTTTACTAAGAAGCGGTATCATGCTCAACTGAAACTCAAGCTGTTGAATGATGACATCAATCAATCTTTATCTTCTAAATACCTTGGGGTCGTGTTTGATTCCAAATGCACCTGGAAACTCCACATTGAGTATTTGATACAAAAATGCCGGAAAAGGATCCATTTTCTACGTTCTATCTCCGGAACATGGTGTGGTGCTCACCCGGAAGACCTCATCAAACTCTATAGAACGACTATTCTCTCTGTTTTAGAGTATGGCTCCTTCTGCTTCCTCTCAGCAGCTGATTGCCACCTGATCAAATTGGAACGAATTCAGTATCGTTGTTTGCGTATTGCCCTTGGCTGCATGCATTCAACGCATAACATGAGCCTGGAGGTGCTTGCTGGAGTCACTCCTTTAAAGCACCGTTACTGGGAGCTCTCGCTTAGAATACTCATCAAATGTGGAACAAGTAACACACTTGTTCTAGATAACTTCGATAATATGCTTGAACTAACTTGTCGTTCAAGATTCCTGAGAGTTTATCTCAACTACATATCGTCAGATCTTTGTCTTCCGTGTTATAAGTCCCCGCGAGTTCACTTCACCAGCGACAGTTCCTCAGTTTTATGCGCTCTGTCCATGAAACATGCTATTCAAGGAATACCAGATCATCTTCGACAAATATCTATTCCCTCACTTTTTCTGAAAAATATGAACATGTCAATTGCAACAACAGATATTTCACTGATGGTTCTCGCATCAACGGATCCACTGGCTTCGGTGTTTTCAATGTAACTTCAACCACCTTCCAAAAACTTCAGGAACCGTGTTCGGTTTATGTTGCTGAGCTGGCAGCAATTAACTTCGCTTTGGGGATAATTTCAAATCAGCCCGTAGACCATTATTTCATCTTCTCGGATAGTCTTAGTTCTATCGAGGCACTCCGGTCGATGAAACCTGTGTTAAGCACGCATCTTACTTTCTTACAAACATAAGAGAGCAGATGCGTGTTTTGGTCGAAAGATCTTTCAAGATTACCTTTGTTTGGGTCCCATCTCACTGCTCAATCTACGGCAATGAGAAGGCAGACTCGCTGGCAAAGGTGGGCGCACAGGAAGGTGAGGTTTATGATAGACAATTCTCGAGCAACGAGTTTTTCCCATTAGTCCGTCAGAGCACTCTTCAAAGTTGGCAAAGGAATTGGACACACAATGAACTCGGACGGTGGCTATTTTCTATAGTTCCAAAAGTTTCTGGGCGAGCGTGGTTCAGAGGTGAGGACTTAAGTCGAGGCTTCATTCGCGTGATGTCGAGACTTATGTCCAATCACTATTCACTAAACGCACATCTGTACAGAATAAACCTTGTCGATAGCAACTTATGTAGGTGCGGAGCCGGTTATGATGACATCGATCACGTAGTTTGGTCCTGCTCGGAAAATGACGCCTCCAGAGAGCAATTATTGGATACCCTTGTGGCCCGAGGTAAACAACCCTTCAGGGAAGTTCGAGGTGTTTTGGGAGATCGTGATGTTGTCTATATGCAGGCCATTTATAGTTTTCTTTGTGCTTCTGACATCAAAATTTAATATTTTGTTTTTTTCTTCTTTCTTCAAAGTTTTTTTTTTAAGTCTCTGCCTTTTTGTTCCGTAGAGCTCCATAGCTCTTGCCATCCGGAAGATGCTCCCAGTCGAACCATTCCTCGAGCATGACGACACGCCACATCGTCACTGACGCCAAATGCCCGGATGAGAAGCTGAAATTTCCTTATCCCAAATCCTAAGCACCGTCCATCCTTAAACATTGTAAACTAACCTCGAGTCACCACGAGTACGCTGGCTCCTTCCCCTTTCTTATTAACTGTATAATAAAATGATATTGATTGTATATATCACAAAGAACCATGGCTCCGTAAAGTGTTATACACGCCTGAGCCTACCAAATAAACGAACTTGGAAAAAAAAAAAAAACTCGCATAGCTGTGCTAGACTTTTCAAATTAACCAAACAAATTCTGATTTTGTCACTTCGTTTTTCTGGCTTAAAATTACTTTCGGATGTAATTCCGCGCCCGACATTTGACACAACGGAGCTTTTTTTTCCACGTCCACTCGCGAGCGCGGCACTCTTCGATTGTTTTTTTGTGAGTGAATCATATGTATAAGAAAAAATCGCATTAGTCACATTCCGAAACTTATACTTTTCATTAACTTATGAATGTTATTAGCTTTTTGATATGGGATCATTCATTAGGTGGCATAATGAAGAGTATAAGTATTTTCGAATGTTTTTTTGCCATAACATATAAGGTTATTTTTTAACGTGTACGAAACGATCAAAGCAAAACAAAGGTGCGGCCCGCGACACTGCCGAGACTGCACTTGTTTACAACCGCTGAACAGGCCCGCAACCCAGAAGCTGCCACCTTCATAGGAGAACTGTCAACTGACGATAAAATCAGCTGTTTTTAAACGTCTCGTGAAAAGGCCTATACACTAGCCGCTCAATAACTGCAACATGTTTACATTTCGTTCGATAACTGCAACGCATTTTAGACGTCTAACGGTTGTCATTCGACGTCAGATGCAATAAAAGTGCATCAAATTGTGCAGCGCAATGCAGCTGTTATTGAGTTTGACATTGATTTGACGTTTAGCGGTCCGATACTGCAAAACTGTTGCAACAGTCGAATTGACCTTTCCGGTCAAAAATTAGTTTTTGTTCAATCGATTCTTTGGCTTATTTAAGGTCAACCAAAGGGTTCCCAAAAAACCCATATTTTTTGACGTATTTTTTAAATTTAAATAAAAATCCAAAAAGTACTGTTTTTTAAGATTAGCTCGATTTTGAACGAACATCGGGTGAATTTTTTTTCAGGCCGGTTCACACTTGCAGCACTTCTTTCTACACGGACAGATAAATCAACCCAAACTTTGAGTTCAATATACGCACTATTGAGAACATCGCAGAAAAAAATTACCCAAATTTGGGTAGTTTTCCCTTTCTTTCCCATGATTGCTATCAAAACTAGAGCAAGATGCAAACACCTCACCGAGGTTGCTCAGCCCAATAACCCAAATTTGAGTAAATTCAATATTCTCTATTTTGGGTTGATCAAGGTCCGCTTTGGATAAATTAAACTCAGCTTTGGGTAAATTGTTTACATGGGATTAAAGGCAAACTACCTAGTGCCAGAAAAGTCATTTTACTCAAATTTGAGTTATTGGCCCAAACCACGGTTTTGAGTGCAAAAAACCCACTTTTGGGTAGTTTTGGTTTTCAGTGTAGAGTGCTTTGAGAATAGGTCGTATGTGCAAAAGAGAGCCTCTCTTCGGTTACATTCTCTTTCGATTATTACAAAGCTATACACAAATTTATGTTGGATTTTTTGGCAGATATCTAAAGACAATAACTTTGTCTAGCGTGCTAAAGTGAAAATGTAGCAGAAAATGCTAAACTTGCCGATCTATTAGCGAAAGAGAGCGTGAACAAAGAGAATCTCTCTTTTGCACATACGACCTATTCTCAAAGCAATCTAGCTTTGGTTTTTGCTTTTGATTTTGAAAATAGTTAGATTGTTTACATTGTTTACATGTGATTAAAGGCATATTACCTAGTGTCAGTAAAGTCATTTCAAGCATAATTTTTCATAACGACGTATGTAACAATTATGAGGATTCGAGAAATCCTTTGCAGAAAGTTGGCAAAACTTTTTCTAAAACTGTTTTAAAACTAAATCTTTTTTCAATACTTTTTTCCGCTGGCATGCGTCATTGCATGACACGTAATAAGCGTGCTTCACATCAAATCTCAGTTCATTCAAGTTCACTGTGAAAAACGATAAAATTATACATACACCGGTATACTGCACGCACGTCGGTGTACATTGGTCGGTTTTCCATAGTGCACGATTGACGCAACTGCAGTTTTGTTTTGTTTTGCTTTTTTTAGTACATAGGTCGCTCTTAGTTCCCATATGTTAAAGCGACGTATGTAACAGTGAGACTTCAAAAATTGATTTTTGACATACGTCGATTCGTAAAAAGATTGAATTAAAGAATTTTAAGATCTGAAATCAGTAAAATCGATGCGTATTATATAAAGCCACGTGTGATTGTCACGTTGTTTTAAAAACCTCGTTTTGTTTACTTTTGTTACATACGTCGTTATGAAAAATTTTGCTTGATTTTACTCAAATTTGGGTTATTGGCCCTAACAGGCCCCTAACTACGGTTTTGAGTAGTTTTTGTTTTCAGTTTTCCTCCGTGTAAGCGAAATTAAATGTTGGGGTACGGAAACACATTTTACACGAAACGTGCACATGTGTGAGTGTGCCAAACGTCACTCAATTCAATCTAAATATTTACGTTGTGTATTTACCAAGCATAAAAATACAAAATATAATTTGCACAAAATGTCATGAATTTATTAGAAAGTATGTAAAATCATTAGTCAACTTTCTTCAGTATAAACAAATTTGGTACAAAAACACTAAAATTTGAGATGACTGTAAAGTGATTGAAGACAACAATAAAATTATTTCCTACACCATGCCAGGATTTGTAGCTGTTCATACTGGTAAATATTGTTACTGTAATTTTAAACTTTTATACTTAGAACAGTAAATCTTATTGAATATTTTCTAATTCAATGTTCTGTAATTCGATGTGCTTGCTTACTTGAAGCGAATCCTGACGGATTTTGACGACTTTTCCTTAACATGTATCGTATCTTCAACTCACTTTTATTTGTTCATGTTAGTTGGCATGGTTGGCATTACATCTCTAACTGAAACATTGCCGCCGTGCAGCTTACATTCAGCCTCTTCAGTCTGCAGGCCTTATCGCACTGGAATGGTCTCTTGATGAAGTTCACACACCTTTTTTAACATCCGTATATCATGTGGCTATCACGATGAAACTTTTATGTTGAGGGAAATCGAGAATCGTATCCGGTCACATTGATCATGAACTTCCGTTCGCGCAGCTTACCGTTAGGCTAAGGATTTTTTTTAATTTAAGCTTTTAACTGTCTTACCTCTTTAGGCTAAGGAATGTCCCTTCATAGGCTATTCAGATTACTGGCTTTATTACTCGATAAAGAGTTACATGATATGAAACGTCATATACACTATTCCTATTGATAATTAGAAGAGGAAGTTGACATCATGTCTGAATAGCGAATTCATCTTCGATGTTTCTTAAAGAATTTTCAGCAATCGTTGCGAGTTCAAAACAAACTACAATTGTGTGTTTTTGAGACCATACAAAGTTTAAGAAATACTAACGGATTCTTCCAAAAATCCAAGAATCATTGAAAGTTTCGAAAAACTTAGGGAATTCTCGCTTAACTTTTCAAAAGGACCTAAGTAACATTTTTTCATGAATTAATTTGAATAGCGCAATCAACAGAACAACATGAAAGCTATTGATTGCACTATTCAAATTAATTCATGAAAAAAATGTTACTTAGGACCTTTTGAAAAGTTAAGCGAGAATTCTTCTCTTCTACACAGTTTTCCAAGTACTTACGTTTTGTTACTCTATTCATTCACTAATATTAAAAGCACTTAAAAGCATTGACAGCAAATTATTAATTTTTTTAGTGGATAATTTTTCTCATTTTAATATTTATTTTTTATTATCACCCCCCCCCCCCCCTAAACCTTTCGGAGACTAGTAGGACAAAAAGACAATTAAATATTTGTAACGGCCTAATTGTAAAATGCGTTTGGCTACACGCGGAAGCAATACACTCATCCCATTATTCCCATTACTTAAAGTGCTTTATTAATGTTAATTTTCTTCCTTATAAAGGTGCTGGTAACTGCATAGACGAAACATTATACAAAAACGTTTGCAAAGAAGCCTGCGTAAAAGGTGTCAACACACTGAAAAATGGAGGAAGTGCAATGGATGCCTGTGAACTGGCGATAATGACGTTGGAGAATTCCTGTGCCACGAATGCGGGTATCGGTTCAAACCTAACATGGGACGGACAAGTGGAATGTGATGCATGCATAATGGATGGTGCAACATTGCAGTTTGGAGCTTGTACAAATGTTTCCGATGTTAAAAACCCAATCAGTTTGGCACGACATCTGTGTGACAGACAATCTAAACTTTTGAGTTTCGGTCGAATACCGCCAATGGTTTTGGCAGGACGAGGTGCCTCAACTTATGCAAAAGAGATAGGATTGCAGATAGTACCAACCGAGCACATGGTATCAACGAAAGCAGTGAAGAGCTATGAACACTACCGACGAAATATAACAAAGTACGAAGAAATCAATAAAATGAAACTATCTCCTCTTGACACTGTTGGTGCCGTTTGCGTTGATGCCGAAGGGTCAATAGTAGCTGGATGTAGTTCTGGAGGCCTTTTACTTAAGGTTAGCGGTAGGATCGGACAAGCCGCGACATATGGTGCCGGATGTTGGGCTCTAACCGATGAAACAACGTGTATGTCAGCAGCGACATGCACCACAGGCAACGGTGAATATCTTATGAAGACTCTCTTCGCGAAAGAGCTAGTGGACGACTTGATAACTTGTAACTGTCCAATTACCTCGCAACATCAAACCTATAAACGGAAGCTTTTGGAATCACCTTTCCTATCCAAACAAAGTGAAATTCACGCCGGATCGTTGTCAATTATTTACAACACCAGCACTGCCGATGGAGACTTGCTATGGGCCCACACGACCAACTCAATGTGCTTAGGATTTCAATCAACAAAACAAAAGAAGCCGAAGGTTAGTACAAAGTGTTCAAGGTTTTTAAATTAATCAAATTGAAATTGATTTTTTCTCCCGTAGTTTGTATTGTCTAAATTACCACCAAATCTATCATGCGGAGTCAAAACCGTCGTCAGCGGACATCATTTCAAGCTAACGTATTAGAACTGATTTTCACGATTAGAACCAAGCGCAATGTATTTTTAATCATCGTTAATACAGCCATAACGAAATAACTCAAAAGCACGTCAAGAGTGATATATGTAATAACTTTCCTACATATTATTACAGATAAAGAATAAAATAATTTATCCAGATTCCTTTTTATATGTACAAAAAAATCTCTGATTCCGATCATAGCAAAAACGAATAAATTTATCCCTATCTGTTCGTGCCCAAGCAGGGTGAATCGAAATCATTATGGATTGTAGGGAGCCTATCACGAGTGAACACTTTACGCCGGCCGCGACAAACACGAGGACAATTTCTGTGAGGACAAAATTTCTCTATGCTTGTATAGTTAAGGAACAAAATAAAGATCAGACCAACTAAAACTATGGAATATGTATTTACTTCTATTTTACACCAGCAGTTCTTTTCCAATCCAGATAACGGTTATTTTGCTGCTGGTCCGGATAAAACACCTCGTAACTACTACGTTTTTGAGAACAAACTGCGGATTCGTGATGTCGAGGCGAATTAAAAATGCGAATGTGAAGCGACGTACGTCTTCGATTCTTACGCATGTTCGTTTTAGGTAGTCTGGGTAGGGGTAGGGGATGGGTAGCATAGAATTCTTGTTGATGGGTCGACGAAAGACTGTTCCTTCTGCCTGCACGCCGACAGTTCGGACCAGGCCTTCGTTATAGGAAAAGACCGCTGTAATGCAAGCTATTTTCCATTTGAGGGGAGGTTGATTCCGGTCAAGGAGAAGCACTACCATACCCTCTTTGATGTTCGGCTGAGTGCGAAGATGTTTCTTCCTGAGTAGCAAAGAGTTTAAGTAGTCCCGACTTCAAGCGCGCCAGAAATGTTCCCGCATGAGCTGGAGATGTTGCAACCTCGTTAAACAGGTGATTGAAATGTCTTCTAGAGAGGGGTTGGCCATCTCAAACGATCATACTGATCCTGTAGATCAGCTTCGATCCCAACCAAAATGGTAGTTAATGTCGTGGCCGAGCGAATATCCTTAGGACATCCGTCGAATATCTGAATTATCATGGGTTGTGTACTCGCAAGTATGTTCTGACAGAACGAGTAGCTCTAGTGATGCATAGAAGATGCGCCCAATATTCGAATTAGTATCGTCTCGTTCTTTGTTTCATTCTGTCAATCGAGTTCATATTCGTGGGCTAATGGGCGCCTACTATTCGAACGCCGATTGCTTCGATTTAGAAATTCAAATCTCATTCAAATAATTCATGCTTTCATTTCGTATTTCCGATTATTATTTTAACACAATCCGCTACTACCACAATCCCGTTCACCTCTACTCTTTTCTATGATTATATTTGGTTTAAAAAATCGCAAAACAACACTTTGTTGAATTTTTAATTCTCTGTCATGTTAGTTATCTAGTCCCAAGAACATCGATCAAACAACAAAATCAGAAAATCTTCAACCATCGTTCTTTTTCATGGCTTTTCATATTATTTTTTGTGGCTCTACGTCTATCTCAGCCAAAGGCCAACAGTTTCCTTTCTTTCTCTCCCTCTTTTATTTTTTTATACTTGTACTCTGTCCATCACTACCAAAGCTCAAAACTGTATTTTCTTTTTCCTTTTTTCAGATCATCTTGTACTCTCGCTTCTCCGTCTATTTCCACCGGAGGGGTTTTTTTTCAATTCCTTTCATCACCTTTTTCCTGTTTTTTTCTTTTTTTTTCATATCATCTTGTACCTTTGCTTCTCCGTCTATTTCCACCGGAGAGCATTTCTCATCTTTTCTTTCTCCTCCTACTTTCTCTCTTTTACACAAAAAAATACCCCGAATCATGGGCAGCTACCAACCGCGCCATGTCGTGGCCGAGCGAATATCCTTAGGACATCCGTCGAATATCTGGATTATCATGGGTTGTGTACTCGCAAGTATATCTGACAGAACGAGTAGCTCTAGTGATGCATAGAAGATGCGCCCAATATTCGAATTAGTATCGTCTCGTTCTTTGTTTCATTCTGTCAATCGAGTTCATATTCGTGGGCTAATGGGCGCCTACTATTCGAACGCCGATTGCTTCGATTTAGAAATTCAAATCTCATTCAAATAATTCATGCTTTCATTTCGTATCTCCGATTATTATTTTAACACAATCCGCTACTAGCACAGTTAACTCATCAAACGTTAACTTTACATTACCGACAATGCGCTTGAAGTGGGTCTTCGCAGATTTTATTGCGGCCTTCCAAAGGGCGCCAAAATATCGACTATAAATAAATTGTGAATTTACCCCAATCTGTGTATGACGCACAAACAAAAAGGTTGGCTTTGAGGGGCGCCGGATAACATGAGCAAAATATAGAGTATGAAAAACCTAGTGGCTTAGATTGTACCGATAGAACATTAACATATGTATTTGAAGCTTTAATTTACATAGCATGTAATAACATAACATATCTACCAATATCATGACATCAACAAAACTCCCTTGTGATTAATGACTATCTGGATTAAAATAGTTTATCAAAAACTACTAACTTACCTTTATTCTATCTTGATTCGTTTACTCTTACTGACGAACACTACATCTTCATCTGAGCTTTCCTCCTCTTCTTTTTGGGCACCATCTTCTGAATCATCCTCTTCGTCTTCTGAATCCGTTACGTATCCAGAATCGAGCAATGGTCGCTTGCGGCTTATAGTATCTGCAATAAGATCTGCTCGGCTATTCATCAGCATCCGAGTCAAATACAGTAACTCGCTTGATGTGTAACCAGTTAGCTTGATCATGTTGTTATTCCAGGTCCTGAGTACTGGCAGCATGGCCCTTGTTGCAGCAATGCATGCAGCAGCTAACAAAGAAGGGCGTACATTGGTCATCGTTATGTCCAAAAGTGTCACGTCTAGAAATTCCAACACGAGCTCAGCCGCACGAGAACGACGTTCGAAATATTGATCCTCTGTAGTGGTTGAAGTAAAATCGTTCTTTGAAACCATGTGCAGCAACCAGTACTCAACAAAAACAGCAGTCGTCGGTATGAGTAAATGCCAATTAAAGAATTTCAACAATACCACTTCAAGGATCACAAAGTCCGACAGGGGACATTTATGCTTGAGCAATTCATTCATCTTTTTTAAGGTTGGAACTTTTGGTTCGTTCTCTTCGATTTTGGCTGCCAACAAAATGCAACTCAGTGCAGTCAATTTTAATCTATCATTGTTGATGTTATGATTATCCATAAATGCGTCCAAAAGGTAGATTGCTGTAGAAGAGACAAATACAGGTTCTTCATTAGTTTTTTTTTTTGCCTTTCTCGTATACTAAGTATACGGTAAAGGCTATATGATCGCTCCAAAAACAAACTTCTTATAGAAGGCCCGGAGACCCATAGTGTTATATACCAATCGACTCAGTTTGACGAATTGAGGTGATGTCTGTGTGTGTATGTGTGTGTGTGCGCAAAACTACTCAAAAAATGTCACTCATTTTTCGGGCACTTATCCTCAACCTCAATCAATGCTCGCAACAAGTTGCATTCGACGCAGAATCTTGTCCCATTGTTTCCTATTTGAAATTGGCCAGATCGGACTATGGGATCGAAAGTTATGGCCAAAATACAAATTCATACGAAAAAATCGCGTTAAAAATGTCACTCGTTTTTCGGGCACTTATCTTTAACCGATTTGCTCGCAACAAGTTGCATTCGACGCAGAATCCTGTCCCATTGTTTCCTATTTGAAATTGGCCAGATCGGACAATGGGATCGAAAGTTATGGCCAAAATACAAATTCATACAAAAAAATCGCGTAAAAAATGTCACTCATTTTCCGGGAACTTATTCTCAACCGATTTGCTCGCAACAAATTGCATTCGACGCAGAATCCTGTCCCATTGTTTCCTATTTGAAAATGGCCAGATCGGACTATGGAATCAAAAGTTATGGCCAAAATACAAATTCATACAAAAAAATCGCGTAAAAAATGTCACTCATTTTTCGGGCACTTATCCTTAACCGATTTGCTCGCAACAAGTTGCATTCAACGCAGAATCCTGTCCCATTGTTTCCTATTTGAAATTGGCCAGATCGGACAATGGGATCGAAAGTTATGGCCAAAATACAAATTCATACAAAAAAATCGCGTAAAAAATGTCACTCATTTTTCGGGCACTTATCCTCAACCGATTTGCTCGCAACAAGTTGCATTCGACGCAGAATCCTGTCCGATTGTTTCCTATTTGGAATTGGCCAGATCGGACTATGGGATTGAAAGTTATGGCCAAAATACAAATTCATACGAAAAAATCGCGTAAAAAATGTCACTCATTTTTCAGGCACTTTTCCTCAACCGATTTGCTCGCATTAAATTGCATTCGACGCAGAATGTCTCATTGTTTCGTATTGAAAATTGGACAGATCGGACTATGGGCTTAGAAGTTATGGTCAAATTACTATTAATTGTGAAAAAGAGTTTAAAAAAGTCATGCTCACTTTTTTAGCACTTAGACTTCATCTATTCCCCAAGCAACACAAGTTGAACAAATCTGGTTGCAGTAACCATATTGTGAATGAATCCGGTCATATATAAGTTGCTGTGATTGATGTGCAATATGTGTGCTTCTCAGGTCGCTCGCAACAGATTGCATTCGACGCAGAGCAGAACCAGCAGCAGCGCTGCCAGAAGTAAAATTTAATGTTGTGCGCCATGACAAATGATTTGAAATGATTTCCTCCTTGGTATACTCACTCGTTCTCCGCGCCTAGAGAACCAGCGTGAGCGTTGCCAGCTTTCTCCGTTTATTCACATCATCCTCTTTCGCATGCGAAGCAAGCACGTTTAGATGCAAGATCTGCTATGCTGCGCAGGAGTCCAACCCGTTCAACGTACGACGCGACGTACTTTCGGTTAGACTCGGTCGAAGTGTCGGGCTGTGCTTTGCCGAAAGGCGCGCGCACGCTTTCGTTCTCATATCATACTCCGATGATTGGGAACAGTTTGTTTTTCTTTTTTCTCCTGATGAATATGTATCAAAAACAATATTAAATTAATGTTTGATTTTTCAAAGAGACATCAAATAATGTTTTTTTTACGAATACTCAGAATCAATCAATTTAGAGAAAACTAAATTCACTAAATTTGAAAAATTAAATAACTGGAAAACATTTCTCCTAAATGTGACTCATTGGTCGTCACAATCTGGGGTCGCATCAAACAATTATATACTCAATCCAGTTGAAACCCGAATTTGGGTGCTAGCGAAGTTGAATTTTTCTCACAATCCGCACGTTAAACCTAACTTCGGAAGTGGTGCGCTGAATAGAGCTTCGCGATATGAAAACAGCGCACCACTTCCGAAGTTAGATTTAACGTACGGATTGTGAGACAAATCCAACTTCGCTATCCCCCAATTCCGGTTTTCAACTGGATTGAGAATACTAATAATGGTTAATAAGATTTCTTTCATAGCAACAAAATATGTAAGAGTTTAAATATTAGCGGCGATAAGTCCCATGTACCCCGAATGGCGAAAATACCGATTTGCTCTTATGCTCATCCGATTTGTTTGCAACAAATTGCGTTTGTCGAGATTTTTTTTATGCACATAAATAAATATGAAAAATAAGACCAATCCACAAATTGATGTTATTTGAGATTTTTCCAAACCTTTTGAACGAACGAGAAAGGCACTATCACCACTAGGTGGATTAATCTGGGTTTTTTTTCATTTTTTTTGCATTTAGTTGGAGCTACCTGCAGCAGATTGCTCAATTTAGCTTTGTATAGCCACCCATGATTTGTACATTCCCTTATGCTGTGCTATTCAGTTGGTGCTACCTGATAGCTTAGTTTGGCAAAGCTAAAACCGTCCCTTCATTCCCCCTACTAGCAATTTGAACATTCTATGCAGTAGTTGGAAGTCTTGGAACTCGAGCCGATTTTTTTCTCCACTAGTAGCCTTTGAATCATATTCTTAATTATCATCAAACAAAAAAAAAACTCACATATGTATTAGGCTTAATACCACATACCCAAAACAACCCATCCGCTCCTGCAAGCATAGATTCAAACATGGTGAGAGGCAAAGAAACGAACAACCATAACAAAAATCGAAGACGAATATGGAGAATCCATTGAAGACTCCCAAGTCATTCAACACAAAATTCATCAATATTTTTTCCAAACCAAATGAAGAAATCGATCCAGATCAAGAGTTCCAGTGTGCCCAGATTGTTCCATCAAACGAGTGCATCGAGAAAATCACCAGGACCAGATGGAATCCCCATCAAATTTTCTTCTTATTGGTATTACACTGGGGATGCCGCCTCGCTGCTTAGTGTTCATTCAGCACTTCCACAGTTATTAACCACGAGGTTTCTAAGCCAAGTTACCATTTTTGCATTCATATATCATGAGGCTAACACGATGATACTATTATGCCCAGGGAAGTCGAGACAGTTTCCAAACCGAAAATTGCCTAGACTGGCACCGGGAATCGAACCCAGCCACCCTCAGCATGGTCTTGCATTATAGCCGCACATCTTACCGCTAGGCTACGGAGGGCCCCTAGCAGAAGCATTCTACTACGTATACATATATGGCTCTGGTTCGCGTGAAAGTAATATCAGACCCACGGCCACAAGAGCAGATTAGCCACCCTGGAAGTTTGGTATTGAGTGATTCGTCATTTACAAGAGTCAATTTTATCAAGTTAATGATGAAGTATAAAACGTATTTCGAGTTATAATCCGCGATGAACTTGTAAATAGGATAAACAATCCGTCAATAAAGCATTATGAACTATAATACAGCATTTGATTTTGATGAAGATCAATTGCATAAAATTATCAAGATTACTTAGTGAAACCTTCTGAATTGAATCCAAAGGTCAAAGCGGGCCACAGTTCAGAACAGTTCACCAAGCAATTGTCAAAACTTCTCTATTAACAGCAGGGCTGGTAGCGACCGAAGCCACTCAAAATAGTGACTTTAGTGACCAAAGCTGACGAAAAAAGGGACCAAATAGTGACTTTCAGTTGCAGAAAAAGTGACCAAATACTGACTTCCAATTTCAATTGCAAGTTCAATGAGACGAAATCAAGCGTTTTTGGGTCGAAGGAGAATATTTTTTTGTTATTTGTGGCGGAAAACATCTTTCACTCGCCACTCTTTTCTCTTAGAACGAGCTCAGAAGAAAAATGAAAATCGTACTCGGTAACTTTTATCTACTCAGTGACTAAGTAAAGTTATTGCCTTTTACTCAATATCAGTAAAAAAACAGGACAACTTAAAACTATGAGTAGTCTGCAAGCAAATCAAATTTTTACGCCACTGGAAGTGATCGAAATATAGTTATCACTCTTAACACCTGTTTTTCTTTCCTGAAAATTATTTCTCGGCGAATATCTGCGTGAATGAGCATTCTCTTCTCGTAAGAAGAAGTGAAAATTACGATCATTGGATTAGCTGCCTACTTAAGAAAGATGCAGAGAACTCTAACGATTTGTCATAGGTGTCACGGATGTTTTTGAAAATTTTAGTGCGACAGGAACAACAGTAGGATCGTTTTGGTAGAAAACGATACAAAAATTATGAAGATTCATGTACAACGAGCTTGGGATTGAACGTTCGACCTCCTGCTTGTAATGAGGACCATGCTCTCTAAATTTTTTAATATTTTTACTCCAAAATACGCAGATTTTCCAACTTGAGGTGCGTATTCAGGAACGATTTTTGCTATGGAATTCGACAGCGCATGCAATCTTCAAAATTGGAGAGACTTGATCGCCTTTCTATGATATCTACTCAATAGATATTTGTTTAGAGCAAACCCTTCATTACATCTGTAAAAAAGCCGCTTGAGAACAAATTATATTTTCTTGAATTTTTCAGAAAAAATAATGCTTATATGGATGCCTAATGAGAGATAAAGTCTCCTCAAATTGAGGCAACAACTCAAAATTCAAATATCCTGAAGTTGTGGTGGAATGATGGCATTTTTATCAGTGAAGATCATTTAGCATATTTATGTATTTGTGCTGTGAAAAAATGATAGCATTGGTAACATATGCATTTTGGTTGATAGATAAGCAAGATAGTAAAAACTGTTTTACTGGTGTGGAGTGTTACAAATATCCGATCATGGGCAGTTTAGTTCTTGGTAAAACAGGGGAGAATCCAGTCTTGTCACCTTCCCCTACTGCATAAAGTTTGAGTTGAAAAAAAACTAAATCGACAGGTCTCCTGCTTGCATGACTGTACCGTGACCTGCCCTAATTCCGCGCATCGCCTAATACCGTGGTTTTCATAAAAAATCAGAACATGGCTATCATCGACATCACATTATTTGGTGAAAATGTTCAAACATAATATATTTGAACATTATTTTCACCAAATAATACGATGTCCATGATAGCCAGGTTCTGATTTTTGTTGAAAACCACGGTATTAAGCGATGCGCGGAATTAGGGCAGGTCACGGTATACCAATTTATAAACTGTGACCTAAAACACCTTCAATTAGCGAAATGTCAATAGCAGGGCTGGTAGTGATGAATGTCGTTCAAAATAGTGACTTTAGTGACCAACGATGACGAAAAAGTGACCAAATAAGGTACAGTGGGGCAAGTGGGTAAAGGAAATCATATATTTCATGTTCATCAAGTCATGAAATGTTGAATATAATATTGAAATTGATCATATTCCAAGCTTTATATGCCTGCGAACAAGATCTTTGAAAAATACTTTTAGGATACAAAATATTTGGAAAACAAAAAATTCAGTTTCAATTTTTCACTTGCCCCACATGTGGGGTAAGTGAAAAAATGATTTTAAAAGAGGATTTTTAATATAAGAACACATTTTCTGTTCATATATTTCATGCAAATGATAATTATACTGAATAGAACATAACTGTGATCTGTTGTGATGCTTTTTGACACTTCATGAAAGTCAAATGGCACTAGAGTGCCTCCATTAAATGATTTTTATGTTTTTATGTTTTCTTTACTTGAATTTTTTGAGATCTAATATCTCATCTCCATTTGTGTCTAACACTACTTTCTATTTCAGGTTTATAGTAAGATAATGAACCTTGGCAATAATGCAGAGAAATTATCTTTGAAATATTCATCAAACCTGGAATCATATTGTGTTTCATTAACAATCCACTTATGATTTCAGTAGAAGAGTCTACATTAACAAATAAATAAATTTTATAAATTTCAACTAAATAAATCATAATTGTTGATATATTTGCAATAGTAGTGATTCTTGGATTATTTAAAAGACTGACACGATTGGCACTTTGGGTTCCTGATTTAGTATTACCACGTATCACTGTAATAACCAAAAGCCTTCGAATGAGTTCGAATTTGTATCGTTTGTTTATATACGCTTAATAGAAATTATTTGTGTTTGGGAAAATAGAGAAATGCATTCAGTGTCGAAAAATTTTCACTTGCCCCACCCATGGTAAAAAACAGGCAAAGCAATAAAATATTTTTTTTCAAAATTTTTGATGTTCTTATCAATATTTTTGTGGCTGGGATTCAAAACTACAAAGAAAACCAACTTATCAATGCACTAATTGAATGTGTTATGGAAACCAACATAAAATAATATTTGTATTTATTGACACGCAAAACAATTTGTGCAAAAGATAAACTTGAAAGGTTAATAAAAATTTTTACTCTCGCATGTTGAAATGGTTCATTATTTCATGGTTCTCTTATTCAACGCATTGATTTGAATGGCCTTGTATGATTGTGAAGTGAAATTGAATAATTCTGTGCTTCATCAGTGAAATATTTGCGTTTTTTCACTTACCCCATTTACCCACTTACCCCACTGTACCTTAGTGACTTTCCGTTGCAGAAATAGTGACTTTTGTATGAAGTTATAAACAAGTTGCATTAGGATTGTGTCGGTATATTTCGAAGATAGCAAACTATTGTTAAAATCCTTATCTAGAATGCTATCAGAAATCAAGAAAAGGCAAAAACAAAATGCCTATTTTTATCGTAAGGAGGTAAAGGATGAGCATGAGGTCAGTGATTGCGACACTCTCATAAGTACCCAGGAGTTGGATATTAAGGATGGTATTTGTTGGATCAGCCAGAAGCTAGTGACCATGGTACCTCATATTAAGTAACACAACGAGAAGGGATTCACCCGTCGTTAAGAAAACGGGTAGTGAGTAACAAGTTGTGTCACAAAATTATGTTGATAATTACAACATTTGTTGTTTAAATGAGCTTGAAGTATTCAGTATAACAGCCGAAGAATGATCATAAATCATAGATGGTGAACTATTTGAACTCACCAAGTTCACCAAGTTCACCATTTTTTTAAAAAATTTTACTTGTTATTAAACTATGGTTTAATAACAAATTTAAATGAAGTTTTTGAGACTTTGAACTCGACGTGGCATTCTGAGGAAATTTTCAAAAAGCCAATAAAAAGATGGTCTTTTATTAGAAATCCAGAAATTCTAATGAGCATTAATTTCTAAATGGCAGACTTTAGTAGGGGAACTGCTCCTTGAATTCATACCATGTGCCAAAATCAATACCATTCGAAAACAAAGAATTGTTTTTTTTTCTCATACTTTGTAATTTTTTTCAGCAATGAGCACGTCGGAAAACAACAAAACACGACACAAATTGAGCCTAAATTGCATGTTTTGCGAATGTTATTGATATAGGAGCATGTTATTAATAACGGAACAGATACCCTATTAAATTTAATTCAAAATAAGTGGCAAAATAATCTCGAGTTATCTTTTAAATCTAATTAATTTTTATTTAATTTTAGATTTTGAAAATCCGACCAATTCTTATCCTTCACACTAGTTTTTTGGGTTTCCATTCTTAATTGTTAATAAACAGATTTTTTTTATAAAAATATGATATTCTGAAATAATTTCAAACAAAAAGTTTTGAATTTAGTGGCTTGTGTCAGAATTACTTCTGGCATAACTAGCTCTACATTTTTTTTTCGAGACTTACATCGAAGAGTCGCAAGGCGGATTTAACAATCATTAACGGATTTCACAATCATAATGTACTTTCTGCCATCGGCGCCCTTATCGCTTATTATTCTCATACCTAATGCAGAGATGCATTATCGTGTGATGAAACTGAAGCTGTTTACTATCTTTGTTACCGGAGGGTATTAAGACGTGGTTCTGATTCCAGTACCCCTCAATTCTGTACTCTTTACTTGAATACATTTCACTTTTAACAAATACCATTTGTGAATAAAAACATTATAGTAGACAAGAATAGGAAATAACCTCAAGATTTTCACAACACACTTGGAACTTCATTGGTGCATATTTCCCAAATTTAATATACCAGTGACAAATGCAAAAATAGTGACTTTCCGAAAAATAGTGACTTTAGTGACTTTTGGAAGCAAATAGTGACTTTTTAGTGACTAGACTCAAAATAGTGACCAAGTCACTAAATAGTGACTCGCTACCAGGCCTGCAATAGGAGCACATCTTAAATGGCTGGCGATGTTTCAGAGTGATCATTTTTCCAAGATCCGTAATTTCATTTCCGCCATAAACAAAACAGCTTCCGATGGATAAAGCTTTATAAAAAAAATCTTAGTCAATAGTTTCAAAATAGTGACTTGAGGTCGAAAAAAGAGACTTTTTAGTGACTAGCCCGAAAAAAGTGACCAAGTCACTAAAAAGTGACCCGCTACCAGGCCTGTAACAGTTTAAAACACTACATATTCTAAAGCTTATTTCAAGAAAACGCCAAATAGGGTATATGGCGCAAACCTTGACCCAACATGCTACGGTTGAGCACATTTATCGTTATACATCTTCATATATTGCAGTTCCAAGGTTTTATTTATGGGACAGCATAATAAGAGTAAACGTAGGTTTTTAAGTACCTATTCCAAGTTGGTTAGAAGATTCACACTTTTGTAATGATTCGGCCTTTTGTGGTATGCTAGAACAATTCCGGCCTTTGTACTGATCCCGTTTTCAAACGTATTTTTTTAATAGCAACAGAGGTTACCGTTCTTCTTCTTCTTATTGCATCCCCATCCCCAACATCCCCACAATGGGACAGAGCCGCCTCGTAGCTTAGTGTTCATTAAGCACTTCCACAGTTATTAACTGCGAGGTTTCTAAGCCAAGTTACCATTTTTGCATTCGTATATCATGAGGCTAACACGATGATACTTTAATGCCCAGGGAAGTCGAGACAATTTCCAATCCGAAAATTGCCTAGACCGGCACCGGGAATCGAACCCAGCCACCCTCAGCATGGTCTTGCTTTGTAGCCGCGCGTCTTACCGCACGGCTAAGGAGGGCCCCGTTACCGTTACCGTTATTATCCATAATTTATTTAAACTGTCACAGTATATTCGGACAACGACCTGTATCTATTGATAAATAATATTATGTTACCAGTTATAAGAGATTCAATAAGACCAGTGTTGGTCAGTTGGAATTGGTCAAATATTATAACAATAATAAATCCCCTCGGATATGTTACCTTGCCGCGGTGGGTCGGCTTACGCCATTAGCACTGATATGGCAATCAAAGACATATCCTGTCGTGGTGGTATCACATGTTGACTATTTTTGTTTGGTGCCGCGTTACATATCTGGCATTGACGCACTAATTTACGGCATTTGCATGTGATCCAACGGACATCGTGTCTTGGAGACTTGAATGGTAGTGCAGTCATGCAGAGGCCTTTTTCATCAGTGATAATGATGTGAGTTCTCTTATTTTCGGCAATACTTTTCTGATGCGTTCCCTATGACAATAAGTCGTAGCCACGCTTATACTTAACTAGCTAGGCATTTATTGTACACAATGTATTCAAGACATTCATAGGGAAATGACAACTGGACTCACTGAGTAGAAGTTTTTTTAAAACTAGGAACGTGGTGCCAGTCTTATTTTGTTATATCTCACTTCGAAGAGCCATAATAAAAAATACCACACATTATAATGTTGGTATATGAACAATCTTATGACGGCTTCATTCTCGATAATGTTTACTAATAGTAGGGAACAGGCGCTTTACTTTGTCACCGAAAAGTGAATCCTATAGCTGACTCATAACTGATCATTAGTACCTATGTAATAGATTTAGTGATGAACTTACAGATACATAAAAAATCACTTTAATAAAGACTTTAAAAAAATGTAATAGATAATGACAGTGAGTGTGGAAACTATCAAGCTACTTTTTAGAAAATAATAATAGTAATACATTGACAAAGGAATAACAATAAAATAGACTAAATGCACGAACAGTTTCCACTTTTTACAAGACATAACTTACATTGTGTTTGATAGTATTGACACAGGATGAACCAATAATTTAGGCAAACAAAGTAATTCAAGGAACGCATACTCCATACCTTCTGACCATTAAGACAAGAATGACATCGTACAGATCAATCTATATGATTAGGAATGAGATAATGGGAGAGAGTATCTATTAGAGTTGTAAATGTAATGTCTTTTGAGCCAGTTCAACAGTGTCTTAATGGACGACATGATCCTTGTACGGATGGAAAACTGCTTCAAAAGTTATTAACTTGTCATTTTTTATGAATCGGGGATTGAACACTTTCTTATACTTGATAAAAAAAAAACTTCCGGCTCAGTTTCTACGATGAAGCATTGGGCAACATGTTCCATGTGAGTCGGATAAACTGCTTCGGTCGATTTTGAGCGCGTACAATGATAATAGACGTATAAATAGCATAAAAACTGACTAAATAATTTGACTCTGACAAGAAAATGATTTTAAACTATTACGATGTTAGTTAGCATGAGACGTCTCTGACTATTTATGAACGTAAATCCCTCTGATTCAGTTGCAACAGCGTCTTCTTGGACGACATGGAATGGAATATGCTACGGTAGGTGCAGAGGTTTTTACTCTATTCAGAGTCCCGCCTGTAAACCTTTATAAGAAAAATAATAATAATAATAACACAAGCACTGGCGCTTGAACCTAGCTATTTAGCACTGTAAAGAATTAAATAACTTTACAGAACCCGTAGCTTCCGGGAATGAAAGCACACCCAGATATGAAGTTACGCTCAAGAAGAATACCACCCATGCGATTGCCCGAGGAGGGAGCCCCTACTGGAGCTGGTCCTGGAACGGGGGACAGAGCGAGCGGCCAGCGGCTAGAGGAAGGAGAGGTGCAACAGCGACCCTCTAGTCATCGGGCTCAGCCCGTGCCGACAAGACAAAACAGAAACGGCAGCAGAAGAAATCACCAAGGCAATGCTGCACCTGCTGATGTTGCTGTGGTTGATCGACGTCAATCACTCACGTTAGCGGGCCGCCGACGGCAACGGATCATGTGGACAAGGGAGATGAATCAGTACTTGATCCGTTGCTACTACGTTTGCACCAGGATGGAGACGGATATGTCCGGCAGATCGGCGATGCTGGAGATGCTCAACGAAAAGTTCCCTCGGTTTGCACCCCAGCTTAACCAGAACAAGTTGTACACACGCCAGAGAGCTATTATGTCACATAATATGCTGACTCCAGAAAACGTAGAGTACATAAAGTGGAAAGTTCAGAGGGAACTAGCGGAGCAGGAGGAGGCAAGATCGAGCGATACGTCGAGAAGGAGTTCTGTTGGGTTGGATGCATCAATCGCAAGTAACCGTCGCGATTCAATTGCACCCGCCGCTCCAGGACCAACAGTGGAATTGCAACGACAGCAATTGAAGGACGAACTAGCTAATCATATGGGCACAGCAGTTACACAGTTCCGTGGGACAGACCCCATGTCCCGACACCGGATACCCAAGTTGCAGTACTCCTATCGGTTGACGAGTACAGTAAGCATCCTTAACCAGGATATTTTGCCACAGTACTTGGAAACCGTGGAGAACCTTGAGAAGCTGCAATTTATCCTGTTATTCGCCTGCAGTGGCTGTTGTAAGAACGTTGGGATTGCGAACGCGCCCACGCACGCCCCAAAGCACGAAAACCCGCGTGGATGCGACGTCTGGAGACCCCACACTGCGGTTAAAGGTTGGTCGATTAACACAGTACAAGCAGGGGAATCGATCAACCAGGCTAGTTCGGAATGTTGATGAAGTTGTGAAACCCACAGAACTCCGTGATCTCACCGGGGCGAACATAACTGAGATCCTCGACACCCATGTACAGCGGTTGCGTGCTCTTGCTAAACGACTGCGACGTTATGGAGAATGTTCGAAGAGGAAGGAGCAAAATCGAATGTTCAACATCAACGAAAGGGAGTTCTACAACCACATCCGAAACGACAAAGCCGACTTTGGCGAGGGCCTTCCGGAGATTGGAGAAGTCACGCAGTTTTGTTACAATCTATGGGAGAAACCCGTCATACTCAACGGCGATGGGGTGTGGATGGCAGAAGAAGAGCGATATTGTGGTGGAATTGGAGACATGACCGCCCAAGACATACGTGATTCCCGGTATACCAGGAATTGGGCTGCACCAGGACCCGATTTTGTGCATAATTTCTGGTATAAAAAACTCACAACGGTTCACAGGCGGATGGCAGAATGCTTCAACACGGTACTAGATAACCCCGGGCAGCTACCGGAATTCATCACTAGGGGTGTCACTTATCTTCTGCCGAAGGATCGGAACACTTTGAACCCAGCCAAGTACAGACCAATAACGTGCCTTTCCAGTTTGTACAAAGTGCTGTCATCGGTAACAGCGAGGAGGGTGCAGAACCATTGCGACGTCAACAACCTGATGACCGAGTAACAAAAAGGTTGTCGACGCAACACACGAGGCTGCAGGGATCAGGTCATCATTGATGCAGTCGTTGTTGGGCAGGCCACCCACAAGCAAAGAAACCTGAGCATGGCGTATATCGACTATAAAAAGGCATACGACTCAGTACCTCACTCTTACCTTATAAGGTACTGCAGTTGTATAAGATAGACGGTAACGTCATCAGGCCAATGCAGCACGCTATGGGGATGTGAAGCACATCCCTACACATTACCGATGGAGAAAAGGTGTTACGGTCCAGGACTCTCAGCATCAGGAGGGGCATATTCCAAGGCGATACCTTTAGTCCTCTATGGTTTTGCCTTGCCATGAAGAGGGTTCATGCAGAGCACTCAACCAACACAACTATGGCTATCATTTGAAGAATGGGGAAAGGAGTACAAACATTACCCACACCTTTTTTATGGACGACTTGAAGCCGTTTGCGGAATCTGTAGAGAAGCTGCACCAATTTCTGCGGCTTGTAACGGTATTCAGCAACGACATCCGGATGGAGTTTTTTTTATCGATAAATGTCGATCCATACATCTACACCGGGGTCACCTGGTGGATGCCGACAGTTTCCGCGTCAACGAACAGGAGGAGATTCGAAACATGGTTGAAGGCGAAACGTACAAGTTCCTAGGTTTCCTGCAACTGAAAGGAATTCGCCATACGACGATCAAGAAAGAGCTGCAGGAAAAGTTTATGCATCGTGTCAACGGTATTTTGAAGAGCCTCTTGTCGACCGGCAACAAGGTGAAGGCGATAAACACGTTTGCTGTGCCCTTGTTGACATACAGTTTCGGGGTGGTGAAGTGGACCAAGACTGACTTGGAGGCGTTAGAACGAGCAGTACGAGTGGCGTTCACTAAACATCGCATGCGCCATCCAAAATCGTCCATTGAGAGAGTCACCCTGCCACGAACAGTAGGAGGAAGAGGCGTCACCGATATACAAACACTATGTGTTTCCCAGATCCAGCAGTTGCGAAGATACTTCGTGGAAAGCCAGAACCGCCACGAAATCTATCGCGCTGTGTGTGAAGCTGATCACGGTTTCAGTGCCCTGCATCTGGCGCAGGAGGACTATCAGCTGAATTGCGACATCAAATTTGTCGACGAGATGATTGCATCGTGGAAGTAGAAGGAGTTGCATGAGACGCACCCCCATCAACTGAAGCTGGAATATATCGACAAAGCGGCGTCGAATACGTGGCTGGTGCGGGGTGAACTCTTCTAAGAAACAGAAGGATTCATGGTAGCCATCCAGGACCGGGTAATTGCGACGAAGAACTATCGGCACTATATATTGCACGAAAACGTGGAGGACCGCTGCAGGAAGTGCAATTCAGTAGGAGAGACGATCGAACATATCGTGTCCGGGTGTTCAGCCTTAGCTGATTCAGCCTATCTCGGTCGTCATAACGAAGTAGCCAAGATTGTGCACCAACAGCTTGCTTTAAAGCACAACTTGGTTAACCAGTTTGTCGCCTACTACAAATATGTGCCTGTCCCGGTTCTGGAAAATAGTTTCGTGAAGCTGTACTGGGATCGCGAGATCATAACGGATGTCCTCATTCGTGCCAATCGGCCCGATATTGTGGTCTACGACAAAAGGATGAAGCGGGTAACCCTCATCGACATTGCTGTACCGCTAGACCATAATGTCCAAACAACATTCTCTAACAAGATAACGAAGTACCACGACTTGGCGGAGGAGTTGAAGCAGATGTGGCACCTGGAGGACGTGCGTATAATTTCGGTTGTTATCTCAGCTACCGGAATCGTCCCGAAATCTCTTCTGAGATCCTTAGGAGAGCTGGAACTATCTCATAACCTCCATAGCATCCAAAAAACATCGTAAGAAGATTCCTGAACCAATAACTAATACATCCGCTGCAAACGTTTATTATAGGATTTTAAGTCAACCGGCGAATGAGATCCACAGAGCCTAATCCCCTTTGGCATTCAGATAGCCCGGGGTAGGTGAAAATTCCCAGCACGCTTGTGAGGAAGTGCCAAAACTCTATAATAATAATAATGTTATAAAACGGCATATATATTATCCCCAGTAAAAATGATGTCGTTAACTTTTACATCAAGACATTATACATTTCATCAAGTGGTAAAGCTTATGTGGTAAAGTCTAAATAGGCTATAACGATAATTTCGATAGTTATTCTAATTTGAAAAGTGCATTCTGATTGAGCATTGGCATGTTCCAATTCTGCCGAAATACTGTTAAACCGTAATATGACGCGATGACGCATCTTTCATTTTTTTTTAGCTCATGCTTATATCATGCCAACTTATTATCGGGACTGTAGTGATGTATAGATGGTTCGATAATTGGATTAAGAAATATGATACTAAAATATATTTACAATTGACATGCCCTATTACCGTGGGGTTAAGGACGTGTCCACAATAAATTCGCTATATCAAATTTAATTTGTAACAATCACTCTTGAAAACTATGTCGTTTTAATCAATATTAAATACATTTGAAGGGAAAAATATGTTTTGTACTACAATTCATGAAAAATGAAGAAAATAGTGTTCGACATTTGACTTATGAATACCTATGCCTAATACCGCCTACATTCCGAAGAAGATTCCAAATACCGCGCAGAAAATTTCCTAATACAAACAAGCTCAAATGAAGAACTTTAAAGCACATTTACAATAAAATATGTAAATAATTTAATCATACAAAAATTTCAATTAAATTATTAGGTCATTTTAGTAAAAAAAACTTCATATAAAATTACTATTTTACACAGAAACCTACTAGAAAAAGAATACTTTCCTTGGGAAGTTAGCAATTTCTTAATATTGACGGTTTAAAAACGTCTATTGATTTTTCAAATAATTTACTTCACATTTATTCAGATTTTAGATAGGTGATATCCAGGGTCCAAGTAGATTTGAAGACAATGGGCGGGTTTGTATACAGATGAAAAATATTCTACCTCTACCTACATTTCTAAATGAAACTGTACCAGAGGCGTTGCGTGATCATTTCTTCAACCTATGCACTATTTTAATATTGCGAGAAAAACTCATAAAAGGGACCTGAAATGATAAACAAATAATTTTCCAGCGCGTTTCTCAATATGTTTGCTTATTTTGTTGCATCTAACTGCTTCTTAGCTACTTCTTATTTTCTGAATTAACTCTGAATTAACTTAAGCTTTAAAGTGATTTAAGTAAAATTAAAAATTACTATCATCAGAATCATTTCCAATGTGACAAATAAGCAATATATCTATTCGGAAATTATTGAGCTGGCACTTTCAATTCTAATTTGAGTTATTCGTAAAATTAGACGAAGTTTTAAATACAGAAAAGGAAATTGGAATACATATATCAATCATACAAAGGCTCTAATAGTAATTTGTAATTAGCATGTCATAACAAAAAAATAAAGTCTGTACAACAAGGATGTTAACGATCATTCAGTAATTTGCGTTCGATCATTTAGTAGTTTGTCAATTACACATTCCAGAAGCTGAATTTCAAATTATGTTGTATGGTGGACTTCTAGTGCGAAAGATTTTCTACAACTCTGTCCAATGGTTCGTTGTTTGAATTCCATTAGTAAAGGAGTTATAGCTATAGTTTCAGTAACTTAGACTAAATGATAACAAAATTCCAATCATTTAGTTTAAGTTACTGCAACTAGTGCTCTAACTCCGTAATTAGTTGAGTTCTAATAACGAACCATTAGGCAAAGTTGTAGAAAAACCTTCGCGCTTGAAGTCCACCATACAACATATTTTTAAATTTGGCTTCTGGAATGTGTTATTGACAAACTACTAAATGATCGAACGCAAATAACTGAATGATCGTTAACACCCTTGCTGTACAATAAAGAGAACAATGAAGTTCATAGCCCTTACTCTTCTCAATTAATAATTATTCTATTTACATTTTATATCTTTGATCAATATTCTGGACTGGACAGATGTCGAGAAGTTTTCCGTCCATCAGCATGGAAACTTGCTCATAAAAAAATTCATAAATTTGTGTGGACCATTGACATTTGACTTGCCCCCTCCCTAACTAAATATATTGAATTTCTCGAAAAAAAAACCTTTAAAAATAAATTTTATTTAAAAATGTTGACCCGTTTCATATTCGTCAATTCTGCGACAATATAGATTTTCATCAAAAGATGAAATATCTGTTTACAATATGTTAATATTGTCGGATACTTCAATGTATATTATATTAGAGGCGTATTGGTAAACAGGCGTATTTGTAAACAGGTTTTAGGTTCCCCCAAACACACGCGATGCGACAGTCGCGACGCGATTCTATCTATGGAAGCGTAAATAGAACATTGCCTGCAGCGACCCAACGATAGAATCGCGGCTACTAGTTGTCGCCGTCGCGGCGATGAAATCGCTTAGGTCTGGAGGAGCCTTTTATTGCGCTTATTAGCAGATGACAATTTCTATTTTAATTGAGCTAATGTCGCGTTAGTATTATCGGACAGTACATTGTCGTCAGGATTAGTGGATGTGTAAACGGGCCATCCCATTTAACATCAAAAATATCAAAAGCGCTTTTGCTTCGCGTTGCCCTACAAAGCGGAACTTTCGTCATGGAACGCTTTGAGGAGAAATCTCGCTTAACTTTTCAAAAGGACCTAAGTAACATTTTTTTCATGAATTAATTTGAATACTGCAATCAATAGCTTTCATGTTGTTCTGTTGATTGCAGTACTCAAATTAATTCATGAAAAAAATGTTACTTAGGTCCTTTTGAAAAGTTAATCGAGAAATGCTCGCGCTTTACTCTTCTCTTTCGATTCTGTTCCAATAGCGCTCTCTTCACCGAATCGCGCATGCGCTGTTAGAAGTGTTTGAAGCGGTTCTCGATAGGCACCAAACCGTGCACTGCCTGCGAGGAACGGGAGGAACGCTTTGACTACCTATACATCGCCGATTGCGGTCAGAGCAGATGATCCACACATACAAAATAATGCGTGTATGATGCATGACAAAACGTTCTTGGCTGAAAGTTCCGTGTTGAATCTACACAACATGTGGTGTCGGTGGGTCGGTTCGATATCGCAGAGAAAAATATAACGCGTCCCCATCGCAGCATTTGGTTGCCTCACATCACATGCCGCCTATAAAAAAAACATGCATATTTTCCGTTTATGTATCTAACAGTCAAATTTGCATGAAACATCTTTCAAATGCACATAATTCAAATACATGCTTGGATTAGGAAGACAAGAAATCTATCTAGAGTTAAAATGTTGGGGATAAAATTGCAACATGCGGACGCGACGCCTCTGAACTGTACAGAAAAAATATTTACGTCAATAGTCTGTGGTAAATATCACATAACTGATATCGTATTCGTATGTGCTGAACGACGCAATAAAGACGTTTTGTGTGTTCATTAGATGTGTATCATCTTCAAATCTTCCAACAGAAGTTTCTCTTTGGTGAAGTACTGGAATAATACATATCACAATATGTAAATCATCTGAATGATCTCCCCTAGTTATCCTACGCATAAAATGTCGTAGATATCTAACATGAATATTTCAATACCTATACGATATTGTCTAGTGGTCTATGTATCCAAAACGGAATTCTATCTAGCATGAAGATTCATTTACAAAGCAATCGCTTATGCTGTAAAATCAAAAATCATGGTTTTGGTTTATAAGCCGTAATCATATGTTACGCGAGGTGTATAAATACATTATTTCCAGTGAAAAATAGATGATTAAAGTTTGTATTCAATTCTTGTAGCATGTTTGTATGCAGCAAATGCAATTGGATAACAAATCCTATTGGGTATGCCACAGCCTCATAATTGAGGATATCCTACAACAAATGTATGCATAAATTGATATGGATTAATTTGTTTTACTTTTACAAATAAAATATCTACCCGGTTATCGTCCCCAATAAAAAAAATCGCTTGCAAATATCACAAATTCGTCAAAAAGCCGCATGGCGCGGCTTTCGGCGAACCCCGACCAAAATTTTTTGTTCTTCAACAGCATTTTGAGATTATGAGCTTCATGGCATGATAAAGGTTTTGAAGGATGCCAAAGTTCACTTTACTTCTTTTCCTTTCATATATCACATCAAATGCCTCGTACATGTTCTTAGTCGTAAACAAAAAAAAATTACCCAAGTGTACTGTTGTTCGTCGTAGATTTTGTTGCTGACCAACATCCCGAATGAGATTGACGAGAATCGAACGGAATGCGGATTGCGGAGAGATATAACGCAATTTTAGCCTATTTAGCTCAGCTTCTTGCAGTGCCCATATTATCTCGTCACTGTATTCCGTACAAAGTTCCTCGAAGAGTCGAGAAAGCTGAAATATGAAAGTTTTGAAATAAGGATTCAGAAGTCAATCAGGATTTGTAAGAAACTCACCGACGGATTACTTCTAAACATTTCCATTTGACTTTCTGCAAGGACAGTACGTCATACTTTTATTGATTCGGAAACATTCTGAAAATGTATTTAATATTTATGTTTGATAATCGTTTTATTGCGGCAAAGGCAAATGCAAATTAGGTACAAAAACGCGTTTCGTATCACATTTAATTTCACTAAACATAACGTTTTGTTTAGCTGTTGAGCTCAAGAGACAAACGAAGCAGAAAAGGGCGGTCACTCACACACGCTTATCTATTTTTACTTACAAAATTGTGAGTGCCAAAACTGCAAAACTATACACTGTTAGATGACTTTACCCATTAATGGGTACTGTGTTATTGTTGATATTATTCCCACCGTGAAAAATTCACCCATTTTCTTGAAAAGTGCCACTACCCATTTTAATGAGTAGTGGCGCTTTTTGAAGAAAATGGGTGAATTTTTCACGGTGGGAATAATATCAACAATAACACAGTACCCATTAATGGGTAAAGTCATCTAACCGTGTAGATAGCATAGATAGTAGAATCTATAGATGAGCGAAAGCATGGCTGAGTCGATTTTTTTGCCCGTGCACACGCGCATATGACGTCACAGCCCTGAACGTTTCCATTGAAATCGTGACGTCATGCTAGTTTGGAGACACGTTTGACAGTTCGTTTGGAGACAGAGGATTTATCTTCGCTCATCTATATATTCCACTATAGATAGTGGAATATGGTCCAATGCACCGAGTTCATCATTGACGTTTGAGACGGGCGCTGTTTACTAAGAATGAATACTTTTTCATTCATCGAGTTCATGCAAGTGTTCATTTTTAGTAAACAGCGCCCGTCTCAAACGTCATTGTGTTCATTCGGTGCATTGGACCATTATATATAAACAAACCCGACGTTGCGTATTATGGACCCGGGGGTGGCCATAATAGGCCCGCTAGCTACATTATTTTAAAATGCTTTCTTTATTAGTAAAAATGAATGTTTTGGCTAGTTTTGTCTGGGTGCTGCGGATAGAGCCGCTTTTCTGCGCTCAAGCGAGCAGAGGGATATTTTGAAATCACTCCCATAAACAAAATTATTTTGCAGTTACTTGGCTGTCAAACACTTCCCGCTCTTCGAATTTCTCTTTCCACACTGCATGAGGGCGCACAAATGCGCTAGACTCTACATGACTTTACGATTGTTTACATACATTCATGCTCCAATCAGCTGCTGAATCTCGTGAAATTTCGTAACGAGTGCTTTTTAATTGCATTCCCACAAATTTTTCACTCGGAACATAATGTGAGAATATTTGTTGCAAAGAATACAAAACTCAAACAAAGTTTATTTTTATTTTTTCCCAAAATAATAACAATACTTCTCAATATTAGATCAGAAACGAACATAACCACAATCTTCAATGTTTGGCTCCGGCACAATAGAAAATTTTGGCTTCAGTTTGACAACCAAATCGATTCTATCCGCACCACCCAGAGTTTTATGTACGAAACAAGATGCTGGTACCTGTTGCTTGTCATCTGGTGTAGCAGAACTACAATTTGTCATAAGGCTCGCTCTAGCGGAGCAACTGAAGTAAATTTTAGTCGTTAAGGGTCCATTACTAGCACTCACTCCCTAGGTGTCCGAAAAATAGGTGACATTTTTTTGTGATTCTTCTATTAAAAACCCAGATTAATCCACCTAGCGGTGATGGCGCCTTTCTCGCGTAAAAAGGTATTAAATGTAGCCTTTACGCTTACACCTCGATGATGTACAAGAAAGGCAAAACAGTTACACCGTCAATGCTATGATAGAAAATTTACACTAGTAGATGACAGATGGCGCTGCCAAAAGTTTCTCGAATTTCCTATGTTCGAATTTTGACTTTCGGACAATTTCATAGTACTATGAAACTGAACGAAGAGCATACTTACGCCTAAATGCGTGCAACACGAGCATCTTTATAGAACGATGAAACTCTTAATGGGAGCAAGCCACGGATAAACTTTAAAAATATTTATAGATGCAAGGCATTTTTCATAACACATTATTGTTCTATGTGACTATGTCTCATCACTATTTTAATATTATCTATTTTTGCAATTTGCAATTATTATGAAATTCAATAGTGATCAACAGCGTTTTAGTCTCTGTCGGATGCAACTTGTTGCAAGAAAATCGGTTAAGAGTTTCTATGTGAAAATTTGGCTAATGTTTTTTATGGCATTTTGTGCACACACACACGCACACACATACACACACACGCACACACGGACAGACAGACATTTGTTCAGCTCATCGAGCTGAGTCAAATGGTATATAATACTATGGGTCTCCGGGACTTCTATCAAAAGTTCGAATTTGGAGTGAAATGATAGCCTTTCGGTACAACTTTGTTGTACGAGAAAGGCAAAAAGGTGGTTTGGCCATAACTCCCGATCCCATAGTCCGACCTGGCCAATTTTCAATAGGAAACAATGGGAAAAGATTCTGCGTTGAATGCAATCTGTTGCGAGCAAATCGGTTGAGGATAAGTGCCCGAAAAATGAGTGACATTTTCTACGCGATTTTTACGTATAAATTTGTATTTTGGCCATAACTTCCAATCCCATAGTTCGACCTGGCCAATTTTCAATAGGAAACAATGGGAAAGGATTCTGCGTCGAATGCAATATGCGAGCAAATCGGTTGAGGATAAGTACCCGGAAAATGAGTGACATTTTTTACGCGATTTTTACGTATAAATTTGTATTTTGGCCATAACTTCCGATCCCATAGTCCGACCTGGCCAATTTTCAATAGGAAACAATGGGAAAGGATTCTGCGTCGAATGCAAATCGGTTGAGGATAAGTGCCCGAAAAATGAGTGACATTTTTTACGCGATTTTTACGTATAAATTTGTATTTTGGCCATAACTTCCGATCCCATAGTCCGACCTGGCCAATTTTCAATAGGAAACAATGGGAAAGGATTCTGCGTCGAATGCAATCTGTTGCGAGCAAATCGGTTGAGGATAAGTACCCGAAAAATGAGTGACATTTTTTACGCGATTTTTACGTATAAATTTGTATTTTGGACATAACTTCCAATCCCATAGTTCGACCTAGCCAATTTTCAATAGGAAACAATGGGAAAGGATTCTGCGTCGAATGCAATTTGTTGCGAGCAAATCGATTGAGGATAAGTGCCCGAAAAATGAGTGACATTTTTTACGCGATTTTTACGTATAACTTTGTATTTTGGACATAACTTCCAATCCCATAGTTCGACCTGGCCAATTTTCAATAGGAAACAATGGGAAAGGATTCTGCGTCGAATGCAATTTGTTGCGAGCAAATCGGTTGAGGATAAGTGCCCGAAAAGTGAGTGACATTTTTTGCGTCGTTTTGTGCGCACACACACACACACACACACACACACACACACACACACACACACACACACACACACACACACACACACACACACACACACACACACACACACACACACACACACACACACACACACACACACACACAGACATCACCTCGATTCGTCGAACTGAGTCGATTGGTATATGTATAACACTATGGGTCTCCGGGCCTTCTATAAAAAGTTTGTTTTTGGAGCGATCATATAGCCTTTACCGTATACTTAGTATACGAGAAAGGCAAAAAAAGGTGCTGGTTGCATCTGACAATTCGTGACAGCGCTTGCTGGTTGCAGATGAAGTTACATTTTTTCCTCTTTGCAAGTCCCGTCACAGGTAGAATCTATAGATGAGCGAAAGCATGGTTGAGTCGATTTTTTGCCCGTGCACACGCGCATATGACGTCACAGCCCTTAACGTTTCCATTGAAATCGTGACGTCATGCTCGTTTGGAGACACGTTTGACAGTTCGTTTGGAGACAGAGGATTTATCTTCGCTCATCTATATATTCCACTATCTATAGCCAGTAATATCGACTTGAAAAGTAGAGAGGTTACGAAATTTTGTTCAAATATTACCAAGAGGAATTTTAACAACTGATCTGCATGGAGCAAATCGTCACTTTTACTTACGGAATAATCAAGCAGAATATTTTTCCGAGAGTAAAGTGACAGCTCCCATTACTTTGCGTGGGAACTTTAAAAATTCCAATTTTGTTTTGTGTTCTTTTCATGTGGATAAATACTGTTGTTGGAATTTATTTTCGATTCTTTACTTTTCCGATTCAGTGAACGGAATTTAACATGTGATTGAGATGGAAAAAAAATCGTTTGAACACGATATGTACCAACCAAAGAATTATTATTATTATTATTATTGTCTTTATTTCAGAGGCTTTCAGCCCTAGGCTGGCTCACCTCTTAACCAACCAAAGAAGAAAAATCTATCTTTACTTCACATTTGGCTTAAAATATATTCACTTACTTACTTATGGGCCAAACACAATTGATACGTTTGCGTGCGTTTTAACAGTTTTCCCATGGAAAAACTGTCAAAACGCACGCAAACGTATCAATTGTGTTTGGCCCATTACGGTTGTTTTACGCATTCTGTCTTATTACACATCTCGAGAAAAAATAGAATACTGCGGCTTCCTGCTGGTTACTTCTCAGGTAATCGCAACGGTCACTAAATACAACAGAGTCAATGAAAATCTCACCCGTTGTATGCACTTGCCATAATAAATACTCTCCATGTACTCAGTGACTCCGGTTGCCTCTCACTAATACAATTGAACACTGCTGTCATTTCGCGAAAAGCACGTGGTTTTGTTTTGAGCGGGAAAATTCTGCCTATCTTTTAACACGGCGGCTATCTTGACGTTTTCCTTCGCAATCGAGCCTGCGAGTGTAAGACCGCCGCAGCATTCTAGAAAAAGATAAACGCGACAATATTAAGTTACAGTAGACGTTCGATAACTGCAAGTCATTTAACTGCAATTCGATAGTTGCAACAGTTTTGCAGTTATCGGACCACTTAACTTCAAACTGATGTCAAACTAAATGACAGCTGCACATTTCGTTGCACATTTAGATGCACTTTTATTGCATCTGACGTCGATTGACAACCGTTTGACGTCTAGAATGCGTTGCAGTTATCGAACGGCATTCGTTAATGAATCGCCTGCTTTGAGCGTGCTTACAGCGGCACACTAGGAGTTAACTTTCTGAAATCAGTATGGCGAAAGGCATCTAAGGCTCGATTTCTCAAAAATAAGCACTTTCATCAAAAAAATATTTGGTAGGCATGGTAGCGGACACCTTCCTGCACAATCGGTACCAAATAGTTTTTCATGAAAAGTTTCTTATTTTGAGAAAACTCGCGTTAGATGACTTTCGCCATACAAATTTCTGGTGGTTAACTCTTGCTGGCTGTTTTGCGCATATACTATAGCGCCTGGATGTGACAGCGGCGAGTAGAAAATCAGCCACTGCCAATAATTCATTGAAAAGTAAATATTTTGCAGTTATCGAACGGCTACTGTACTTAAATAACAGAGGAACTGTATGAGCAGCTTGAACTTTTTCAAGTCGAAAAGATGACAGAAAAGCATACCCGGATAAAACAGTACCATAGGCTCAATAGTGTAAACAATTGGATTACCATATGCTCTACGGTATACAATAGGATATATTGTGTTTTTATGGTTGCACATATTGTATCAACACCGTGGATATAATACGTCAACATAGTTCTCTAATGTAACAGTACTTGCAATTGTTTTCGGATCATTTTAGTACTTAAGTTTTAATTATTGATAACTTATGAAAACTTTATTCAAAATGCTAAACAATATTCACTCCATTGCATAAAAAATGCATTATTTTTCTCTAAATTTCATTGTTGAACGTTAAATCCGTCATAATTAGGAAATTCGATATCGTATTGTTTTACTATAAAAATACAATTAAATCTAATGTAACTCGAACGGTTTTCTTTGGATATTGCAACAATAAAATTACGATATACTCTATTGTTTGACAAAAAAAGTGTATGAAAAAATCTCAGATTTTGTATAGTTACGATACTTAACAACCCGTATGTTCTAATGCGAAAACTTCATTTACAATTAATTGAATGGTTCATAACAATACATTCTAATGTATTTCTATTATTTCATCTACAGTATAATCTATCAATTTATTGTTTTTGTTAGTAATGTTACAATAAATTGTATTGTTTTTCTATAATATTTTTTATTCGGGTATTGTTATTATTACCATGTACATGGTAAATTTTACGAAGCTTTCGAAAACATTGTTGTTATTTTACGTATCTGTGCATTTCTTTCAACAACATTTTGATATTGTAAATTTTACTACACGCCTATAGTTAAATTTACTTCACACTTAGTTTCAGTGTAAAGTCTTATTTACCCCGCTTTGGGTAATATTGACTCAGATACATTCTGATGTTTACTCAGTGTTTTGGCAACACTGCCAGCATCAGACAAAATGAGTAAAAATGGCATATCCACTGAATAGATTCTGGTATCCGTGTAAATAACCTGGTGAGTAATATAATATGAGCGTGTTTATTTAGGTTTTTAAAGTGACTGATAAAGGGTGCACGTGCATTTGTTTGTTTTTAATGTTTGCAGCGTTTCAGTTTTTACGGTTTTTATTATTTTTAATAATAAATTAGGTATTCTACTGAACAGAAATGGATAAAATTTTACTTCGCTCCAAATTCCGTGGAAGCCTCCTGGGCGCTCTTATTGGCGATTGTTGTGGCGCTCCTTTTGAAGGACAGTTGATGGACAGTGGCTCAAAATTAGTATTGCGGCAGAACTTGGATAAACTGGAAGGTCCATTTTTTAAAGGTAACTAATAATAATTATAATTATTATGTAAAATCACCGTCACCATTTGATAGAACTTGAATGAATATGCTATAAATCACGCCACTAATCGCTATATTACAATACTGGACATAGGTTCTTTGAAAATCTAATCTTCAGTTATCAATTTTTTTTATCTTTATTAACGTGATTTTTTATAATTTGTATAAGTTCATCAGTTCATAAGTTATCAATTTTGAAAACTATGAACGCTGGCTGTAGTAAAGAGAATATGATCGCGTTTTTATATCTTACTAGGGACATTTAGCCTGTAAATGGTTCTTCCTCAAATTAGTTTATTAGTTTTAAGTATTTCTATAGAAATCTTTAGATTGCTTTGAACGGAAACGAGCCAGCCTCGGGCTGAAAGTCTCCTTAATAAAGTCAATAAAAAAAAGGATTGCTTTGAGAATCGCAAGGCCCTTTCATATGTAGGTAAATAGGCATCCTGGAGAATAGGTCGTATGTTCACGTTCACGCTCGCTTTCGCTAATATATGAGCTAGTTTTACATGTTTTGCTTCAGCACGCTAGACAAAGCTATTGTCTTAAGATTTCTAACAATAAATCCGAAGTAAACTTCAATATACCTTTTGTTGTAATATTCGAAAGAGAAGGAAAGCAAAAAGGAGATTTTCTTTTGCACATATGACCTATTCTGAAAGCAATCTAGATTTCTTCTTTTGTCTTTTCGAGTCAAGTACGAGTCGTACGAGACACAGAAGATGGCCTCACAGTTGAGTTCGAAATACGTATCTGTAAAGATGACACAACGTAGTGGAATTAAATGGAAAGTACCAAACTCGTCTCAGACAGTTGACCCCGATAGTATTATATACCATTCTACTCAACTCAACGAGCTGAGCAAATGTCTATAGGTCCGTGTGTATGTGTGTGCACAAAAGCTAAGAAAAACATTGAGAAACTTCTCATATAGTAATCCTTAACCGATTTTCTCGCAACATATGATCGAAAGTTGGTAAAACTTAGTTGATCGCTATTGAATTTCATAACAATCGACCGTTGCGTTTAGTTGTTAAGAAAATGGTACATCAAACTATATTAGTGCCATATAAGGTTGGTGTCTTGGCTAAATGTGATAAAGGCAGTATCACTACTCGGTGAATTAAGTTGTGTTTTTGACCCTTCTTTCGGAAGTGTCTAATTGACCCGTAACGCTGGGTAGACACCTTTACGGGGTGTGTTACGGGGAAGATCTACGACGGTTGCATTGCCAGCTACAGGCAAATCCTGACCCAACGAATACCTTCCTCATTATCCAACTCCGTGGTATTTATGAGAGTGTCGCTAAGTTGGTGGCCTCTCGTTAAGTAAGTACCACATCAACACTTCCTTCCTCTCCCTAGTTACGGTGAAGATGGGCGTGGCTAGGAGTAGTAATCCTCATGCTTTTGTTATTTTTGTTTAAGACTGGAATCAAGGACCACTCCCCTTCTTGATTTCTGATAGCATTCTAGATAAGGATCTCAAAAGTAAAACATGAGTATCACTAGTGTCCAATCTACGAATTACACCGTAACAATGCTAATGCTTCTTTCGGAAGTGTCTAATTTCACTTTGTATGCTTTACGCAAGCGTGTTTGTATAATATTTTTTTAATGCAATGGTCGATCGGAAACAAATTGTATAGCGATTTATTACACTTTCGAATGCAACTTGTTGCGAGAAAGTCGCTTAAGGATTACTATATGAAAAGTTGGTTACATTTTTTAATGTATTGTGCACACACATACACACGGACGGACAAACATTTGCTGAGTTCGTCGAGCTGAGTCAAATGGTATATAACACTATGGGCACAGAGAAACAGACGTCTCACTTAGAACAAAAAGCAATCAAAATCATCGTCACGAAAACATTGTCGCCCAATGCTAAAATCACGATGAGTGGCCAAGCGGCAAGCAGATGGCGGTAGTGCGTAAACGTCAAACACAAGCAAAATCGACGGAAGCGCCATCGGTGGCCGATTGACCACCTACAAAAAATTAAATCAACCGTTAAAAAGGTGAACGATGGAACATGTGTTGAGTGAGACGTCTGTTTATCTGTGCTATGGGTCTACGAGCCTTCTATAAAAAGTTCGTTTTTATATTGAAATGATCCCCTTTCGGTACAACTTTGTTTTACAAGAAAGGCAAAAATGATTAGAAAGAATAAAACGTAAAACTCATCAGCTCTCTTAGAGAACTTACTAAGAAATTTTGCATTCCTCAATTATTCAAATTTAACTACAATAAAACAAGGTAGACGAGGTAGATGGAACAAAAATATAATAGCTGTTACATATACATATGATTATGATTAAAATAAAATAAAAAAACCTCATCCATAAAATTTCTGTTATTCTATTTCAGCCCCATATAAAAAATATACCGATGATACGGCTATGACAAAATGTGTTTTAAACACATTATTGAGCCCAACTGGATTTTCACAACAATTGTTGGCCAAAAGTTTTGTCCTGGAATATTTCAAGGACCCAAGACGTGGCTACGGTGCTGCAGTAGGAGATGTTTTTGATAAACTTCGCAAGACAAAACTAGCAGACCCCGTAGGGCCGGCAGCTGCTCAATTCGGAGGAAGTGGATCATTTGGCAATGGCGCCGCAATGCGTGTAGCCCCCATTGCCCTTTACTGTGTAAAACGTGAAAAATCCCAGTTACTACAAATGGTACGCGATGCTTCATTAGTAACACATAGTCACACTCTTGGTGTAAATGGGGCAATTCTTGAAGCGCTCGCGATTACACATTCACTAAGAATGAATCCAAAAGAAAATTTGAACGCAAAAAAGTTCCTTGCCGAATTGAAGGCGGACATTATTGAAGTAGAAAGTGCCAACGATCCAGATTTGGATCTTAATTTAAATGCTTATCAAAAACAGTTAGATGCTGTTGAGCACTTATTAGACGGAAAAATTGAAACAAGTGACGAAAATGTGTTAAACCTACTAGGGCATAGCGTAGCAGCTCTACATTCAGTCCCTACTGCAATCTTCTGTTTTTTGAAAAGCACTAATGGAACAGCTAGTCATGTAAGTATTCATTAACTTTACCTATTTTTGTAGATATCAGTCAATAAATTGAATAAGAAGATCTAAGAGTATTGTTACAGTGCTCTTTAATTTTGCGCTCACTGATTGATCGCATCTTGAAGATAAAAAAAACAGATAACAGATAACATTTTTGTTTTTGGCTCCCATCAAGCTGTAACAAAACGGGTTGCATGTTCGCTCATAAAACAGATTTTTGAAAGGAGACCAACTGTCATAGGCTGGGGTTAGAAGCCAGGGACGGGAATGGTTGACGTTCCTTTTTACCATGCAGTCAAAAAATAACAAAACCACGGCAGCCACGGTCAAGCAGACGACAGTCTCCTTACAATTGATGTTTTTGTAAAAAAAAATCAAAATTAAACCACCTAGTAGTGGTATTGCTTTTCCCACATTTAGCAAAGGCACCAACCTTTTTGGTTTGGTTCACCATTTTCTATATAACTTCTGAACGCAAGGTGCCTAGCCACCTAGTTATTATGCCTTACTCGTGCATAGTATTTTAGACATAACTTTTAAGATTTAAGTTAGATAAGGCCAATTTTCAATGCAAAACAATGGATTAAAATACTTCGTCGAATTGAATGGAAATGAACTAAAACTTAGGCTCTGTCTCATTTCCCGAATCAAATTTAGGGTCTGTCTCAATTGGATAATTAAACTGAAATTAAACTTAAAAGTGACATTTCAATAATTATCAAATAACCCTGCTCGCAGAGCAAGATTACTTTTGACAGATATCGAATCATTTTCCATCGATGTCCTATTGGAATTGATGGGTAGCACCAGCCATTCTTATAACGGGATGATTTTTTAATTCTCGAACTGTCACTTTTAAGTTTAATTCTCCAAATGAGACAGACCCTTAATTTTACTTAAAAATGACAGTTCGAAAATTTAAAAATCACCCGGCCATAAGAATGGCTGCGTGCTACCCAGCCATTCCAATAAGACATCGATCGAGAATGATTCGATATCTGTCAAAAGTAATCCTGCTTATCCAGCAGGGTTATTTGATAATTATTGAACTGTCATTTTTAAGTTTAATTTGAGTTTAATCATCCAATTGAGACAGACCCTTATAAGGATATTTTTATATCATTTCAAATTTGGGTGGCCCGGAGGTTGTGGATCTAAATGGAAAACTAAATAGTCTGTGTTTGTTTCCAGTCCTTTCTTCATTCCTTCAGCAGATACGTTTGTAATAATCTCCGACGTATTATGATATGTGCCTTGCGTAAATTACAAGTTGAGTAAATGGTGAAATACTAAAACCAAAACTGATTAAGATTTGTACGGAAATTTTGTATGGGCAGTTCATAACGCGCATTTTCGCCTACTATGCAGGACGAAGTCTGTTAGGTGTTATATCATTTTTTTGATAACACTGAAAACAAAATTAAATTATCTAATCAAACATTCTTCTTCGGTTTACACAATAAGTTTTTATTATGATATTGCTTACACGGAGAAAAATAAGAAAATATTTCATTTATTACCTCCTTCTTATTGGCATTACATCCCCGACTGGGTCATTGTCGCCTCGCAGCTTAGTGTTCATTTAGAACTTCCACAGTTGTTAACTGCGAGGTTTCTTAGCGAAGGTACCATTTTTGCGTTCGTACACTCAGGAAAATCGACACATACTTTATGGCAAAAATCCATGTATTTTAAAATATGCACATCATGCGTCGGCACATACTTAATTGTATACACTGCTAAAAAATAACTATATAGGATATGGTCGGGGTTCTGCCAGATCACACCAAGCGCCATCAAAAATTTACCCATTTTTCAGCCCAAGCTTTCGTTTAGCAAATTAAATTGATCACAAATCGTATCAGATATCTCTTAATTCCATAACGGAGGATGTCCTACAACAAATGTATGTATGAATTAATATGAAATGATTTCCGTTTTGCTTTTACGATCAAAATATCACAAGTCAATAGAAAAGCCGCTTGATGCGGTTTGAAAGTCCCCGACCATATATGTGTCGCGATTATAAATTTTTGCAATAGCGTCACCCTAATATAATTGATATGGATCCATACATAAATCTAATTATTGCTTAATCGTGACCATAAAGTTTATTTCGATATATATATTTTATAGGTGGTTTGCGTGAAGAATGGTTATGTGTGCGCTTATTTACATCATAGCTTAAATCTATGGATTTTTGCCAATAAAAATGTGTGGATTTTTGGTAGTGTACAAATTCACACATGGATACTATGACCCACATGAATAGTATGTGTGAACACTCATGCAATGCATGTGGGCGCATGGAATATATGTGTCGAAAATATGGAATCCATTTCGCTACCCCCATTGCAAAAATCCATGTGTGAACTCCAGTGGTGGAAATACTCGCTTCACGAGTAAGAAAAGAGTGTAATTGGGCCTACAAAAAATGCCACACTCGCGCGAACCTACTGCCTGCATTTTTCTGGTGCTTGCTTTGTTCGCGAGTACGGGCAGAGCAAAGTAAAAAAGCAGGGCAGTATTTTGTTAGGGAGTAAAAATCACGATCGCGAGTATTTGTGGTTATTTCGAACACAATGGATAAATTTCCCTTGTGATAAACACAATAACTATAAACAAAGGTGCTCTTGCTCGAACACCTCGAACATCCGTGATAAACATGTTCCGAAGTTGTTTTATGACATTTTGCAAATTAACCCGAATGACTCGCGAAGCTTCACGAACATTTTTCGGGGCTCGTTTTTCTGTTTTCTCTGCGAGTAGTAGGTAGGCAAGAAAAAGGCAAAACAAGTGTTCGCGAGTATTTTGCATTGCCTACTTCTCGTTGTGAGAGCAAGGTTCACAGATTTCCACCACTGGTGAACTCATGTATATAGTTTTTTGTGAGTGTATATCATGAGGCTAACACGATGATACTTTTATGCCCAAGGAAATCGAAACAAATTCCAATTCCAAAATTGCCTAGACCGGCTCAGAAAATTGAACCCAGCAACCCTCAGTATGGTCTTGCTTTGTAGCCGCGCGTCTTACCGCTAGGCTAAGGAGGGCCCCTCAAAGTGTGCTTATTCTGCGCCTCGTATGATGTGATATAACCGTAAGCCGGACTGTCTTCACTTTTCTTGGTAATAAAGTACGATGGCTTATGCGCCACCCCCTTGAGAGACCATCGACCGTGTTTAATTATGCCCGGCTATTGAGATCCTGTAAGGATGAATGTTCCTTTTTGCCAAATTGTGTATGAAAGACAGGTGGCTCACTTAGATTGTGTCTGTGAAGGACGTTCCCAATAACGGCTTAATAGAATAATTGTCAGTTACCTAATTACAACCGCCGGCCAGTGATGAAACAGTGTGGAGGGGGTTTATCATCACTGGTAAAGCGACCACACTTTTCCTCAAATCAATCGTGTCCAACTAAAGAGTAGAAAAATACTACAAAAAAAAATCTAAAACGAAAAACGTGCTACATTAAATATCCTCAATAAGCTTCTCTTCATCGGGACCACAAATAACGAGTAGAGTCAGTGGCGTAGCCACGGGGGGGGTTTTGGGCATAAAACCCCCCCCAAGAGACGAAATTTTTAGAAGAAAAATTTTTTTGGAAGAAAAAAAATGTTCAGAAAACCCCCCCCCAGACCAATTTTCTGGCTACGCCACTGAGTAGAGTACATATATTTATTGCCGGTAGTGTTTATTCACTACATCAAAAATACAATGGAGCTTTTATCCAGAGTATAAATTCGCGATACCGACGGTTGCTCTCATTTTCATAACAATCATTTTCGCGTATGTTCGCGTTTCTTCACTCAAACAGCCTAATTTAGCCACCTTCCGGTCCATTTCAGAGGGACGGGAAAGGTCAATAAATCATCAAAGGAAGCTCAACAGGTCAATGTACGCCGAAGAACATATGCAAATTTGCGGGGTCAAGCTCTCCTGGGTGGCTTACGCAATTAAATCCCACGGTATCTCACCAGCTGGATTGGGTCTCATTAACCATTTTTCCCAGGGGAAATGCGATTCATGAACGCGAATGCACTGATGTTGTGAATTTTTGTTCTTCAATTTAGACTGGTACAATCACTTTAAATTTTACTTTCTCATATTTTAGGTCATGACAAAAAAAAAACGTTTTACAAGCACGAAACGATTAAGATACAATTAGGCAATAATATTTACAATAATTGTATAACGACCCAAGAGTTCGTTACAGTGAGGCGTTTCGAATGAAGTGAGAATTGTCAATACCTCTAATTTATGTATTAATTTTTCCAATCGGCAAAGAAACGAGAATCTGATAATTCAATCTGCTAGGGTAAGCCTTGCTGTGTACTCCTGGAAAATACAAATATTCACCCATATTCTTGTTTACGTACGAACGTGCTTTCGAACGAAAGTTGAAGCGCATTCCCGTTTACGCCAGCAAAATCAAATGGAGAAACGGTTCGAACGAATCGCATTCGTTCGAAAGTATCGTTCGTCCGTAAACAAGAATAAGGGTGATTAATTTTTGCTTATAGAAAGGTAGACTATTTCAATATTATGGAATCTGAACATTCTTTTCTATCTTCTATTTAGACTTCTTTCCGCGACACACTTGAATACGCTATTTCGCTAGGAGGAGATACAGATACTATTGCAAGTATGGCATGTGCGATTAGTGGTGCATTTCTCGGACAGGAAGCAATTTCGGAAAACCTTATCAAACATTGTGAAGACGCCGATGGCATACTGAGTATGGCAGACCAATTACTTGAAATTATCTAACACAAATGATTCGATGTTAAATGGCTAAAGATATGAGTAGTTGAAAAAAGGTAGTATGAAGTTTATATGTTCATATCGATTTTTAATGCTTTGGAAAAAGGTGACAGTCTTATGAATAGGTGCTAAGTTTGAAGATAATGATTATTGGAAAGAACCAAAGGCGCAAAGGGCATGACTCCGGGCCTTTCTTTTAAAACACGAATTTGTCCAGAATAAGGTTGAAGAGTAATTCACTCCTTTCAAAATACACGCTTGCCAGGAATAATGCAAAAGAGTGAATGCCTCCTTCTTTAAAGGAACACATTTGCCCGGCATAAGGTGGAGGAGTAAATGACTCCTTCACTGAACTAAACTATATTAGGAACATCATAAGCCTCATCTTATGAAGAGTAGAAAAATAATCAAGTTTCATTTTCATTGAGCCTCTTATGATAATTAGTTGGCCAGTGATGAAATTCATTCCTAACAACAAAACCTTGTTGTTAGGAATTTATAAGACAACTGTCTAAGACGAGTTAAGTACTTTCCATTTAATTCCACTATATTGTATTCCACTTGACACGACTTACACTGAAAAGACGCACAAGACACTGAAGACGGCCTCACAGTTGAGGTCGAAATACGTATCTGTAAAGATAACAAAACGTAGTGGAATTAAATGGAAAGTACTAAACTCGTCTTAGATAGTTGAAGACATTCCACTAAAAGAGCTTAAATATTTTTTTGTCACAAAAGTTTGAATGTGATCAATTACCTCACCATTGAAATGTGAGTAAATGATTCCTCTTGTTAAAGTTTTCTATTAGTTTACTTCTAAAATCGTGATTCATATGTTTCTGAATTTTTCCGACGCAACCCATCAATTTATACCATTCAACGTTTCCCACCAGCAGAAGGAAAAAAACACGACGAGACGATTCTTGAGTCTTCTCATGTAATGTAGTCATCTAGACGAAGTTGTAGGACTTATCCCGGACTTATTATCGGCATTAAATATTGGATACAGTATCGTTTATATACAGTATTGCCTATATTCCGGGTATTAAGCCATCCTGAGTGGAAATAATTTACTATTTCTGAAACTGAAACTTCTAAATTATTGAAACTCGATTATCGATTACGCTAGACAGGTGCTTTCCTTACTAAGATACGAAGAACCTCCATCGTCCTCCGCAGCTTAGCGGGTACTGATGAAACCAAATTCCCAGCACCGGGCACGTAGCCGAACTCTCGCAATACATTTTCAGAACTAACGGGGTTTTATGTTTTCATCCGACGTTTCGGACACATGTATTGTGCCTTTTTCAAGGAATTAACTATGGTCCGTTTTGTTGCCACATTAGTCCTCAGTATAGGACCTATTTGTCACCACAATTCGTTTGCCCTATAGATATATCTTGTGTGAGGTGGGCGGAAATTTGAATGAATCGCCTGCTTTGAGCGTGCTTACAGCGGCACCAAAGGAGTTAAGTTCTGGAAATCAGTACAGCAGTATGTTTAATATCTCGAAAATAAGCACCTTAATCGAAAAAAATAGTTGGTAGCCGTAGTAGCGGACACCTTCTCACATAACTCGTACCAAATAGTTTTTCGTGAAAAGTTGCTACTGTTGAGAAAATCCGCGTTAGATGTCTTTCGCCATACAAACTTCAAGTGGTTACGATAGCGCCTGGATACGGCAGCGGCGGGTAGGAAACCACCCACTGTATGTGATTCATTAACCCGGTGTGCAGAAACTTTTCTATTTGGCGCCACTTTTACTATGATCCTTATATGGGAATGCCACCAAGAATGGTTCTGCCACCAAGCGCCATTGAAAAATTTCCAACTTTTTCACCAAGGTTTTCGTGTAACAGATTCAATTATTCACAAATCGCATCGGGCATCGTTCAACGCCATAACTGAGGATATACTAACAAATGTATGCATGATTTGACATGAAATACTTTCCGTTTTCCTTTTGCGAACAAAATATCACAAGTCAGTCAAAAAGCCGCTCGGTGCGGTTTGACTGAACCCCAACCATATGCAAACGTTTTTGATATTCATAGGATTATCTTATGAATTTCTTTTTTGGGCTTTATGGACTTTTCATAAGACAACCTTATGAAAATATTTCTCGGTCCGGTCATATAACTCATACTCATATTTCATACGAAAATCGTATAAAGTTTATGAGCACTTCCTATAGCAAGAAAAACATTAGATATTCGTATGACTATCACTAGCAAGAAGTGTAATTGTCGCTAGAAAATGCAAAAAAACAAGCAACAAAAAAAATAGCGATAGGTAATGTTCTGAATGCGCAGCAAGCGAACATTTTCCTATTCTGTTGCAGTTTGGAACATACGTTTGTTGCAGGGTTGTTACGACTACGCGGATTTCGCGATTACATAGTGATTTTAGGGTTTCGCGCGGATTTGGCGCGGATTTAGTTTTAGGTGAAAATTTAATAAATAAAATTTTAGATCTAAGAACGATAATTTAAAAAAAATTAAGTCTATCTGGGTTTTATTTTTATTAGCAAATGTTGTTGAGAACAAAACTTACGTTTGAAGGCTGTTAACCTTATTTTTAGGTATTATCCAAGCCCTTCTTATATGCAATACACTCTTAAGCATTCTTTAAACAAATGTAATGAGGAGCGGGGCACCATTTGTTGTCATTTTAATCCATTCTGAAACATGACGCCCACAAAACATGTCTGTTGAAGGACATGGACATCTATTTTCTGATTGTTTTTTTTACGATGAACCACTTTTTAATTTTTTCGTCAGAAATTCTTATATTGTGTTGAAACATTTTATATTGCTTTCATTGGTTGCCGAAAAGTGTGCTCAATCAATGAGATTTATAATGTTATGTAACCGAAAAGCTCTTGGAGCTTAGCAAAAGAGCTCTTTTTTACATTCACTGGTCTAATAACCGGACACTGCCCGAATGATATCTGTCGTTTCTGTAACAAGGAACGTGAAACCTCGGAACATCTGCTTTGCAGTTGTGATGCATTGTACAAGGGTAGATCTAAATTTCTAAATAGTGGCTTTATGCAACCAGGAGATTTTTGGACTGCAAATCCTGGAAAGGTAGTGGATTTTATTAACTCAATTTTACCGGACTGGGAAAATACGCATCTTAGGTTTACTTGACAAATGGTGATCGACCTACAAGATGCGAATACATATTTAAGAGTAATCAGGGGTACACCACAAAAGTTCAACTCAATGACCGCAGTGGTTCTACGCCCCAACCAAAAAAAATTGCTTTCATAGCATTCATCTAGAACGAGTAAGGGGTTATACAACAATTTGAAAGACAAAAATGTTCTTTGATTTGATGCCTCATTCTATTAAGTGATTCCGCAGAAAGTCGTTCAAAAATTAGAAGATTATTCTCAAAAGTTATTTTTGGAGGATTTTTCGCGATACCTATTTTCGGATAAATCCGATAGTATTTGTATACACTGCCGAAAAAAACCTTTCGAAGTTCATTAACTTGCCTTATGAAATTTCGCCACAAGAACATTTATTGAAAACCATAAGGTTGCCTTATGAAACTGAGTGAACCTGAAATGAACTCTGCCTAAAATGAGGCATATGCTTAACTTAAGGTTACCTTAATATTTTCATTGCCTAACCTTATGAAATTTCATAAGTTTCGTTATGAAATACGTACTTTCAGCATATGCTCATTTTCAAGGTTTCAATTAGAAATAAAATTAGAATTAAAAAATAAAAATGGTCATACAGTATTTTTGGAAGCAAATATTTATTTATTTCATTTTTCCATTAGTCTATAGTAGGAACCCTGCCAAGCAAGCTGCCAAATATTGCCACGCACTGATCTTCGCGATCGAAAGATGTACGGCGCGACACGTACCACTTAACAAACCATTTCCCAAACAATTTCCTGCGCTTTTGTAGGTATTCACCACTACGTGGATTACCCTCGACTGCTTCAGCAATATCCCAAGTAACCAAAAGTTCCTTTAAAAGTACGTTTTTGGCGTAATTAGCTCAGTCAAGCTGATTATGCGAAAAACGTACTTTTAATGGAACTTTTGGTTGCTTGGGATCCTATACAAATCACTCACATAGTATACGGTGTGCTTCATTAGTCATGCCAATCTTTCGGGGAACTTTGGATCTCGATCTGCATCGTGTTATTAACCCAGTCTCCATGCAACAACTGCACGAATACATTTCCGAACGCGATCGACCACAATAGATGCGTTCCTCTAAGATGAGATACTTCATCAAATCGTAGACTTCCAATCAACCATCTTCCAGGCGCGAAAAACTTCGCTAAATAGTACGCCTCCTTAATAGATGGTTTACAGTTCGGAAAACGTGTCACGGGATTTGATCCCCATGTATTTTCAAAAGGGCGGAAATTTCGATTTTTCCGTGCCCAATTCCCATAAATCCCGCCCCTCTAAAAATGCATTGGGGAATCAAATCTCGTGACAAGTTTTCAGAACTGTAAACCAGCCTTCAAGTCGGATATGGACTTGGATATGCAGTCATATCTGGAACAGTCTTCTCCATTGCTGTCCGTGATCACCCACTTCTCCTCCTGAAAGATATCAATCGAGCGGCCCATGTCCAGTTTTAGCTTTACGAAAAACTCATTTCGTTTCCTTAACGGGAGCTGCAGCCGGACCACTACGAGGTATTTACCACCAGAATGTGCTGAAAATCCAAAGTGCCCTATTGCCCAGTCACTCTGGATGGGCAGCTCTACTATAGTTCTGGGGATGCACGTCCGTGTCGAGAAATTCAAGCCTTGCCGATGATACCGAGACGCATGTGGAGCAGTATTAACAGGGCACAAGGTATGCTGGTGTTGGACAAACCAGGTAAGCTGACGTTCTGCTTCATTGGACAGGAAGCAACGGGCCAACAGCTTCTTATTTGAGGCCTCCATCCACGTGCCGTTGTCGCACCCGTCAAATCTGGAAGAACCGAAAGTCTTATTGAAGGTTAAATATTTTTAAAACACGCAACCATGGAAGCAACTGGACAACCGTGGAAGAACTGTAACAGATCTTTAACATGGGAGATCAGAATTTTTGTTCATGAGCGGAAGCAGTCAGCGGATTCGTTCGGAATTATTCCATGATATGTTTGTAGTATTTTGAGCAATATCTTACCTGCATCCGCTGCCAAAAGTTTGTCCAAATCGCGCTACTGGTAATATCGTGTTAATTATCTGCAAATTAACTGAATGTTGAAGAAAAATCGTGGTCAATCGGGTTGCAGAAAAAAGTAATGACGTTGATTGTTTTCTTTGAATGAACACCATCAATGACATGTTGGTCCATAAGCTTACCTTATGATTTTTATTCATGAGGCAACATATTGAATTTCATAAGGCATAATTATGTAATTTATTCGAATGACTATGGCTTACATAGAAGCCTTATGAATCAATTATGGAATGAACTTCTGCTGTTTCATAAGGCAAAACTTATGGATTTCCATATTTTATTTACGTGAGTGTAGGATTACCAGCAGACCTTATGAGGATCCTTGCATTAATTCCTTGTAAATAAATTTCCAAATTACAGCATTTGAAATTCGAAAAATTATAATGAATTTTTTTGAAGAAAATCCGCGGAATTTCTTGGAGCGGTGACAGCTTCAAATGAATTTCCGCATAATTTCCCAGGGGAACTTTAGTAAGAATATCTGGATTCCACAGAAGTTCTCGGAAGTAATTCCGCAGACAATTTTGGAGCCACTTCTGCAGCAGTTCCAATAGCAGTTGGATTTCTGTCAACATTTGTAGGAAAATTTCCCCTAGAATTCCCGGAAGATAAATCACAGGAATTTTTAAGTTGAACCTGCGCTTCGAGTAGATATTCTTGGAGATATTAACGGAAATTCCATGAAAAATGGTAAAACATTGAGAATAAATTTTTCACTTAAGTGTTGTTGGAATTTCTGCATGAACTACTAGAGAACTTGTAACAAGAATTGAATGAAAAATAACGCACTAATTTTTGATGGGGTTTACGAAAAATTTTATGGTAAATTCCGAAAGAAGTTTCTGCTGAAATTTATGAAAACATTCCTGGAATTTCCGAAAAAAAAATTGCAACGGAGCTTGAGCAACTATGTTAGATTTTGTATTATTTGTTTCTTGATACGAATTCAAATAATTGTTTCACGCAAGTTTGTCTTGTGATCAATAATTACAACAAAGTTGCATTATTTATTACTTCAGAAGAAGTTACGGTTTTTGGAGATTTTTTATTATTTGCCTAGTTTATCTATAATCAATTATGATCAAATACGGCCTAATCATTCTTTGTATATCAGTGCATCTTGTGCCGAATTGTATAAAGCTCGATCAACAAAAAATCCACTGACAATAACAGAACGAACCATGCTAAAATCATCATCTCATCTAAAAAGCAATGCTTATTGAAATAGTTTTGACTTCAGTACTTCTAGCGGTGAATCTAGAAGGGTATTATGAACCGATTTTCTTAGTCCTATTTTAAATTTGGAATAAACATGTGTAAAGCTTCAGTTTAAAATTATATTTGAAATCAGTAATATTATAGAAAAGAACTTTGATAGAAATTTGATGTTTCACGTGTGTTTGCTCAGAATTTAATCGTGGATCGCGCGGATTTGGCGCGGAATGGATTTTATGTCGCGCGGAAATGGCGCGGATTTGATTTTAGTCGGCGCGGATTTGGCACGGAAAATATTTCAGGATCTCCGTAACAACCCTGTTGTTGCAATTAAGTTTGTCCCAACATTTACAAGAGAGGACAATGCTGTTGTCATTGGCACATTAGCAGTTTTACATTCGCTGATCACTTGTTTCCTTGGCTGAGTGGTGTTTTAAAGCAAAAAGTATCTAAATATTTCCTTTATTTTAAATTACGCGGTAGAATAAGACAGGTGAGTAAATGCGATAATTTAATTGAAACTCGCTCACCGATTTTGTCTGTCCATTATTCATTTTCCGCGCCGGATATGTCCTAAACATCCTAAACACAGTATCCGAAAGGGTCGTCTCCGCATTGGATTCGACCAGTGATGAATGCTGGCTGCTGGTTCGTTTTCCTCCGCTATCACCCTTTCCCTTAGGGCTGTTCGGAAAACGTGTCTTGTCTTGGGATTTGATCGTCCATGCATTTTCAAAGGGGCGGGATTAAAATGGACATTGTCATTTAACGATTTTTTTTTTGTTTAATGAGAGAGACGATTTTGACATTCATTTGACGATTTGGACAAGGAAATGAATTCTCGCCCCTTCGAGATTACATGGGGGACCAAATTCCGTGACACCGTTTTCCGAACTGTAAACCAGCCTTTATTCGGAATTTCCGGCAGTCTTCCCGGAGAAGATTACTTTTTCTTCACGACCATAGCAGAAATTCACGATTCCGGTTATAATTTTGACTTCCGGTTGCTCAACACGAAACAAAAGTGATGCTATTTTGTTTTTTTTAAATTTTTTTTTAAAAGTCATAAGTAGTTCAATAAAACCAAAGGCGCATCCACGTTCTGAGTCGTGGGTAGGACAAATAGGAAATGCTGAATTACGCAACAGATCCGGTATTAGTATTAACATTGAGCGATTTGCTTGAATTCGTAGATGTTACAAAGGTAGACTATTGTATGATGGAAGCATCACTGCCATTCGTAACCATAGATATTGATATTGAATTAATTACTTGTACTTCCTCCTCTAGGAAGTAAGGCACTCTCCAACAGTCTAGATCTGTCCTGACCATGCCATTGTGAATGCTGGAATGGAACTGATGGTTAGTTGGACATTTATACTAGAGTGGGGCGCAGTTGTATGGAAAAACGCAAACTTCGTCCGATCAAGTGAGATCAAGGTTTTTCTGAATCGTTTTAGGACCCCAACCAACTGTGCAAAATATGGGCTCGATTGGATCCACCGAGCTTGAATCCGATTTGAACAACAGTTCTGGTGGTAAGAAATCGATGTACATTCTACCTATACTGCCGCTGCAAACATAACTGTCCCGTGCTGATATGAAATCCATTTCAATATAGAGCAGCCATACTTGCAATATAATCTATTCTAGAAATAATCAGGACTTGAAAAGATCTCGCGGAAAGAATACTCACGTAATTTGATTTTTTTTTTGTAGCCATTGGCTGGCTCGCCTCTAGGTCCGTGGGTTTCTAATAATCCATTTAAACGTGATTTATTTATCGTAACTTCTAAAAAAATAATTAATCGCATTTGCAGATTTCAGCAACTTCTATTTTACCTCTGGAAAACCTTGAAAGTCTAAGAGGTCTAAGAAGATTGGGAATTATAAGGGGCCCTCCTTAGCCGTGCGGTAAGACGCGCGGCTACAAAGCAAGACCATGCTGAGGGTGGCTGGGTTCGATTCCCGGTGCCGGTCTAGGCAATTTTCGGATTGGAAATTGTCTCGACTTCCCTGGGCATAAAAGTATCATCGTGCTAGCCTCATGATATACGAATGCAAAAATGGTAACCTGGCTTAGAAACCTCGCAGTTAATAACTGTGGAAGTGCTTAGTGAACACTAAGCTTCGAGGCGGCTCTGTCCCAGTGTGGGGATGTAATGCCAATAAGAAGAAGAAGAAAGCGCCCGAAGTTCTAAAGAGCAATCAGTAGTCTATTTCTTTATGATCAAAGAAATCTATATGGTTATTGTTAAGACTCTGATTAACTTTATACGAGACTCTAAGTTCACCTTGCTTATACACTAGTTGTTGCCAGCCAATGACTTCATATGTTTTTACCATAATCATGGGTAGGACAATGCTTTGACTGTCCCACCCAGAAAAAATCATGCGTAGGACATGTCCTACTTGTCCCACCCACTCCCGGCGCCACTGAATAAAACCAATGTTGGTCAGTTGAATGTATAAAATAAATAAAGAAATGAAGTCAAAACGATGTGAAAAACGAGATCTATCCATCTTTAAGTGTTATTTTAGACTATTCTTATATAGTGGAGGAAATAAGTATAACATTTTTACTATTTGCCTTTCTCGTACAACAAAGTTGTACCGAAAAGCTATCATTTTACTCCAAAATCGAACTTTATAGAAGTTTCGAAGACCCATGATGTTTTATATTACTTGACTCAGCTCGTCGAGCTGAACAAATCTTTGTCTGTCCGTGTGTATCTGTGTGTGCCGAAAAACATTAGCCACTTTTTCATATAGTAATTCTTAACCGCACTTGTCATGAGCCGAGTTTGTACAGTCCCATTTAATTCCACCACTTAATTGTACCTTGACAGATACGTATTTCGACCTCAACAGTAAGGTCGTAACTTGTAAGGTCAAACTCGTCTTATAACAAGTGAAGACAAACTAAAAAGCTCAAAATAATTTTCTTAACAAATTCTTAACCGATTTTCTCGCAACAAGTTGCATTCGATGGGGGACAAACCCTAGTTGATCACTATTGAATTTGATAACGATCAACCATTGCGTTTGAAAGTTATTAAGAAAATGGAATCGAACTATGTAACCGCCATATAAGGTTGGTGTCTTGTCGGTCCACTCGGTGAATTAAGTTGGTTTTTTTTTATACAAAATGGTCATGTTTGAGGATTAATAATTCGATTCCTAGCGATCAGATTAGTTTCATTTTTTGTCGATCAGCCTCTACAATGACTGAATTTTAACCCAATAAATGTTATATGTATGCAGTTTTGTTGCTTTAAAAAAAACACCTCGGATTTGTTGAAGAATGTTTTGAAAATCCTCAAAATTATCCGAATTTTATTTTGTTGCCCCCTCAAAATATTATTTTTTGGCAATAAATATCCGAGGGAGGGAAGACAAAATAGATTTTTAATATTTGTATCGGCCTTATCATAATAAAATATTCATCCTAGTCCATGTAGTTCATCTGATTCATCGCAGTTCTCATCTCGTCCCGTCATTGAAGAAGTCCGTAGCAATTGAGAAAAAAAACAAAGGTAGAAAAATTCTCCACTATTGAGGTGTATGGACATTCACTCACCTTCTGGTCCATGTCGACTGACTTGAAGTCTATGTTTGAAGGTTGCAGCAGATGTGTTGAAGTCGAAAAGCTCGTAAAATTCGTTGAAGCTCCTTGACATAAACCTAATTGGGTCATGTAATCCATATTCGGTGTTCCTGGCATCAAGTCTTAGAAACTCTCGTTGTCGAAGGACCCGCTCCGGAGCATATAGGCCCAGCTGAGACAAGATGGTCGGCGAATCGATCTCTCCTAACAGTATTTTTGCAACGAATACAGCTTGTGAGCATTTCCTTCTTTGCTCAAGGGTTTCGATTCCAAGAAGTCTACAGCGATCTTCATATCATGGCAAATTGAAAGGATCACGCTAGGGAAGACCATGTAAAGCAAATCTGACGAAAATGTGCTGAATTGCTTCGATCCTAGCGATCCAAGTAGCTTGATACGGACACCATACAACGGCATTCGATTCGAGTATTGACCTCACTAAGGCACAGAACAGAGATCGAAGGCATAGCGGGTCACGAAATTCTTTAGTTATTTTGAAAATAAACCCGAGCTGCCGGTTGGCTCTAGAGATCATGTCGTTATAGTGTATGCGAAATGTGAGTGCCGAATCAAGTGTAACACCCAAATCACGAACTTGCGAAACACGAGAGAGAGCCTGATTTGTGATTGAATAATCGTAGCTAATGGGCTGTTGTCTACGGTCTACACTCAAAGTCAGAAAGTTATTCGAGCACCATTCACACAGGCAGTCAAGAAGTAGCTGCAGATTTTCGCAGTCTTGCAATTTTTTCACAACCATATACAGGGGATGTCCAAAATAACTGGGATAGGCAAATTTTGGACATAATTAGATAACTACGTCAATTATTATCCGATTTTTACAATTCAGGGATGCTTGAACTAGAAATTTAAGGTAGTTTCACCATAAGTCCATGGAATCGCCCATGGTCATCGGATACTGGAGATATTCCGGGTTTTTCGAAGGTAGGTTCAGAACCGTAAATTTGTGGTGGGTATTAGGATAAGTTGTGGTTAAAAACAGTTCTTTCGGATTGGAACCATATGTTGAAATTCAAAATCGGACCAGAATTAAGTGAGATATGGCCGTTTCTAGGGGCAGCAGGGACTATGTCCAAGGGCTTGACGATCCCTCCCCAGGCCATCTACGAGTTGTGGCGCCTGCCTAGGATGTGGTGGGGTTTGACAGTGGGCCCTGTTAAACCTCTATAAAAAGCTGCATGTATCCGCAAGTAGGCTCCGCCAAAGCGACCGTGTGCTGCTCAAAGCGCACAAGCCCAAGTCCTGGTGTTAGGTGGGACGCTAAACAGCCCTGACACGACGGCCCTCCGACGAGACAGGAGGTTTACGCAGGCCCAATAAGCCGCCTTTAAAAACAACTATTACGAACGACATAGAAGATAATACGACTCGATACAATCGGCAACGACCTAGGCGACGAATAAAGGATCACGATTGGAAGCTTGGAACATGGAACTGCAAGTCGCTAGGCTTCGCAGGTTGCGACAGGATAATCTATGATGAATTACATCCCCGCAACTTCGATGTCGTAGCGCTGCAGGAAATATGCTGGACAGGACAGAAAGTGTGGAAAAGCGGGCATCGAGCGGCTACCTTCTACCAAAGCTGTGGCACCACCAACGAGCTGGGAACCGGCTTCATAGTGCTGGGAAAGATGCGCCAACGCGTGATTAGGTGGCAGCCAATCAACGCAAGGATGTGCAAGCTGAGGATAAAAGGCCGTTTCTTCAACTATAGCATCATCAACGTGCACTGCCCACACGAAGGGAGATCCGACGACGAGAAAGAAGCGTTCTATGCGCAGCTGGAGCAGACATACGATGGATGCCCACTGCGGGACGTCAAAATTGTCATCGGTGACATGAACGCTCAGGTAGGAAGGGAGGAAATGTATAGACCGGTCATCGGACCGGATAGTCTGCATACCGTATCGAACGACAACGGCCAACGATGCATAAACTTTGCAGCCTCCCGCGGAATGGTAGTCCGAAGCACTTTCTTCCCCGCAAGAATATCCACAAGGCCACATGGAAATCACCTAATCAAGTAACGGAAAACCAAATCGACCACGTTCTAATCGACGGTAAATTCTTCTCCGACATCACGAACGTACGCACTTACCGCAGTGCGAATATTGAATCCGACCACTACCTCGTCGCAGTATGTCTGCGCTCAAAACTCTCGACGGTGATCAACACGCGTCGGAGTCGTCCGCCGCGGCTTAACATTGGGCGGCTACTAGACGGTAGACTAGCCCAAGACTACGCGCAGCAGCTGGAAGTGGCACTCCCAACGGAAGAGAAGCTAGGCGCAGCATCTCTTGAAGATGGCTGGAGAGATATTCGATCCGCCATTGGAAGCACCGCAACCGCTGCACTAGGCACGGTGGCTCCGGATCAGAGAAACGACTGGTATGACGGCGAATGTGAGCAGTTAGTTGAGGAGAAGAATGCAGCATGGGCGAGATTGCTGCAACACCGCACGAGGCACGATACAAACGGGCGCGGAACAGACAAAACTCGATTTTCCGGAGGAAAAAGCGCCAGCAGGAAGATCGAGACCGTGAAGAGACGGAGGAACTGTACCGCGCTAATAACGCACGAAAGTTCTATGAGAAGTTGAACCGTTCACGTAAGGGCCACGTGCCACAGCCCGATATGTGTAAGGACATAAACGGGAACCTTCTTACGAACGAGCGTGAGGTGATCCAAAGGTGGCGGCAGCACTACGAAGAGCACCTGAATGGCGATATGGCAGACAACGGTTCCGGTATAGTAATGAACCTAGGAGCACGCGCGCAGGACATGCGACTTCCGGCTCCGAATCTCCAGGAAATCTAGGAGGAGATCGGCCGGCTGAAAAACAACAAAGCCCCTGGAATTGACCAACTCTCCAGGAGAGCACTGGCTAGAGCGCTGCACTGGGTAATTACCAAGGTTTGGAAGGATGAGGTTCTGCCGCAGGAAAGGATGGAAGGTGTGGTATGTCCTATCTACAAAAAGGGCGATAAGCTGGATTGTAGCAACTACCGCGCAATCACATTGCTGAACGCCGCCTACAAGGTACTCTCCCAAATTTTATGCCGTCGACTAACACCAATTGCAAGAGAGTTCGTGGGGCAGTAGCAGGCGGGATTTATGGGTGAACGCTCTACCACAGACCAGGTGTTCGCCATACGTCAGGTATTGCAGAAATGCCGTGAATACAATGTGCCCACACATATATTTATCGACTTCAAAGCCGCATATGATACAATCGATCGGGACCAGCTATGGCAGCTAATGCACGAAAACGGGTTTCCGGATAAACTGATACGGTTGATCAAGGCGACGATGGATCGGGTGATGTGCGTAGTTCGAGTTTCAGGGGCATTCTCGAGTCCCTTCGAAACGCGTAGAGGGTTACGGCAAGGTGATGGTCTTTCGTGTCTGCTATTCAACATCGCTTTGGAGGGAGTAATACGAAGGGCAGGGATTGACACGAGTGGTACGATTTTTACGAAGTCCGTCCAGTTATTTGGTTTCGCTGACGACATTGATATCATGGCACGTAACTTTGAGAGGATGGAGGAAGCCTACATCAGACTGAAAAGCGAAGCTAAACGGATTGGACTAGTCATCAACACGTCGAAGACGAAGTACATGATAGGAAGAGGCTCAAGAGAGGTCAATGTGAGCCACCCACCACGAGTTTCTATCGGTGGTTGAAGAATTCGTGTACTTGGGCTCACTGGTGACCGCCGATAACGATACCAGCAGAGAAATTCGGAGACGCATAGTGGCTGGAAATCGTACGTACTTTGGACTCCGCAAGACGCTCCGATCGAATAGAGTTCGCCGCCGTACCAAACTGACTATCTACAAAACGCTTATAAGACCGGTAGGGTAAAACGACCTATTATGGAGGGGTTAAGCACCGTGTCAAAATAAAATTGATTACAAAAATTCTTCAAAAATCAACAGGTGTTGGTCGATTTCCATATTGTAGTAGTTGTAAAGGATGCTCGTTAACTATAGTTTCGTAAATATTTCGTCAATTGTGTTGAACTTATGTTGTTTTGTTTTTATCACAATAAAAACAAACTACCGCAATAATAGGACGCAGTTGCCTATCGTTGCGATATTTTTTTAAGGTCAGTCCTATTGTTGCGGTATTGCATGTAATTCTTATGGAGAGCGATACCGCAACAATAGGACCTTAGCACTACCGCAATAATAGGCTCAAGGGATTTAATTTTTTAACGAAAAAAAATTCAGAAAAATATTTTAAGCTCGTTTAGTGGAATGTATTAAACCGTCTAAGACGAATTAAGTACTGTCCATTTAATTCCACCAGTTAATTTTCGTTATCTTTGCAGATACGTATTTCGACCACAACTGTGTGGTCGTCTTCAGTGTCTTGTACTTGACTCGACTAAGTCGAGTCAAGTACAAGACACTGAAGACGACCACACAGTTGTGGTCGAAATACGTATCTGCAAAGATAACGAAAATTAACTGGTGGAATTAAATGGACAGTACTTAATTCGTCTTAGACGGAAAAATGTTGATTTTTCATCATTTTGAACGGAATTTTGTCAAACAAAAGCTGTTCTAGTCGTTAATTCGAAGAGTTTTAGCGTACCCACAATTGTTTTCAATGGTGTTATATCCAGAATGGACTACTTTAACACTACCGCAACATTAGGGCATACCACAACGATAGGACGTTCTACCCTAGTTCTCTACGGACACGAGACCTGGACGATGCTCGTGGGGGACCAACGCGCACTGGGAGTTTTCGAATGGAAAGTGTTGCTTACCATCTATGGTGGGGTGCAGATGGCGGACGGTACGTGGAGGAGGCGAATGAACCACGAGTTGCATCAGCTGTTGGGAGAACCATCCATCGTTCACACCGCGAAAATCGGAAGATTGCGGTGGGCCGAGCACATAGCCAGAATGTCGGAAAGTAATCGGGTGAAAATGGATCTCAACAACAACGATCCGACGGGAACAAGAAGGCGAGGTGTACAGCGGGCAAGGTGCATCGATCAGGTGGAGGACGATTTGCGGAGCCTCCTCAGACTGCGTGATTGGCGACGTGCAACCATGGACCGAGCTGAATGCAGCACAGGCCACTCCGGCCTTAGTCTGATGATAAATAAATAAAATGGCCGTTTGTTTAGAATCGGTGCCGATCGGGAGTTTTAAAAGGGACCAGGCCACAAATTCATTTGAATCAAGCTTTTTGACCGATCTTTATGATCTTTATGATTCCAAAAGTTTTCTGAGACGTCAATAATTAAAAACCAATTAAAAAGACGGATCCTAAAGTTGCTGGCGTGCCCCCGGGGAACCTTAGAAGGGGACATTTCAGTTTTAGCGCCAAAACTGGTCATTCGACGGTTCGTGAGACGAGCTCGGTGGTCTAGTGGCTACCGCTTCTGCCTTATAAGCAGGAGGTCGTGGGTTCAATTCCAGGCTCGTCCATTTCCTACTTTGTATTTCTATCTTAGTTCTTTCTGTGTTTCACGTTCTACCAAAACGATTCCTACTGTTATAACCTTCCACACAATCCCAAAACCTTCCGTGGCACCTATGCGAGGTCGTAGAGTTCTCTACATCCTTCTTAAGTAGGTGTCAAACTAACCATCCTTCCCATTCCTCAGCATTCGCAAGGACGTGGCCAGGACAGATCTCAACTATTGGAGAGTGCATTGCTTCCATCTAAGAGGTAAATGATTAGTCCCAAATCATTACCTGAGGTAACGGATGAAATTGATGCTACTCATACAATAGTCTTCCCAAGTAACATTTTGAATTCTATTTGGATTTATTCAAGTTTTATTGCAGTTTTATCAAGGATTCGCATAAACTGTAGAGTTTTATCATAGTTTTCATCTAGTCCAAGTTACCTCAAAGCTTAATTCTCTTATAATAGTTTTATGATATGCTCCAGGTCCATCTTAAGCTGTTTATTTTGATAAATTATGCAGCAAGAGCACTATATCCCAATTGAAACCAAATAGTTTTGAGAAAGTTTTATGGTACTCTTCATTAAGAAAGAACGATCTTAAAAATGCCATTATAAAACTTCCTTAAAACTATGTGGTTTTGAGTGGGAGAAAGTGCTCTTGTTGAAGAATACATCAAAACAAACAAAACATAATGTCAAATTGGACGCAAACAAGTGTATAAATTAAAAACAAGTGGATCAAAGGCAAAAATAATGTAAATTTATCCCATATATGGAAACTCCATTTGCGCAAGCATCTGTTTTTTTTTCTATCGAAGTTTTCTTTCTATCGGATCATCAGCTGCAGTTTTCTTTCTATCGGATCATCAGCTGCAGTTTTCTTTCTATCGGATCAAATTTACCACCAGCTGCATCAGCTGTCTTGATCTTCCAATATCAGGCAGATTTCATATCCTCCCATTTATCATATGATTGATGAATTTTCTTTAAAATACATTTTCTCGATTTTTTGGGCGTTCGTAATCATAACCAACTGGGTACAATACACAGGCGAATTTCCAGTTTTCAACGAGCGGTTGAGCTACGCAACAAATACTGGCAAGTTAAGTATTTACAAGATAGATTTTTGAAATCTTTAACATATTGTTGCAAAATCGCGACCAAAAATCATTATCGAACTATCAACTCTACTCGTATTTCGAAGCTGGTTTATTTTTAATAAAGAAGTATTAACCATTTACTTTTTGATTAAAAATAACCCTATAGATGTTTAACTGGCAGGTAAATAAATAAGTTATATGCATTTCTTTTTCAGTTGAATTGCATGTTATTATATGACAATATTCGCAAAACGGATGATTTCGGCTCAATCTGTGTCGTTTTTTTATTGCAATCATGCGTGCCCACTACTGAAAACCATCACAAACATGAAAATCAAAACATTTTGCGCTCCAATTATTTGTTCTCGATTGTTATTGATATAGATAGATAGGTATTATGAACCCGAGGAGCAGTAACCCTATTGAGTTTTCATTTAATTCAGCATTTTGTGCAGATATTTAGTTTAGTAAATATTTAACGGCGAACTCTTTCCAAATGAACGACTTGTTTTCGTTGGAATTGTAAACAACATGTTATAATGAAAGCACCAAACTTATAACGCTCTTCAATAAATCTTCTTAGTTTTGACCAGTACTAGTTAGTTTTATCCAGGACAAACTAAGCTTCGTCAAGATTGCGATAAATCTAGTACAATTTATCATGCTCCTGCATAAACCTAACAGGTTTTGTATGAGATAAAGTGGTTTTAATCCAATCTTATGATGGTTTATGATAAAACTAATAAAACAAATATTGTTACATCTGCGAAATAAAAAGTAGAGCAAAATTTATTTTTTTGGGTATGTACAATTTTTTAAATAAAAATAGTTTTTCAAAATAATATTATATCTTGCAATATAAATAAGGCGCATTCAATATTTGTTACATTTATTCGGAAAAGCATCGACAAAGTGGTTGTGGCATGTGGAATTACACGATCACAATGCAATTAAGTTTCAATTTATCAACGTATCCATAATAATTTTCATCATTATGAGATACTGTTCGATTTGGTTCAGACAAAATTCAATATAAACAAGTATAAACATCAGCGGATCTAGATAACGAAAACACATGCTGTCAAATTCCTTAGTAATCCTAAAAGGGTTTTATGCTGATCTTTCATGCCATCATAAGCTCACTTTGATAAAACTAACAAGTTTTAAGCGAACCTTGGAAAATGGTCTTGAACACCTTCTCAAGAGTGGGCCTCTTTCGTCTTATAGTGGTTTTATGGCTGTCTTGAAGCAAGCTTGTAGGACAATTGGCTTTAAATGTGGTTTTAATGCACAAGTCTAGAAGTGTGCTTCAAGTGCATCATAAAATTAATTTTGCTACTTGGGTTGGCTTGTACCACGTACGAATTTGTGCGAATTGCTCAATGCTAATGCTAATGCTAAAAGTGGTCATTCGACGGTTCTTTTTTTATGGTTTTCTATCAGGAAGTGAGGTATGAATATAAAATAGACCATTGATGGCTTTGACCGCTTCCGGGACCTACGGATTGTCCCCCAGGGATACCTGTAGAAGGGGACATTTCAGTTTTAGTGCCAAAACTGGTCGTTTGACGGTTCGTTTTGCATGGTTTTCTATCAGAAAGTGAGGTATGAATATAAAATGGACCACTGACGGCTTTGGCCGCTTCCGGGACCTACGGATTTTCTCCGGGGAATTTGAAGAAGGGGACATTTCAGTTTTAGCTTCAAAACTGGTCATTCGACGGTTCGTTCTTCATGGTTTCCTATCAGGATCTAGGTTTGAATATAAAATGGTCCATTGGCGATTTTGACCGCTACCGGGGCACAGTGTTTTCTAATCCAGGAAAATTCTGCCCCATTTGCCCCTAAATGTATGCAGCTAATGTCAAAATACTCATTTTTGAACAAAAGTCGTCAATAACTTCGTCAATATTGAAAATAAGAAGAAACTGTCTTCGACAGGTTCATGTTTTTTATCGCGACGAACATTTGAAAAATCTAAAAAATATATTGACGAAAAACCTGATTTTTGGTAGTCGTTCATAAATAATGATTCATATCTCGACTTCTATAGCAGATAGAAATAAATGTTATATAACTAAATTTTTCGTAGAAACTTTTTCTTCAACTTTCTCGAAGACACCAATGATGTACATATCTTCATAATTGGAGGAAAGAGAATTTCCATCTCACTTTTAGGGGGATAAGTCAAAAAAATTTTTTCCAAAAAGTGGAGCTTAACATACTGAAACTTTTCTCCGAAGTCACTGGGCCTCTAAAATCAACTTTTCAAGGCCAAAACATTTTCGATCACGAATTCCTGGGTTAAAAAATACTGTGCGGGGCCTACAGATTGTTCCTGGGGATCTTGTAGAAGGAGGCATTTCAGTTTTATCACCAAAGCTAATTATTCAACGGCTCGTTCCTCATGGTTTTCGATCGGGAAGCGAGCTATGAATATAAAATTGAACATTGACGACTGCGACCGCTTCCAGAACTTACGGATTGTCCCCCAGGGATACCTGTAGAAGGAGACGTTTCAGTTTTAATGCCAAAACTGGTCGTTTGACGGTTAGTTTTGCATGGTTTTCTATCAGAAAGTGAGGTATGAATATAAAATGGACCACTGATGATTTTGACCGCTTCCGGGACCTACGGGTTCTCCTGGAGCAATCAGTTGGTCCCGGAAGAAGCATATTCATATGTGGCTTCCTGATAGAAAACTATTAAAAAGAAACGTCGAATGACTAGCTCTGGCGCCCATATATACCATCCATTTTATATTCATACCTCGCTTTTTGATAGAAAACCATGAAAAACGAACCGTCGAATGACCAGTTTTGGCGCTAAAACTGAAATGTCCCCTTCTACAGGTTCCCCGGGGACAATCCGTTGGTCCCGGAAGTGGTCAAAGCCATTAATGGTCCATTTTATATTCATACCTCGCTTCCTGATAGAAAACCATGAATAATGAACCGTCGGAATGTAATCATAATGGAAGATCGGTCAAAAAGCTTGATTCAAATGAATTTGTGGCCTGGTTCGGCACCGATTCTAAACAAATGGCCAGATCTCACTTTATCCTGGTCCGATTTCGAATTTTAACATATGGTTCTAATCAGGAAGAGACCTACTTTATTTGTGGTTACTAATATTATTCTGTTTTTAACCACAACTTATCCTAATACCTACCACAAAGTCACGGTTCTGAACATACCTTCGAAAAACCCGGAGTATCTCCGGTATCCATGGTCGGTTCCATGGACTTACGGTGAAACTACGTTAATTTCTAGTTCAGGCATCCCTGAATTGTTAAAATCGGATAATATTTGACATAGTTACAACACATCTAATTATGCCAAAATTTGTCTATCCCAGTTATTTTGGACATCCCCTGTACACAGTTGTGTAGCCAGAAAATTGTGGGGGGGGGGTTCTGAACATTTTTTTCCTCTAAAAAAAATTTTTTTAGTAAAAATTTCATCTTTTGGGGGGGTTTTATGTCCAAAAGTTGCAATTGACCTTTTAGGATAAAATCCATGCTGATCCGGAGATATATGTGCTTTACACGCCGCAAATAGTTTGTCGTTCATGATGATTTCAAAAATTTTGGAACTGGAGCATAGGGATGTGATGCCTCGATAGTTTTCAACGTTTTTCTTATCGTTCTTCTTATGCACTGGAAACATCGCATAAAACCATCATGATGAGGGAAACTTGCACTGACTCAGCGAATGGTTGAAAAGTATTGTTAACGGTAAAATCAATGCCTCACTACACCTTTTGAAAATGCTTGACAGAATGCCATCAGGGCTGACTGAGGAGGAATATTTGAGTTTACTAATGGCTGAACTAACTTGACGAGGAGTTATCTGCAGCTGTCTAAGGATAGACACAATGCATGGATGTCTAGACAAGCACGTTCAATTTGCCTCGCTGGTGCTTGACATACGTTGAAGGCATCCATAAAATGGGCTCCAAATATATTGCATTTTTCTGCAGCGATATTGACGTACTGATCTCCCAGGAACATCTCAATCGGTAATCCATCCTCTTTTTGCTTAGTGTTAACAAAACTCCAGAATAGCTTTAGGTTCCTTCGCAGATTGTCTTGTATTCGCTTCGTGTACCTTTTGTACAAGAATCGATTGTAAATCCTATGATTATAGCTAGCATGATTGAATTGCTGCTTAGTTAACAGGCAGCGTAGTTTGCTGTACTGTCTAAGCGATTTTGATCTTATTCGCTTGAGCTTACCCCACGGAGGCTTACGAGCAGGTCGGTGAGGTGGGACAAATTCAGTTATTGTATCGAGCATGATGCGTATAAAACGAGATACAGCATAATCGATCTCTGGAGTATCTAGGAATGTCCAGTCAATCTGATGAAGTGCATCAAACCCGGTTTGGAAGTGCATAGATCGATTTCTAAAGCGGGATGATCAGCATCTAAGTTAGACATAGCTTCAGCTGCCTCTTGTATTGAGTACCCTTCGAGAGTGGTGTCATTTACTAACACAAGGTCCAGAAGACGATTGTTTCTATTGGCAATGCAATTTATTTGAGTCAGGCCGAATAAGCTAAATCCATCAAGCAGAGCCACAAGCCTGAGAGATATGCGACTGCACACAATCAACGACAGGTACATCCTCTTCTGTCATAGTCCAGACTAAACCGAGCAAAATCGTATGATCATTAGCATGAAGATTTCCATAAACATTCCTTATCGATTCAATGTGATCGTTCACGCTACCCAGATCCGCCTTAACCTTCGGGGACTCGTACAACAGGTTCGAAAAAAGCACGCTTATCGTTCACAACACAGGCGGGACTACGTGAGCGGTCCAGGATGAAGCGAGTTCCGGAAGGTTAAGATCGGGTGGAAGGTATATTACGCCTATACTGACTAGACAATTCGACAGGGTCAGTCTTACCCAGAGCTGTTCCAGGTTGCAAGCAATCGGTGAAAGATCGGCGCAGCTTATGACGTCAGAAGAAATAGCGATCAGAACACCACCGCCTCGCGATTTTAGACTATTTAAGTTGTTTTGGTCATTTCTGTTAACTTATTATTAATATCTTTATTAATGAGGTTTTCGGCCCTGGACCGGTTCGCCTTCGTAGGTTCGTAGGTTTCTGTAAACTGTATATTTGCTCCTCAACAGTTGAGGTGAAAATATTTGATCGTTGAGCCACGTCTCAGTAAAAACGATCACATCATAGTTGCACTCGGACGCAGAGAGAAAGAGCTCGTCGATTTTAGTTCGGAGCCCTCTTACGTTCTGATAATAAATGGATAATTTATCACTGCGATCATCACGTAAAATACAGCTCCTCGGTGTAGAAATTCGTTTAGAGTCGTTCTGAAAGTGAACAACACTTGAACGTTGTGCAGTATCTTCTAAGGCTTCGGCAAGACATATACCTGACAAGGGATTGCAATCTCCATGGAATCAGTTGATAATTGACGCGATCCTGATCACTGGACGGTGGTTTTTTGAATAATTCACAAATTCCCTAAAGTAGACATTCTCCGGCCAAGTTTCTTTGGAAAGTGCGACTTCCTTCAAGCATTTTTTTATTCCAACTTTGAATGTGATGAAGCTCAATGATTCAGGATCCTTGTCCTTAGGAATTAAACGAATAACTTTATGTTTTTCATCCGGTCCTAGATTGAGGCATTCTTTCACAAGAGTACAAATGTCATTATCCGATGTGGAAGGATCAAATGCAGATAAATAGACCCAAATCAGTTCCTCCGGTGGTGGGACAGTTTTGACTAGCTCGGATGCTGCCTTGGCTCCACGGATATTAGAGGTTTTTGCGGTGGATGGAACTTCTTCTCTTCTGCGCTTCGGTGTGTAGGGGTCATCGGTCTCGAAGCAACCTTAATCGAAAGTGCCTTGACAACACCCTTCAGCTATGTCACTAACAGCGTCACTATGCCGCTAACAGCGAGAAGCAGTTTTTCGAAAATGGTCGTTGGAAAACAGGTCCGCACAATCGTCACATATCCAGAATAAGTTCCGGTCATGGGCTCCCAGGACATCGCGAGTGTCATATTCCATTTTCACACAAGGCATGTGAAACGAATTTCCGCAGTATTCTTTGTCGAATGCAGTTTGTTGTGAATAAATCGGTATTGTTAAGTTCGAGAAACTGTGTCTTACATTTTTGTACGGTATATAAAACTGACTGTAAATCGTCGAAAATTTTTGTAAGAACTTTGCTTTTGAGGTGATTTATGTTCACTTAATCTACGTCTTAATCTAGGTCTTTACGTTCACTTAATCTACGAGAGGAATAAAAACCGATAAGGTGGCAAACGAATATTAAAAGTCAAAGAATAGTTTCGGATAAATTAATAACTGTACACTCACATACGTCAAATTTGCTACGAAAAGTTAACATTGTTTTATTTTTCATACTTTTAATATCTTATTAGTTTTGGTTTTTTTTCCAAAATTGTTAGTTTAGTTTTTTTTTCTCTTTAATGTGAATAAGCCATTTTGATAGTTTAACTAATTATCTGCTGTGATTCACATAATAATTATATTATTCATATTTTATCAATAACTTATACATTTTATTGACAATACGATCCGTCCTTTCAATTGAATCATCGATGATCATAGCTACATCTTATTTTGAAAATGAAAGCTAACTGCGGTCGGACATAATCTGTTTTGCAAGATAGTCCAATCTTAATTAGAATTGATCAGATAATGCATCCTGATTTCGAACTTATCGAGTATCTTTATAAGATATAAAGTTGCTGTTCCAAAACTAAGATTCAACCACTTAACGATGACTTTCTCTATCTCTTTCTCTATTGAGAACAAAAGAACCTTCAAATACAAATTAATGTAATATTACTAAGAAAGCGATTGAACCAATAATGTTTCCAGGAACAAATATGTACAGGGTGATTAGGGTTGCTTGTCAGTGTTTCTAAAATTATAAGCTTTTTTAATGTTCTCAAATTACGTTTATTTTCTTTAAAAGTAAAATGATGGAACACTCAATTGATGCTGGTGATTTTTTTTTAGTTTGCTTTTGATTCAAAGAAAATAATGATGATTAAAAAAAATGTAAAAAAAATATTTAAAACTGCAAACCACAAAAACTGTTATCATTTACACGCTTAAAAATATAACGCAATGGCAGCATATCGAATAGACTGGAGTTGTGAACCTCTGAATATGATGTACGTCAAAAATTAAAAAAGTTATGTTGAAAAATATCTTATGGAATCAGCATCGTGCGTGCCAGCCTTTTTTTTTTGTTTTACAAAGTTAAGGGGCAGGGGTGTCCGCTAGAAAAATGAAAAGTTCAACCCGAAATTTACTAATAGTTATGGATACTCTTTGATTAAAATCAAAGTTTGGCAATTTAAAGCTTGCGTTTCGATTTAATGTACATTTACTCTACTGAAAACCAACCCTAATCACACTGTATTTACAGCAGAATTGTAACTTCTCTCTTCACTTTCGAGTGACAATACCCTGAAATGAGAAATTTGCTTTTTTTGTAAAAGTAGACTTACTTTGTCGAATATTACTTCTTCTCAAATTGTTCTTAGATGTTGTTGAAGGTCGCCGTTGTTTTTTTTATGACTTTTTATTTTTATTGTATTGTGAATATAATGTATATGATATTGGCATGAAGCACTTCAAATATCTGATATACAATGATAATATGTTGCATGCTTTCTTAAATTATTCGGCGATGTATATACATTCTACCAATCATATAATCGGTCCATTAATCAATATGAATTTATACACTGGTCTATAATGGCACTAGGGTAACTATTCCATTTTTCGTGTTATGCTCGTTTATGTTATGTCAAAACAAGTGAATAAGGCACCAACCTCATTGGTTCTGACATATGTGCTTCTCAATGCTGTGAAATTTGCAAGAAGTAATCTGCCGTCGCAAGCATAACTGTCCCATATTTATATGAAATACATATTAATATGAGACAGTTAAACTTGCGGCAGCAGCAATAATTCGCTACTTATTCCTTTACATTTGATAGGAACCGGAACATTTACCCTAAATGAAATTAAAATAATGGCTCGAGTGCTAAAAATATACTAGCACTGTATATCTGAGCTTTTCGTGAAGGGTTATCTGAATTACAGCAGAAATTGCATAATTACAAAGTGTTATGATGCTAATAAATACTTTCTAGATTTTTACAAACTCGGATTGATGGTGGATGAATGCCTATAGTAAAAATAGTGTTGTCGTTCATAGCAATAACTCTGTTATCAACATGCTCCATTTTGTCAATATAGTTTTGATAGAGTAGCTGTCTCACATTTATTAGCGGCGATTTCATGATAAAAAAGAAAACATTTTATAAAAAAAATTTCCCTCAATGGATTTTCTTACAATATTTACACTGTTGTGTCTATCTCTGTTTCGCGATTTTGTGGTTGTATTTTTGTTCTATTTTCATTCTAACTTCTTAATTTCTCTCTTTTATAATTCAAAAATGTTCGTAAAAATTTCAGATTGACACTCATAAACATCAAGAATATAATGTTTCTATTTCGCAACTTGATGTTTTCATTCTGACGTTTCTGATGCGGAGATGATTCGTGTATGTGTTATGAAATAGAATTAACATGAAGCGTAAATTTGGCTCCCAACTGTGACTATTTATGACTGTTCTCTATTTAGTTGGTTTGGTTCAATCAACAACATTAAAATGTGAAATTTTTGATATAAAATTACATTTGGTTGGCTGCCGTTTTTCATTATTTGGCTGGTAATAATGATTTGGATATGATTGTTTTCGAAGATTTGAATAGGATGAGTTTGCAGATAGTGTATATTTGTTTCTCTTTTATTGCAAACTTTTATAAAGTTTTTCATTAGGTGAAGTGAAATTGTGGAGGGATGTTCAGATACTGTGTATGTGAAATGTGTTGGGGTTTTCTAGTTTGCTACTCCAACTGTATAGAATATAAAAAAATAAAAACAAAAGAAAGAGTCAATCTGATTCTTTATCCATAATTATTTATAGTTATCACATAGTTTTGCCTTTGTCATATTTTCTAGTATTTTTAATGTGTTTATTCGGATGACTTTCTATTTATCTTTAGGTATTTGTCCTTTCCATCCATACATGCGTGCGTTTCGTTGAGTGCACTTCCACAAGTTAAGCTTCTTAACAATAAATAACGTAATAAACATTTCAGCGAACAATTAAAAAGCTTGGCTTCACGTTAAGAACTATCAAAAAATGACTAGATTTTGTCAAATTATGGTCAAACAAAAAAGCATATACATTCACAAGTACAGTAGTTTTAAAATATTCCTTAAAGCTTTCTCTAGATGAGCTCAGCTAATTTTGATCAAAATTGTTAAAAGCTGAATGCTGTGTTAGTGATATGTTGTATAAATGTCATAAAATGAAATTACTCGAATTTGTTGAAAGCATGCATGACTCCAATTGAAATGTAAGGCCAACGCTATTATTCGAAGTAGTTGATTATTGATAGTTCTAAGAAATCTCAATTCTAGAAAGGTCAGCACAAATATATGATGGCTCTATAGCTGTTAGACTTGTAAATCAATGAAGGGAAAATCAGAATCACGCTAAATACTTGTTTGAAAGAGGATTGAAAAAGATAATGTAAGTCCTTTACCACGAAACTTGCGACAACATTTGATTCGTTTGCAAACAGGACCCTAGAAGATTAACTAGAATCAAATGAAAATATACCAGGCGTATATTTTAACTTCCAACATTTGGTGAATTTTCACACAATTTTTAGGCTTCGTCAGCAAATCGGGTCAACATTTTAATAACAATTAGTAGCAGACTGCATGTTCTCTGTAAACAAATCAAATAGGATAAAAAAGGTGAAAGATAAAAAAAAATTGACGTATATGTAAGTTTCATACTTTAGCGAGACGCTCGATAAATAATTACCTATTTGTATGAATCAACTGATAATCCGAAAGTTTTCTTTTTTTACACATAGAAAACATTCTCAATCGCGAGCGTCAAATTTACACTAAGGAAATTTATTTCAAACTTTCCTAACAACAAAAATTTAAAATTCAAATGATTTTATAAAAATTGAAGACATGGTCTACCAAACAAGCTTCTGAAATTACGATTTCCAAGATTTTAACTTTTTAATAGACATTCGTTTGAAGCGTGACATTGTTGACAAGATGTCATGCTCTTTAGATTCGTCGTCACTGAGTGTTTCACCCTCAGAGTGCACTTCCCGACGATTGCCGGACTTTGATGTAGCGTTACTGCTGCTGCTGGTGCTTGAAAATGAAGTGTCTTTCTCCGAACTATATTTATGTCGTCCACCAGACCCCCCACTTCCAGACACTCCAGATGCAGAATTTCGGGAGTGCTTCGGTTTTGTCCCCAGAGCGGTCGCATCAGCGGAGCGACATTTGATTCTGGACGTCGTTGGATCGCTGAGTGCGACCTGGATAGGTGACTTTGAGGCCAAAGAGTGCACCGAAGTTGACGATGATGACGATCCTCGACTGATACTGAAACCTCTACTGATTTTTTCGATCGGCAGTATTGTTTTACGGATCGTTGAAGGTGTAAGCTGACTTCGCTCATGAATGACAAATCGTCCGATCGATTTCCAATTCGCTTGCGTTGTATAGACATTTTCATCATCTAACAGAATTCGCTGCATTGTATCATTGCTTTTGTTGCTGTAATTTAGTTCTTCAACTAGCACAAAATTGTTGGGGTTATCAAGGCGACGCGCTTTCAATAGAGCTTGAGCAAGAACATCTTGCGCAGTAGATTTGATTGGTACTCGGAGAATTGCATACGGTATGTCGTGCGACACGTTAAAGACGCAAACAAGAAAATTATCCACATTCTCTAAAGCCAATGGATCATCTGCTCTAGAGACAGGACGTTGTTCACCTGATGTTTCATCATTCGCCGTAGCGGTTGCAATCGAGGCTCGTCTGGCATCTGCTGTTCGGCGAATCGAAGTTACCCAAGCTCGACTGCTTGGGTCGTTGCCAATCCGTTTCAGTATAAACCTGCCATCACCTTTCCAGCTGGCCTGAGCTTGCAAAGGTTTTTCAACCATATCCAATACTCTCTGCGTTGGTGGATATCGTTTGTCCTTCTTTTCCCATCCTGTATACACTTCTTCTATCAATATATAGTTGGCAATATCAGTTCTCGGTTTGCGCATTTTCTGCAAAACCATCATGAGAACATCTTTCGTTGTGCATTCTTGAGTAATTTTGAGAATTGTAAATGGATTATTAGGTACTGCGTCGTAAATAGTACAAAAAAAAGTTTTGCGCTTTAGTAAAGGAACTTTGCTTTCCAGAATTGGCTCATTATCGTCGAATTGTTCTTTTCGGTTCGCGGTTCTTAGCTGTTGAAGATATTGTTCATCAATTTCTCCATACGATCTATCTAAGCCTTCTTCCTCAACTCGGGTGTAAACAAATAAAGATGCCATATTCAAGGGCTGGTTGATGGGAGACCGCAGTCGTACATGTCGGTAACCAGGCCTAAAGCATTTGAGTGATATCACACGTTGCGCTACAACTACTGATTCTGATTCATAAACGGTAAATTTAAGGAACGCTAGATCGTGAAACATTATTTTGAAGAAAAAAGTCTCGTTCCAAACTGGGTTGAATAAATTATGCTTGACCGGTTTCGTCCGTCGTCTTCCACAATCAATAGGAATTCCTAGAAGCTCAATTTCAACATGAATAACAGTGCCACTAGTGGCATGGCTTAAATATTGACCAGAGACTACGTTAATTACAAGTTGCGTTACATGCAATCCATCGAATTCTTTTTCCAAAGGATTAAACCGTCGGTACATTAGATGAGATCTATTCCATAGAACATCCGGTTTACGAACATAACCACAGCTATTATTTTCTTCAAACATAGCTTTATTAATATGCATAGGCATATCTTCTGTTTGATAATTGAGAGCAACCATTTGAAAACCGAAAGACCAAAAGAATACAGGATTAAAATTAGATGAATCAATTCTCAATCCCGCTGGGTAGGTTCTCATCAATTGGGTTTCGGTATGGGCAATCAATCCCAAAGGATCTTTTCTGCATAATTTCTTAGCGCTTGCCTCGTTCAGTGATGAACATTGGTAACATGGATGGTTAGCATTTGGCATACTTCTTGTTCGTGCAGGAGCTGGTAGATGACTTTCACTGCCACTAATACTTGATGTGTCGTAACTGAGTGACAGATTATCCGATAAATGGCTAGACGATGGAAGGCTTAGTGTGTCTCCCGAACTGTTTTTCAAAATGCTCCCAACCGTAACTACACTACCGCTGGTTTTGAGCTGCTGTCTCGGATTGGCACGCATTGAATTGTGAGGGCTGTAAGGGTTGAGTCCTCGATATTTTATTGCTTGAATGTAGATAACTAAATCCGATAGTTCACGAGCAATTTGGTTGCTACGCTTCCGAGATCGATCGTCTGATTGATGATGTTGTTGCTGTGATTGAACTAACTGTTGGTGCTGTTGTAATTGTTGCTGTTCGATACGTTGCCTTGTCGGTGTAGATACATTCGCGTGGGACACACTATGTCTAGACTTATCATCTATTGATCCCCAGTTTACATGATATGTTTTTTCTGCAAATATAAATAAATTTAAAAATTATTTCATAAGTGAATCCATTTATTTTCTTATCAAGCCAAATTGTCGCATGTAAAAGTAAAAAAAGCTCACTATAAAAGTATAACATAAATAAACCATATTTATAATATTAGCTTAATGTGTGATAAAATTATATTGGTTTAACGATAGGGAATGTGGAGTAATATATATCCTGAAATACTGCAAACTGTGGTTTCATTATATGGAGTAGATGCTGCTTTGTGTACTTCTCTCTGTGCTGAGCACAAATGGTCGGGTTCTGCCAGTCCGCATCAATGCCAATGGAAAATCACCTGATTTCAGTCACAAATTTACGTGTTGTCCGTAATCGAGGATAGAGTTAACAATATATTTTAGACATGTACATATTTTGGCCAAGTTTGAGCATTTGGTTTTCGATTCTTGTCTAGATTACTTCTACATTTTTAATTATTTAATTTTATTTTTTATTTTTTTTTTATTCCTTCATTTATTTGTTAGGCACTCTGTGTTACTTAACCGCTACTGTGCCGAGATCTACTGTGGTATTCTGCTCTACAGAATCCACACAGAATCTATTTTTAGATTTCCATTACCATTATTATTGTCGTTGCCAGTCCATCTCATCGTGCCATCGTTGCCATTAATCCGGGTAACGTTGGAGGAATGCCTCCGAGAAGAACAAGTTGTCAGTCGTCATCAGGCAGCCGTGACGGTGCGGCGCGTACCCCAAACGCCACCGTATGGGCTGCGGATCTGGCGACTGACGAGGGTTTGGTGGAGGGGCTGGGAATCAAACCCATGACCATTCGCTTGTAAGGCGAACGTGTAGCCAACTACGCTACGGGACCCCCCATTTTAATTATTTAATCTTCCTTCTTCTTTTTTATTCTTTTCTCATCCGTCTTCCTTTTTCCTTCTTTGTTCTTCCCTCTTCAATCTTCCTACTGTTACTTACTACCCTCCTTGCTTTTTTTGACGTAAACTATGTCTAAGGGGAAGGGTCGGATACAGGGTGTAAAATGAAAATTTCAAAATTGGGGACCGTCACGAAATCATGTAATATTTGTAACGTTAATAGGTCCTTCATTTTTTGATGGATTTTAAAGATTTATGTATCAATCGATTCGCAAACACTCCCTAAATTTGCCAGTATTACTCAAAATTTTTGATTATCAACGTTTCCCATTTTTTTCTTCCTTCGTTTCCCTTCCTTTTCCTTCCTCCTCACTTCTCTCTTTTTCCTTTTCCTTGTTTTTTCTTCCTTCTCTCTTTTTTCTTCTTCATTTTTATTCTTTCAACTTCCTTCTTTTGCTCTCTTTCTTTCTTTCTTCCGTCAACCTTTTGTCTTACTTAAATATACTTCATTCTTTCTTCCATTTTCTTCCTTTTTTGTTCTTCCTTCTTTATTCCTTCTTTCTTCTTTTTTCTTCGTCCTTCCTTGTGCCTTCAATCTTTTTTCTTCCTTGTTTCTTCTTCCTCATTTTTCTTTTTTATTCTTTTTTCCTTCCACCTTCTTCCTTTTGGTTTTTCTTTCTTTTATTTTATTTCTACTTTTTCATTCTTCTTCTTCCTTTTTCCGTCTTTCATCTGACGAATTTCGCGCCAACCCTTCTATGGGGCTGGCAACACCATCTCAGAACCGAATGAAACTCTAAAATGACAAGACTTGCAAAAAAGTGTTGTATGGCGGACCGTCGTGAAATTCCCTGAAGTTTTTTGGAAAAATATCCAAAAAATAAAAAACCGGTTTCTACACTGAGGAAAAAGTTTTAAAAATTAAAATCGATATTACAAAAAAAAACTCATCTCAGAAATCAATGAAATTTTTTCTGCAGATAGGTATTTCAATTATCTAACTTTTCTGGGAATAATGTTCCTATGACATATTAAAGGAAAAAAGTTTTTCTAACAAAACACTTTTTTCATGTTCATATTAAGTGAAAATTTATGTGTTTTATGCCTATAGCGCTAAATATAGGCCTAAACATTGTGTACTGCTTGATACAATAGGCACTCACAATATGTGCGTTTGCACCATTAATGAAAATGTGAACTTGGTGCATAATTGCGTAAAAATGGTATCACAGGCAGAAATTTTCGAAAGCATGATGTGTGACCCTTCTATCAGGACAACAGAGTGTTTTTTTAGAACTTGCACAGAACGTCCTTTAAAGGATGTTATAGAAAATAAACTCATAACTATGTTAGAAACGAGCAAGTTTTGCCAAAGATTATAGAAATACATACTATTAAGACTCCTCGGGAGTTGTACGATGTTGTACATTAATGTAAGATTATGCTAAATTGCTTCCTAAACAAATTTTTATACGTCCAAAATGTGTCGTTGGTTGGCTGCTAAACTTATATTTGGCGCTGTAGGCATAAAACACGCTGATATTTTTTTGAAAAAAGTTTTTGTTAGAAAACTTTCTTTCCTTAAATATGTTACAGGAACATTATTCCCAGAAAAGTTAGATAATTGAAACACCTATGCAGAAAAAATTTCATTGATTTCTGAGATGAGGTTTTTTTGTAAATCTATTTTAATTTTTAAAACTAATTTTTTTCAGTGTTCAAATAGGTTTTTTATTTATTGGATATTTTTCCAAAAAACTTTCGAGAATTTCACGACAGTCCGCCATACAACACTTTTTTGTAAGTCTTGTCATTTTAGAGCTACATCAATTTAAAAAAAATCAATGAAAAAAATTAGGCCGTCATCAAATGTTACTCTTGACAATTTTTGAAAAACTAAGTATGCAGAGTGGCTTAGAAATACCATATCTTTATGCCCACCAAGATTCATTCGATTTTGAGATTGTGCTGCCAACCGCTGGTCGAGTTGGCGCGAAAATCGTCATCTGCCTAATTCATTATTTTTTCCTTCGTCCTTCTTATTTTTTCCTTATTCCTTCTTCCAACTTTCGTCTTCCTTCTTCCGTCTTCCATGTACCTTCTTCTTTCTTTTTACCTTCTTCCGTTTCTTTTTCTTTTTTACTTATTTTTTCTTCCATCTTTCTTACTCTTTCTTCCTTCTTCGTTTTCCTATCGTCTTTCTTTTTTCTTCCGTTTTCCCTCTTTCTGCCTCCTCTTTTTTTACTTTCTTCGTCCTTTTTCTTTTTTCCTTTTTATTTTCCATCTTTCTTTTTTTCTTGTTTTTCTTCTTCTTTGTTCCTTTTTCTTTTACCTTCTTCTGATTGATTCCTTCTTTTTTCCTTATTCCTTCTTCTTTTTTCCATTTTTCTTTTTCCTTCTTTCTCATTTCTTCCTTCTTATTTCTTCTTTATTATTTATTTTTATTTTTCTTTCTTTATTCTTTATTCCTAATTTTTTTCCTTCTTTTATTTTCTTTATTTTGCATTCTTTATTCGTTATTCACTACTTAACAATTCAACTCGTACTCCATCGTACGGTTGGGATTCATTGCATCCCACCAATTTCAGCCTTTCGATACATTTCAGCCTTTTGATACTTTACAGCTTTTTGATGCTTTCAGCCTTGTGAGACTTTCAGTCTTTTGAGATTTTGAGCTTTTCGGTTCAGCCTTATGTGTTTCAGCCTTTCGTGGCCCTACTATAAAGCTAGTAAGATAGGGACATAAGACAACGTACTCGAGGTAAGGTTTACAATATTCAGAAAAGGACGGGAATGATGATTTGGAATCTGAGTATTTTGGCTGAGAAAGACGTTTTTGCAAACTATTACGATTATGAGCTGGGGGTTGTACTTCATATAAGCTCCAATTGCGAGGGGTTCCGGTTCTGATAATACAATTCAACTTGTTTTATACAGCTGTGCGAAAGAAAAGGTCCTTAAGGCAAAGTGAAAGAGAACTGAGCGTTTTATTATAGCATTTCGGTGGGGGATGCCTATATGATTCTGTTTTTTTCGCACTTGTATACAAGTGCAATAAACTTGTTTTCATGGCTTGTAATGAATCGATGAGATTTTTGTCTCTCTTTTATCGTTGTTCGTTATCTATTAAGAGCGATTTCTGCAAACTTTGTCTCTTCATCATCGCCAAGAGGGTCTGTACACGCTCGCTTGTAGCGTTGACATGTGTGCTGCACTTTCATTTTCAGAAAAGATGGGTTTCTGTCAAAAGTTACGTCGGGGTACCGACAACGTCACCTTTTGCGCTTTGCTTAATTCTTGTGTTGAACTTAATGTAAAATTAAAAAAAAAAACACACAAAAAAAGATATAACAAAAAAAGCTTTGCTTAATTATTCTAGTTGAATGGTCAAACAATGTGTTCTTTGCGTCACGTAGTTGTATACAATATCTTGAAGACACTAGGTTTAAAATTTTTTGAAACATGCGAATATAAACTCACAGAAATAAAGGAATTTTTGAATTTGAAGAATTGCGGGCTCTTCATTTCACAATAACTAATTATTTAAATATTATTCAACTTACCATCAATATTGTCAATATCGTCATCATCCTCATATTCATCGTCGCTGAATTCTTCGTTGACGGAGCTACTGCTAGTGTTTGATATAATTGAACTCGCTCTACTAGATAGATTTGATTGTTTGTACGTATTCTGACGACTGAAACATTGATATCAGATGTTTAGTAATATGAACATAGCTTGAACAACTACTATTTACTTACGTTAAACCAGCTGAGAGTGTTGCTGGTACTTCTACAATCAGTTTTTTGTTTTTGATCAATATTTTATACTTTAAGGATAGAGGAGTGGGCAGATATGGTTCATCTGTATAGTCTTGATCAAACAAAAAGTTTGTAACTAGTTTCTCTCCAAAAATAGTCTGTAGTAAAGGAAATAAGGCTTTTATTATCCGTGACAAAGGTTTCGAAAAAATGTAAAATTACTTGAAAAATAGCAGCCATTCTTTGTTGCTGTGTTACAGAACAGTGGTTTTCTATTGAAAGAATGACAGGATATGCAGACTGCACGAAAGCCGATTTGTTTATAGCTTCTACAACTGCTCGAAAGGGGATCTTGGTTGTGAATGTATGTCCATGGTATATAACTGGAGTGCCATCATCACCGTCCCAACAGTCCAGCTCAACACATCTAGCACCTGGAAATATTTGAAACAGTTAGTACCATGACTGTAAAATAATTATGGTAATCGAGTTAAGAGCTCGCACAATGGATCAGGGGCCCTCCTTAGCCTAGCGGTAAAATGCGCGGCTATAAAGCAAGACCATGGTGAGGGTGGCTGGGTTCGATTCCCGGTGTCGGTCTAGGCAATTTTCGGTTTGGAAATTGTCTCGACATCCCTGGGCATAAAGGTATCATCGTGTTAGCATCATGATATACGAATGCAAAAATGGTAACTTGGCTTAGATACCTCGCGGTTAATAACTGTGGAGGCGGCAATGTCTCAGTGCGGTACTCCTAATTAGAATACCATAATTATTTTAATTTAATAATTATTATGCTAATTTTATTATAGAACAAAGAAATGCAACTGTAATGTTATTTTTTAGCTCTTCTGCCCAGTAAAGTGTAATTGCTCAAATTCTTATCTATATGCGACGGATACACTTTTATAACCAGAATAGCTCAAAAGAAAGAACATTATCGTGTTACAATTTTTGTTGTTGTTAATTGTTTAAAAAACATATATTTCTGACACTAACCTGTTAACAGCACTTGGCTGTACAGTTCTACAGAACTTTCTCCTTTCAGTTGATGCCCAGTCAAGTAGGTATTATGAGACGATGCGATATAATACTGTGATAGAGGCAAGTTCATGTAAGCGCTCTCAGGCATCAGCTCACTGAGAAAGGCATAGTTATCCTTATCCATCATGTATCGAGCAAAGCCTTCAAAACTCATACAGTTTTCGATGCGGTGGGCAGCTTCGGGCTCGTGCCGCTATTGTTGAGAAAAACCAAAACAGCGAAATGAGAAAGGCGTACATCCGGTTTAGTAACTATTTATGGAAAGCATGTATTGGTTAAGTGTTGAAGGAAATGAAATTTACTTGTATAATTGCTTTCACGTCCTCGTCGCTTAACAATTCCATCTGTCGAGTTTCGAGGAATTTTTTCAACGTAGCTATCGTTATCACTTTGTTGTTGCACGACAGGAAATCGCTGCTGGCAGCTATACTGGAAGCAGCAATAGCATCGAAGTGCTTTTTTCGTGTGTGTTTTACATCGGATAGGTCCAAATCAAGCGAACAGTTGCGTGTTAGAAGACCTGGAACAAACAATTTGTTTTATATATATAAGATTTATATTTCTTATTATCATTTAAGTTTATTATTTTAGTTGTAAATGAAATATCCCAATATCGTCCATCAACAAGTGAACAAATTTAATACTATAAGCTTAACCTTTTAGTATTAAGTAATATGGATAATACCTGAATAAACAACATTGTAAATTAATGTCCAAGTCGGGTGGTGTAATCCCCGGAAATAGGCAATTAACTATGATTGAACTATAAAGTAGTTTCCACTTTCTAGATAAATCAAATTACATTTTTAAATCAACGCAATTTCCTATAGTTAAATATAGGTTTAATTTTTAAAACTTCTAAATATCTTTGTCCGTATTCCAAACATGGCTTACAGAATTCTTTTCTATCCATTATCCAACAGAAGCGATTTCTGTGAAAATCCTGAATTTATATTTACATTCTCGGAAATCGTGAATTTCAAATGTTCTGATTAATTTCAGGAAATTCGATATTTGGAAATCGCGATGGATAAATTCAAAATGTTAGTGTATTCCATATGATTATATGAAGAGTAAACAATTCTTTGGGATCAAAACACATTACATCCTAATGACTGTTGATTTGACAAATTGATCATATTGTAGTTTTGGATTGCCGGGACTCTGAATTATGTTTAAAACTGTAGTCTTTGTTTCCAGTGTTTTTGACATTGATTGTTATAAATGTTGTTGCGAAAATCACGGATTATAAGGTTTTGGCGAACGACAATTTGCCTGTTTTGATCTCCAAGGGGTTATGGTGTTATCGTCCGGATTAAATGAGCATGAGCATGATGACCGTGCATTTCGTAGTTGCTACTCCGTAATAGACCAGAACAATCGCAATTGCACAGGGAACCATAGGATTTACTTTCCTACCTCAAAGTGCACAGTTCAAGAGCTCTAAGGGACCGTATACTAATTACGTAAACAATTTTTCTGTGTTTTTCAACCCCCCTCCCCCCATGTAAGATTTTTCTCATACAAATATTTTTTTATTTATATGGAGCGTGAGAAAATGGCAAACACCCCTCCCTCCATAAGTGCTTACGTAATTAGTGTACGACCCTAAGTATTTTAAATGGTCGATAACGCTGGACACGTCCTCACGGTCTATCGGGGATGGGAAGGTTGATGATACAATACTCACTACGAGTTCATGCGGAATTTCATTGGAATCTGGGGGTTAGGTTCTATGCCAGAGGTTCGTCTTGGTTAACGGATTGCCAATGTGATTGTAATGAAAGGGTGATTTATACTCTAATTGAATGCAGAAACGAGCTTTTTCGCTCATTTCGAATTTTAATAGTAACCTGCTAGAATTAGTCAAGTTGTAGGTGTAGGATAGAAAAAGGAAACGGAATGAAAGCCCATTTCCAGTTCTACCGATTGCTAGAACATGAGAAATATATGAAAAGATATAAAGTAGGAGAGATGGAACGGGCCTGGGATTGAACCCACGACCTCCTGCGTATGAGGCATAAGTGGTAGCCATATGACCACCATGCACGTTATTTATGGTTTTATTGTCCGGATTAAACGCTATGCAATTTGCACCTGGTACACAACTTTTGCCATTTCGCGATCCACGATTTCTCGTTTCTTTGTTAGTACGTGCCAGAGCACATTACATAAATTGAAAATCTATGTGAAATCCCTGTTGATCGCAAATCCGACAATCCCCTGCTCGCGATAGATGGATGATCAATAGACGATGCAATCCCTTGTTTGTTCATAGACGTAGAATAGCGCTTTTCCTGCATACTCCTCTGCTTAAAAATTAATTGCGCAGTGATAATGACACCATTCTTCACATCGTGGGTAGCACACAATCCGCAAACCTACCTCTATACTATTGTATCAGAGTTCTTCAAACTTTATTAATAAGGATTTTGGAATCTCTCTTCAGAATCAGTTTAGAACAATCGAGTTAAAGACGTTTCGACTCGTTTTCGAGTCCCCTTGAAGAAGACTCGAAATAGAGTCGAAACGTCGGGAAAAATCTAAAACAATTGGTTTGATTATCCAAGACTCAACGTGGCCAGTGAGTCGGGAAATCGGTAAATGCGGAAAATATGCGGGAATTGAAAGTTCATGCGGGAAATGTGGGAAAAAGTCGGGAATTTCTAGAAATTATACAAAAAATTGGGAAAAAAGTCACCAGCTGTTCATGTTATTAATTCATGTATAATTATTCTAGTGTAAAACATGAGATACATCGTTTACAATTTTAAATGCGTAGACTTTTCCACGCACTGTTAGAAACTTTTTGAGGAAATACCTGACTTTGTCAGAAGTATAATGAAAATGATATTGAAACCAGATTTCTTTAACGTCGAGTCTAAAGCTCTTCTCGGTAGTGATAATGGAAAGCAACATGGCACCTACGTTTCGGAAGGTTTCTGAGACGAAGGATATCTACGAGAGTCCTAGAAGAAGCTAATTAGCATCTCGTTGCAGCTTGTGGATTCCTGAAGAAGATGCTTGACTGATACTCTCTTGAGAGCGAATCGAGGTATGTCAGGAGCAGCGATGTTAGAAAATCGCTTCTAGCGACCAACGAACATGTACACAGCTTATGTGAGATCTATTAGCATCATCGTCAGTAAGCGATGCTTTTGCGCTCTCCACCCTTATTCGTGCGAAGCGTTTCGGGTATTGAGTTACCATGATCTCAAGAGAGCAAGATACACGTAAATCGGTGTCGTCTCCACTCACAGCTTGTAACTCACGCGATTCAACGTTTATTGCGAGAGCACGCAAAAAGCCGTTACTCTCAATGTGTACAGTTGTAGACATCAAGTTAATCGGAACATGTACAACTTACGATCAAATGGAATCGAATCACGATCATTGCTGCAATGATCGTGATTCTTCCTTTCAAATCGGACATGTGCTTTCGCTAGGGGCTGCCCGTTCACATGCGGAACGGCATGTTTTTATGTTTTTACGGTGCAAATAGAAGGAAACACGTAGGCGCGCGTCGAAAATACGCGGGCATAAATACTCGCTGGTGGAATTCAGGGTGCGCGTCCGCGTGACTCCTGCGTATAGTCTTTAACAGCTAAAACTGACATTTAGAAAATTCAAACATCCTTCTATTAGTTGCATTAACTAAATGACGGTTATAAAGTTGTTAAAATGGTGAAACATAGAGAATCCATTTCCCGATACTTTTCTTATCCCGGAAAAAGATTAAAAACATAGTTTCCCTCGAAGACTGCAAAGCCAAATACTTCCCGAATAAGCCTAAATTCAAGTTAAAAATACTGCTTGCTCCGGGATTCCGGGACATCACGGGATTTTTTTGTTATAAAAAGCAAAACTGAATCCTGATAAGGGATCTATTTAATAGCAAAAAATCGTTGCTGAAAACAATTTGAAATGTTCGTGAGTTTGGTGCAATTTTGTTTTCGTGACGTATTGCTTAACAATAGTTTGCAGTTCGAATCACACTATATGTCATCAATCACAACACCAGCATATAGCAATGTCAAATAATTCAATTCCCAGTTTTCATTCAAAAGTTATTACGTTGCCTTCCCCTTTAAAAATTTGAATTTGTTGCAATTGTTTAATCGATTCAACAAGTCTTATGAGAAATATATTTGTTCAAGTATATTAACATCCATTTTTGGTAGCATAATTTTGCTTTATATTTTCATAGCCTTTTTTTAGAAGTAAGTTTCTTCTCTAGGTTTCATATCGCTTTCATAACACACTTCAAGTTTTTACCAATTTCGTTGCCAGGATTGAAGCAGAGGCGACATTTTAATTGATAATGTATCCATCTTTACTTCAAAATCTAAAAATCGAGATTGCACCACATTTTTCCTGAAATTATAAAATTGATGTTCCTCCATAAATTAGACCTGTGCGCCGTCGCCGCCTCTATGTGCAAAAAGATGATTATTTTCAGCACCAGTATTAATTTTATTGAGTTTTTGGACTACGGAACCCAGTAATTTCAACAGCAAAATTGTCATTACCGAGAGTTCGGCATAAACGAAAAAGTCAAATAAATATGAACATAACTGAGTTAGTCAGTAAATGAGGATTTGTTTTTTGGAAACCTATTTTACTGACTGGACAGTATATTCAATCAATGTTCATTTGCATAAAATAAAAGTATAATGTAATAAAGACTTTGACAGTTTTTGATTGATAGAGATTGAATGAAAAAAATACCTCTCACTTATTATCATCATCACTTACGATATGTAGCATAATATGAAAATCGTACTAAACGATAACTCAGGAAGCTTTGGCTATACTCCATGATAATTTCTTTTGAAAAATTGCGAAGGCAGAGGGCATCGATGCATTTCAACTTGTTTTACACAGCTATGCGATCTGTGGCTGAGTTTTGCAAAACACAAAAAAGTTCATTTTTGGAAACGCAGGTCTAACCAGCACAATTTACAAAACAATTTTTAGCTCAACGGGTAAGACATAAGCAACAAAACAAGAGCGAGAAGCTCTACAAACGTCTTTAGTATTTTTTAAGGCTGGTCGGTAAATTTTAATTTTTTACCGGTGGCGCTGTATAAATTTCTACCGACTTTTTGTGCCGTTCAGTATTTTATGAATATAATGATTCATTCAGCAAACATAAATAAAATTCAAAATAATCAATAGAATTTGTTACCGAGACTCGGGAATTTATTACTGACAAACGATGTTGGTCCACAAATAAACTGGAATTTCAGTAAAAAAGAAATTTTCCTGTTGAAACTCGGCATACAAAACACCGAACATTGAAACGCTGGTCAAGTGTATATACATTTTTCAAATCAAAATCTTCCACTTAATGTACATTTTCACATCTATGTTTCAAAGCATTGTAAATTAAGAATCCGAAGTGCCCATTCCGCTCGAGCTCATTACGCTATAAAACTCTCTTACCCTCTTGAGCTCAATAACCCATTTTTAATAATAATAGGTCCAAACCTGCCGAAACCATTATTTTTCCTTCAAAAATTTGTAAAAATATTTGAAAAACACGAGAAAAAAAATCTGCTAGAACATACCTATCGGAAAACAATTCTCGGATGATTCGAGTAAAAAATCGAAAGGGAGGGACAAAAGTTAAATTTTTTTTGTATCGTCCTAAATAAATCAACGAACTTGTTGCTTTCAGTGAATGAATTAAATTATATTTTTCACATTGTTTTAGAAATTAAGGTAACAGATTTTACGTTCTTAACGTTTTTACTGATTTTAAAGGTTGCTATAAAATGATCCTCTCTTTAAGAGGTGATGCGCGCCAATTACCGAGGAATAACCATTAATTCGAATAACCTTAATTCGGCGTACAAAATTATGTCCAGAATTCTGATCAACAGATTGAGGCCGCTTGAAAAGTACATCGTCGGCGAATACTAGACAGGATTTCATTAGAGCCGAACAACGACGGCTTACTGGTAATAATTGCTGGAAACAGAACTTACTTACGGACTTATAGGATATTTTTTCCAAGTCGACATGCTCGTATATTAATAATGGCATTCGCAAAAGAACAATTTCGGCATCATTTGTGTCCTTTTTGCTTTTTCATGCTGTTAGCTAAAAAATCCCAAATCCCAATTAGCATCGCACCATATTCGCACTTAAATTGAAAGCTACTCGAGAAGAATTTTGCTTTCAAATTTTAAAGACATTGCTTCTTCCCACGTCAATAGTTTGAAGATTTTAAAAAGTATCTAACTATCGAAGTTTTCGAAGCTACGGGAAATTTCGCTGCAATAAGAAATAAAATGGGAAAAAGTACACATAATGTTAAATAATTAGTTGAGGAGCTTCAATCTACAAGCAAGCGTGCTCAACGTCCCGCATGTAGTCATACAAAGCAAACAGAAAGACACTCACGCTCTAGGGGCAAATAGTTGTCACGATTCGTTCGTAGGGAGAACGGCTAGAGTAACTCATTTCTCAGAGCAAGACTCAATCTTGCAATATTTTGTTATGTGCGAGTGTCCAAGGTAATAACACTCAATCGTGAAAGATGGGAACTCAATGTTGTTCGTAAATTGTACAGATCGCGAGCTGTACAGTTTAGGATAAACTTCTAATCGGATCATGTTCGTCCGATTTCCATCGCTGGTCAGGAGACTTGTCGCTCGTAGACGACCATAAGGATGAAACCAGCATAAGGATGAAAGAAAGACTGGCATAAATAATAATTTATTAATAAAGTATGATACCATAATAGGATCAGGTTTCGTAACAATGGTAGAAATAATCAAATCTATCTATCTATCTGTCTATTCTATTTTTCTATATTTTTTTTTCTTTTTTTTTTCTATATATAAAATTCAATGTTTGTATGTTTGTATGTATGTTCCAGCATAACTTCTGAACCCATTGACCGATTTCAACCAAATTTGGAACACACATTCTTCATCTTAAGGAGACGACGATAGGGGGGTGAGGGATGCTATTTGGAAAAGGGGGAGGGTGTGGGGGGAGGGGTATTGCTAAGTTATTGATCAACTCAGTGTACCTTTTGAACCCCTTGGCCGATTTCTACCAAATTTGGAACACACATTCTTCATCTTAAGGAGACGACGATAGGGGGGTTAGGGATGCTTTTTGGAAAAAGGGGGAGGGTGTGGGGGGAGGTGTATCGCTAAGTTATTGATCAACTCAGTGTACCTTTTGAACCCCTTGGCCGATTTCTACCAAATTTGGAACACACATTCTTTATCTTTAGGAGATGACGATAGGGGGGTTAGGGATGCTTTTTGGAAGAAGGGAGAGGGTGTGGGGGGAGGGGTATCGCTAAGTTATTGATCAAATCAGTGTACCTTTTGAACCCTTTAGCCGATTTCTACCAAATTTGGAACACACATTCTTTATCTTTAAGAGATGACGATAGGGGGGTTAGGGATGCTTTTTGGAAGAAGGGAGAGGGTGTGGGGGGAGGGGTACCGCTAAGTTTTTGATCAACTCAGTGTATCGTTACATAACATTTTCCCGGTTATAACATTTCCCCAAAAATGACTTCAACGAAAATTATATTTCCCAAAAATGATTCTTACCGATACACATATTCCAGAATTTGGCATTTCCCTGAAAATGACATATCCCTGAATGAAGTAGGCCATTAACATAACACTATTTGGCTTAAGGTCATTCGACATGGAGGGCATTTGGAATAATTATGAACAGCATCAGAAAAATATTTCATAGAAAGCATGCATTTGCTGGGTTTATAGCAATGATAATTGTTACCCTTCATCGGAATCATGGCTTGCCCAGTGAAAAGCAATGATTAATGTGTTTCCTTCTGAATGGTGGATGTGATTGCTTCTTTAAAAGTAGACATTTACCCGGAACAAGGCAATGTTGAGTATGGTTCCCTCTTTAAAAATGGGCGTTTGCCCGGGATAAAGCATCGGTGAATGTTTTTCCTTCTTTAGCAATTGACGTTTGCCCGGAATAAGCCTATTCAAGCCAACGATCCCTTTTTCAAGATCAGTCAATGTTTCCAAAAGCCTTATTTTAATCAAATGATGAAGTATCAAGGAAAAAATTAGAGATAGGAAACAAGCAATGAAAAACATAAAGGTTATTGTGATTGTTATCTTAATGGAAGTGATTTGCAGCCCTGGACTGGCTTATCTCTGAAACATGAAGGTGTTGGAGAAGATGGATGCCAAAATGTTGGCAGAAGCAAACATGTTTATTCGCTCCACTGATTTTTCAATTTATTTAACGTTAACTCCAAACCAACAATTGAAAAGAACGTAGAAGCCAAAGTTTATTTTCCCCGTTTTCTCGTCTACATACATTGACAAAGAACTGGAAAGAATAAATTTTGGTACGTGTGAATCACGAAATTTTAATATTTATCAATTGTGTTGGTGTATGGGTGCGTCATTTTATTAACGGATCAATCTACTTTGCAATTTCGGCGTATTTTTAGCAGCAACATAATGATTTCATGAAATGAAGAATTTTTAAAACATTATTATTGTCTTTTTTAACGAGATTTTCGACCCTTGACATCTTGTAGTATTTTTTAAACATGAATAGAACACTGCTGGGGAAATCGGCGAGATTTGTTCTATTTTACTCAACTGATTATACTCTTAGGCTGTGAACCATTTCACCGATTCGTTTAACTTTTAGTTAAAATTTGACACTTCGATGGTTATTTTTCCATCGTGGTTAAAATTTTACTCCGAAGCCGACCCATTTGAGTTTTGACAGATTGATAGTTATTCGGAACGAAATGGATTTGGCGCCAATTTTCTCACGAACAAAGTTTAACTATCGAACTGTCAAATCTAACCATGCTCCGAAGCAGGGTTATTTTTAACCACGGCGAAATAACTATCGAACTGTCAAATTTTAACTAAAAGTTAAACGAATCGGTAGAATGGTTCACAGCCTTAGAAGCCTTACCTTAACCTTCTGTCTGTGCTCAAAAAAATTTACGTTGGCTGTGCTCTGGGGTCAAATTGACCCCAAATTCCAATTACTATTACTTTTTATTGTTTGACCGATTTTGGATTTTTGGGGCTGTTTCGAAAGATATTTCTATCATCTTTCAGGTAACCAAAGATTAACTATTGGTGGACGGGTACATCGCGGGGAGGGGTTTTAGTTAACAAGGGTACAAAAACAGTGATTTTTCATGATTATTTTACTTATATTCCAAAATCCTACCCATTTTGAACTGCACCTTTTTTAAAAAGTTTATGCAGGAAGGCGTGTGCTTTGGCATGAGGCGTTGATAAGTTTAGAACTTGGCCGCCAGGTGGTGGTATTTTAGACTACTCAAGATATACCGATATATATATAATTCTCTTCAGTGTAAATATTCTTATCGCACAAATTTAAAATTTGTTAAAATGGCGTCTTGATCAAAGATCGTCTAGTGGGAATGGACTGTCTTGTGACGGAAGTAATAATTGGGAATTTAAAAAATAGGCAGCAAATTGGCTGATCTTTGGTTACGCATGTAGACCCAAAGGCCTTAATTCCAGGGTTTTCTTGGAATACCTAAAACATATTCTGTAAACGCATTCTATTATTTGCAGCATCGCTGGAGCAGGTTGAATACCAAGAAATTTTTTGATGAACTCTACCACAACATTTATGTTTGCCAAAAATGCTACAAACCAAAATACATCAGATTTCACATGGAACAATATACTTGAATATAACAGCTCATTAGCGCCACATCTTGGAAGAAGTGCTCATTATATTGAGCACCGCTTTGTAGTCCTGAACATCCTGAACAATGTTTCCAAATTCAACTTGGGTGTAGGTATGAGGGATCTCAAGTTAAAGCAATATTTCCAACATGTAAGAATATTTCAAGTACACTAGCGCCGCCTATTTGTAAATTTCCTAATAATTTATTCCGTCACATGACAGTCCATTCCCACCAGACGAACTTTGTTAAAGACGTCATTTTTACAAATTTCAAATTTGTGCTATAAGAAAATTTACAATGAGGAAAATTCCATGTTTCGGAATTACTTGAGTAGTCTAAAATAATGAATTCGAATATACCACCACCTAGCGACCAAGCTCTAAACTAATCAATGCCTCATGTCAAAGCACACGCCTTCCTGCATAACCTTTTTGAAAAGGTGCAGTTCAAAATGGGTAGGATTTTCAGATATAAGTAAAATAAGCATGAAAATAACTGTTTTGTACCCTTTTTCATGAGAACCCATCCCCGCGATGTACCCGCCCATCAATAGTCAATAGTGGTAACGACCTGAAAGATGATTAAATTATCTTTCGAAACAGCCCCCAAAATCCAAAATTGGCCAAACATTAAAAAAAGTTATAGCAATTTCAATTTGGGGTCAATTTGACCCCAGAGCACAGACAACGTAAGTTTTTTGAAAAAAGTACACTGTAGCGTATATTTTCAAGATTTTTTAAGCAAATTTGCACCTAGGAGACAGATCTCGGCGAGTTTTACCAAACTACCAAAAATTAGGAGAATCGGTTGAAAACTAAAAAAAAGGGCAGCCACTCAAAATGGCCTGGGGTCATATTGACCCCAGAGCACAGACAAAAGGTTAAATAAGTCAATGAATTGACTGAGACAATGAAACTAGTTAAAATTGTTAACAGTAAACGTCAATTAAAAGCACTTTTGGAATAAAATATGATCCCGAAACTTGAATTTATGTTTTTATTTGGAATCTTCAAAATTATGTCGGGAATTTTTCATAAAATATCGGGAAATATGCAGGAATTTTAAAATGTAACTTAAGTGGTCACCCTGACTGCAACGCCGTTAGAACTAGCTCCGGTACACCAACAACAGTCGAACCCTCTCCTCATCACGATATTTATTTTGATTTTGAGTCAGTTACTAACAACTACCACGGAAAGTGAAGTTGTATGCACCAACTGATGAAACAGAGCTTTGTTTTCGGTTCTTTGGCTAGAATGAGTCGAAGATGCTGCTTCCTACGAAATATATGATACAAAAGAAATCCTACAATGATGCAAGTCTCTTTTTCATCGAAATCGGTTCTAAAGGCTTTAGATCACATACCGTAGTCGAACGGTTTCAAGGAAATGCCAAAAATAGCCATACCCTGGTATCGAACATTGCGGGGGAAGTGGATAATGTTCTGATCACGCAAATGTTTCCTTCCAGCCCTTCCTTCCAGAAGGGAAAGAATAGTTAGTTGGACACCTACTTAAGAAAGATGCAGAGAACTCTACAACCTCTCATAGGTGCCACGGAAGGTTTTGGGATGGTGTGGGAGGTTAACAGTAGGAATCGTTTTGGTAGAACGTGAAACACAGAAAGAACTAAGATAGAAATACAAAGTAGGAAAGGGACCAGTCTGAAGTTGAACCCACGACTTCATGCTTATGAGGCAGAAGCGGTAGCTACTAGACCACCGAGTTTGTCTATAACACATGTTTTACATATGAAAAAAATGTATAAGAAAGATAAATATAGCACAGATAGGTAAATTTATTCCATAATTCACATTTTTTTATATTCATAACAAATTCTGGAATTCCGGTTGAATGCAATTTTTTTGGCAAACAAATTGGTTAAGAACAAGTCCCTTAAAATATGTGATAATTTTGTACGTGAGCAATTCTCTGTGAAATCGAAGGTCGATTTATGTTTGTATTTTTTGATTTCCCTGAAATTTTGTATATACATCCTTTATGACCAAAAAACATTATCTGCATCATTGGTTTGCCATTTTATCTCTGGTGTAACTTTTGACAAGGGTTTAAACAAAAACACCTTGAACACTTTCAAAAAAATATAACTTGAGAACGGCTGGTCGGCTATATGAAAAAAATATACACTGTGAAAAAAAATGTTCAAACATTGGAAATAAAACTTAAAAATCGATTTTCTCAAAAACGAATTTTTCAATATTTTTTTTTTTTTGTAGCAGATATATGTATTATTTTGCACTATGGGTCATGATGGAGAAATGATGGACAAAAAAGTTATGATTTTTTTAAATGGTTTTTCAAAAATGGCTGAAATATTATTATTACGTTTTTATCAATTCGATTTAATGGGAGTACGTTCAATTTCTAATAAAAAAAAGGTATACATCTTCTTTTTGTGCAGCCGTTTCTGAGATACAACGGTTGGAAGATAAAAAACACCATCTTTTTTGAATGTTTTTTGAATCTATTTAACAAAGAATCAAATTTTACTGCTATCGTCGAAATTTTTTTGATTAAAATGTAACTATTGAAGCAGTGGTTGGTAATTTTTATGGTAGCATTATATGTAAAAAAAATTACTTTGTTTTAATATTTTGTTTTTTGAAACACACACTTAGAATCATATTTTTTATGAAAGAATGAGTCAACCATACTTCAATATATGTTATTGCGGAAGATTAATATTAATCTCTGCACAGTGAGTCAAGATGAGCAAAAAATAAAAAAAGGCAGGTTATTTCCGGAACGTAAATAAATTGATTTTAGATAATGATATGTAATATACGAACCAAAAATAAATATTCGTGCAACGATCGCGTGTTATAGTTAGCTAGTAGCATGGCACAAATCTCCCAAATTGAGGGGAACGTGCCTCCTGAGCCGACGTTCTGATAGCTAGTAGCATAGAAGAGGAAGAGAATGATTAATCATAGCCTGGAGACAATAAAATTTAAATCAGCATCAATTATAACAACCATCTAAGATGAGTTTAGCACTCTCCATTTAATTCCACTACGTTTTGTTATCTTTGCAGATATGTACATATTTCGACCTCAACTGTGAGGTCGAAATACGTATCTGCAAAGAAAACAAAACGTAGTGGAATTAAATGGAGAGTGCTATACTCGTCTTAGACGGCTGAATACATTCCACTAAAAAGAGCTTAACATATTTTTACTGATCAATTATAAATTAAACTGTTCCAAAAAACTCCAGTACCTCTGAAAATGTTGTAGGCTAAGGGGTGATTCAATTATGACGTCTTCCCCTCTGTCACTATTTTTGGCATACCTAATGTGCACACTGTCAAAAAATGTTAGACCCCCTGCACCTTAAACTTTAAACGCCATTGTTGAATGACTCCTAATGTTGAAATCAATTTATAGATTTGAGAAATACAAAATCGGCTGCAGTTTTCAAGAAAATTCACTGTTAGGACTTAACTCCTGACTATATGTATTTCTTAATTCATGTAAGCCCAAAACATAGTAAATACAAGTTCACATACTGCAACCAATACCAAAAGGTTGAAAAATGCAAACGTGTCCTCTACTATTGGTACAGGGATTTTTGAATTTATTTTCAATATTTGTCCATCCTGATGTGCAATATTGAATAAAGCCTATTCACGTTAAATTTCGGACACTAAGATAATGTTTGAATGATTTTTCACGATTTCTTCAATTTGTACGAGTACTAAAACATGCTAAAAGCAGCACATAAACCGAAAACATTTAGCATTAACATTTAACATTAACATGTCAAATATTAGTACGGTTGAAAGATTCTTTCCCAGAATAGTTGATCTTGAGGTTGTATTTAGGAGAATACATTATTTGATATTCTCTCCCACAACCCTATACCATGAGAATGGCCAACCACTGCCCCATTACTTGCATCTTAGGGGTCGTACACTTATTACGTAAGCATTTTTTTCTGGGATTTTCGACCCCCATTCCCCCCATGTAAGATTTTTTTCATAAAAATGATTTTTTATTTATATGGTGCGTAAGAAAACGACAGACCCCCCTCCCCCCATAAGTGCTTACGTTATATGTGGACAATAAATATCGATGATTGCAGTAAAATTTGATTCTATGTTAAATAGATTCGAAAAAGACCGTAAAAATCGGTGTATTTTATTTTCAAACCGTTGTATCTCAGAAACGTCTGCACTTAGAAAAAAATTGATGTATTCCTTTTCCATTGGAAATTTAACGTATCTTCATAAAATCAAATTGATAAAAAGGTAAAAATAATATTTTAACCATTTTTGAAAAACCAACTTATTTTTTAAAAATATAACTTTTTTGTCCATCATTTCTTTTGTCCATCATCCATAGTGCAAAATAATACATATATTATCTGTTAAAACATATCAAAAAATAAAAAATATTGAAAAAATCGTTTTTGAGAAAATCGATTTTTAAGTTTTATTTTCAATGTTTGTACATTTTTTTTCACAGTGTATATTTTTTTTCACATCGCTCCATTGATTACCTTAAACTTTGCAAGACACCAGAATGATCGGACAAGCCGTATTCGAGTTATATTTTTTTGAAAGTGTTCAAGGTGTTTTTGCTTAGGCCCTTGTCAAAAGTTACACCTGACTTAAAATGGCAAACCAATGATGCAGATAATGTTTTTTGGCGTGATTTCACAGAGAATTGCTCACGTGTTTTGCCACACACATACATACAAACATGCACACATAGACACCATCTCAATTCGTTAAACTAAGAGTAAAATCAGCAGTGATTCAAATCGTTCGGGGCTGTCAGTTTGAATATGAATCTGAAACATTAATTTTCCCAGCAGCTGTTCTAGATTCAGTTTTTATACCAGTCAACTGTCAAATAAATAAAACTGGTATAACGCTCCGTTCTATTTTCTGCAGATTTGAACCACGATTGAATCACGAGATTCAAATATTTTTCAATTGTTTTGGTGTATGGATGCGTCATTTTATCTACGGATCAATCCACTTTGCAATTCCGGCGCTTTTCTTGGCAGTAACATAATGATTTCAATTAATTGAAAATTTGAAAAACATGAATAGAACACTGCTGGGGAAACCAGCGAGTTTGTTCTATTTTGCTCCAGATTCAAACTAGAATAGTGGTCGAAAATTTAGAATGAAACTGAATCACTCCTGATTTCACCCTAAGTTGATTAGCTTATAACACTGTAAGTCCCATTTTTCCTATAAAAAGTTCAACAACCACTAAGTTCAACACTCAAAGAATACAAAAACATTATCATCTAACCGACTCGACTAGTCGAGTCAAGTACGAGACACTGAAGACGACCACACAATTGTGGTCGAAATACGTATCTGCAAAGATAACGAAAATTAACTAGTGGAATTAAATGGAGAGTACTTAATTCGTCTTAGACGGTTGAATACATTCCACTAAAAGAGCTTTATATATTTTTCTGATTATCATCTAAGTTAGATTCATCACGAACAAATTACAATACCGTATCACTGCGATCGGAACAGAAAAAAAATGATCATAGACCAATTGAAATGTGTCTGTGCAAACAGTGAAGGGTGGCAAATTAGGTCGGTACTCTGTTGCGCTGCTCATTAATCTAATTTTTATGGAACTGTAGTAGGAATATCATATTCGAGAAAGGGTTTCGAGAAAGTTTCCAATCCGAAAACATCCTAGACCGGACTGAGAATTGAACTCGCCATCTCCGGATTGGCAATCCTACGCCTTTTTTCGCAAGGCTATTGGAGACCCGAATTTCATCTATTTGACATATTTAATGTCAATTGTACCTAGTGGGGCAAATGTACCAATAGTAGCGAGTCTTATAAAAATCAAAGAATCGCACCACTATGGGAATCGAAATTATTTTCATTACCACTAGAACACGTGGAAACCGCAAGTTGGTTTTTATTTCTACGCGGATTTTGGAATTTATGCGGAACATATGTTCGTAAAACTGGATTTAAGTTTATAAATATCACATTTAATAACCGTACCTTAAGCGGAATGGGATATGTACAACTTTTTTGTATAACCTAATATCTCAAATATAACTTGACTTTTTCTTACCGATTTTTCTTTTGACTGCCACTTCCGAAAGTTCGGGTGCGCTGATACTTTTTTCGCCGTTCAATGTCTTTCGGCAAACTGATACCACAGCTAGTTGATTGAATATATCTCGTAAATCAGGTCTCGTCAATATGCTGTGGAATTCAATAAAATTAAAGTTAAAAAGGAGTTAATTAAAAAATAGAACCATTTACCTGAAGGATCTATATAGAGAAACGAAACTTAGAAAGTCTAGCTGAGTATCATAAGTAATAGATCCGATTCGCAAATTCTTCATATTCTGCCATAGCTGATCGTGGGAACCATTTCGATCTTTCCGCCGCTCATGGATGCGCAATTTCTCCATTTCACTAACATGTTGATCTATAGAAGGACTACTGTGGCTGTTAACATTGCTTTGATTGAGTAAATTGGCTACCGAGCGTTTTTTGCGAATTTTATTGTTGGAATCTTTTTTATTTGGAGCAGAAATGGTCGCAGCTATTAGTTCAGCCGTGGAATCATTTATATGCGTCCCCGACAAACATTTCATGGAAGACAAGTATTGTTGGCCTCCGAAGGCTTTTATAGCATCAGCTACTGTTGGTTCACTACAAGAACCCTCTTCGAAATACAAATGTATATAGAGCTGTTTTAACCAAAGCATAGACCGATCTATCAGACATTGTTGCCGACGGAATCCCCGTAACATCCAATGAAGTCCTACGTACCATGTTCGACATAGCATTGGTGGGCATAATATGCAAAGGATTCGGTTTTCGCTTGCAGAATTACCGTACAGTAGTGACACGCAACACTCAACATGGGTCAGACCGAATCTTTTCCCCGCTGCTAGAATGTCTGGGTCGTACTCGTGATTTCTGGAGCCCATCGATATGTCTTTCACAGTGCCTAGATCCAAGATCCCTTCTTCTAAATTTTGGCACGGCATCTCCACATCACTGTAATTTGAGGCATACCTTGAAGAAAATCTCCAGGCGACACTTTCTTCAGGATTTTGATTAAAGTTGCAGTCTGGAAGACACAGATAAGTGTTAAAATATAATATACTACATATAGAGAAACGAAATATCTTTGAAATTTTGGGTATATTAGACAGAAATGTAAGGCTGTAGGCAAGCAATGACTATACTTTAGAAGGTTAGTCATCTGTCATAAGACCAGTTTAGTACTATTCCATTAAATCCGCTTTAATCTTTATAGATACGTATTTTGACCTTAACTGTATTAATGTTTTGTATGTATTTTACTTGTCGAGTTGAGGTCGAAAAACGTATATATAAAGATTACAACGTGGTGGAATTAAATCGAACAGTACTAAACTTGTCATATAACAGATGATAACAGATAATATTTTAATTGTACATTTCTGACCCACGTATCGAAGTTATCTTAGTTTCTGTGTCATATTTTAGAACATTTGTTATTTTGTTAACTACTAAAAGCACCGTCTAAGACGACTTTAGTACTTTCCATTTAAGTCCAGTACGTTTTGTTATCTTTGCAGATACGTATTTCGGTCGTGTCAGTGTCTCGTACTTGACAAGACTTAGTACGAGACACTGAAGACGACCACACAGTTGCGGTCGAAACACGTATTTATCTGCAAAGATAACAAAACGTTGGGGAATTAAATGGAAAGTACTAATAAATCTCGTCTTAGACGGTTGAATGCATTCCACTAAAAAGAGCTTAAAATATTTTTTCTACTAAAATCTTTTTTTTTGGGCTCCGTGACCCCACGAAGCTCCCCTGAACGGTGATAACAAAAACAAAAACTTCATCAAAATTAATACCTGGGGCTGAATTCTGGAGCTATACTGCATCTCTGGGTGAAATTCAAAAAAATCGTTGGAGTTACGCCCTTTGGAAGCCGTAACTGCATAATATCGAAGAAAATCAATTATAAATATAATAGCTCGTCAAGTACATATTTCACAACTACCAAGGTAACCGATAAAATTAATATGCTATGTTCTCTCTGGTTTCAAAACATACAGATCAAACCAAAACCTCAAAATCTGCAAATCGAACATTTAAGGGTAGTGGCGACAAACGACTACAAGTGCTGAAAAATAGAAATCCGAACCTTATTGATATGGAACATATTGTTAAAGTTGAACGATTTTGAGTACAATATTACAGATTATAAACCTGGTAATAGGAATAATAACCTATCCCTTAATAAATGCGAGAAAAAAAATCGGAAAACTCGAGACCGAGAAAAACTCGAGAGTGGCGGAGTTCCAATTGATAACTGCGGCCGCGATACAGTTTCAAATGAAAATTGAATAAGTCAGACATGCTGCGTAATATATTCAATATTGATGAAGTGTCCCCCTTTTTTATTTTACGTGAACTTCTGAATCGTTGACGTTATATAAAAAAGCAGTGTAAAAACGAATGGGCAATTTATGGAGTAGAGCAGTGTATGACACCTTGAAGGTGCCTCAAACCAAACATACAAACGGCTTCACTGGGCATTCCAAGATCTACCCGATGCTGCGTACATTTTACAAAATTAAGCAGATTTGAGAAAGTTTGTTGACGTAAGTATGAATAAAGATTTACTAAACAAAAACAAATTTGGTTACTGCTCCTTGAATTCATTACATGTACCCATAAATATAAGGTACACTGGGGGAAGTCGAAAAACGGGGGAAAGTGTAAAAATCGACTCGAAAAATTGGAATTGTACATACTTTACAGTTTTTTCTGCGTTGAAATTTGTATAATACATACACTAACACGGTTTCGCGAAAAGTTGATTTTAGCATTCATAAAATCAATTCTTATTTGCACCAATTGTCCCTCTTTCAAGTGAATTTATATCACAGGTGACCATTATAATATAATTAAACTTATTCCATTCAATTGAGTGGTTTGTACCAAGAAAGGAAATAATTCAAAGATTTTACACTTACCCCAGGTATCAAACACTGCGGGGGAAGTGGATAATGTTCTAATTACGGAATTTTTGTCTTCCCTCCAGGGTTTATTTCGATAGCTGTAAATCTTAATATGTTCCTTTTTTGTTATCATTGTGATTCCAGTGGTGATTGGACTAATATAAAGTAGAAAATGCCTGATTAGCCCACCTATCGGTATTGATGCCTTTCACATGTTTTACATATGAAAAAAAATGTATAAGAAAGTTAAAAATAGCACCGATAGGTAAATATATTCTTTTTCATTTTTATGCATAACAAGTTTCACCGTTGAATGCAATTTTTTTTGCGAACAAACTGGTTAAGGACAAGTGCTCAAGAATAGCTGATAATGTTGTACGTGCTTTGCGCACACACATACATATATCATCTCAATTCCTTAAACTAAGTTTATTAGTTTATAACCCTGTAAGTCCTATTTTCCTTTAAAAAGTTCTTTTTTGGGGCGAGCATATAGATTTCACGTACACTTAGTGTTTGAGAAGGCAAAACCAGCCCTCCTCTAGCTATTACGAGAATTACTTGAGGATCTATTCCGTTAAGGTAATGAAAATACTTTAGTTATATGTAACTACTCATCACTATTGAAGGTCAAGGCACTATCGATTTTTCCTTTTCCACTTCCCCCAGTGTACCTTATCAAAAACAAAGAATTGGAGTACAAATTGCTTTGTTTCTCATGTTTGTAATTTTTTCAGCTGTAAGCATGCATGATAGCATTGAAAAATGGCACAGGTCAAAACGTTTTGCGAATGTTATTGGTAGAGGAGCATTATATTAAAAATGGAACATGTAGCGTATGTGACCAACATCTGTGGTTTTTGTTTAAAGGTTTTTTTAAATGTTTGCAATTCTTGCTTTTCATATACTTAAACTTTCGCCTTGATTGTACATTACAAAATTTCATATAATAGTAGTTTGTGCAACTAGTTGCAAAAAGATGTTTTTTCAGCACAAGTTGTACTCGGTAAGCCTCGTTGGATAAATACTACGAGTGCTGGAAAAATCGAGTTTTGTAACGAGTTGCAAACTCTATTTTTTTGCAATGACGACAAACCATGAAGCGATAGATGAACTTGCTTTTGAAAAATTTTGATGTTATGTTCATCAAACTATTTCATTTATTACGGGGCGCAGAGAAAACACTATTTAAGCACTTACCCAAACTAATTCAGCAAAATGTAATGTAACTAATGTTCTAATGTTTTTTCATACAAATGTTTTTTTTTTCTATGGTGCGTAAGAAAATGACGAACCCCCCTCCCCCCATAATTGCTTACGTAATATGTGTACGGCCCCTAGGTAGTTTAATTTAGGTTTTCTTTGTTTGAAACGTGGTCAATTTTTCAATTTTCAACATAATCACGTTCGATCACAGGAATTTTATCGGAGAAAAGAGAAAAATATCGATTTTGTTCTAGCTCCAACGTTGTTCTAGTTGCCATTGGAGGTGCCATGCTGTACCTGGCGTAGCTGCCGAAGTAGTTGTCCAAAGCTGGGTGCTGCGGATAGAGCCGCTTTTCTGCGCTCAAGCGAGTAGAGGGATATTTTGAAATCACTCCCATAAACAAAATTATTTTGCAGTTACGTTGCTGTCAAACATTTCCCGCTCTTCGAATTTCGCTTTCCACGCTGCATGAGGGCGCACAAATGCGCTAGATTCTACATGACTTTACGATTGTTTACATACATTCATGCTCCAATCAGCTGCTGAATCTCAAGAAATTTCGTAACTAGTGCTTTTTAGTTGCATTCCTACTAATTTTCCACTCGGAATATAATGTGAGAATATTTGTTACAAAGAATACAAAATTCAAACAAAGTTTATTTTTATTTTTTCCCCAAAAAATAACAATACTTCTCAATATTAGATCAGAAACGAACATAACCACAATCTTCAATGTTTGGCTCCGGCACAATAGAAAATTTTGGCTTCAGTTTGACAACCAAATCGATTCTATCCGCACCACCCAGGTCCAAAGCAGGCCATTTTTTATGGCCAAAAACTTCATAATAAACATGTGTTTGTTTTTGTATTCTTAAAAATAATGAAATATTTTGGCTTTTTCAGTCTGATATATTCAAACGGGTTTATATTAGCATTGCCCGACGTTTCGGCCAGTTTATTGGATCTTTTTTAAGGGAAAAGCTGTCTGCCGTTCTTCGTACACTTAACAACTATGTACGAAGAACGGCAGACAGCTTTTCCCTTGAAAAAGACCCAATAAACGGGCCGAAACGTCGGGCAATGCAAATATAAACCCGTTTGGATATATCAGACTGAAAAAGCCAAAATATTTCAATAAACACCCCAGTCGAACTGTAATCACTTAAAAATAATACTGACAATCACTTTCCTTCAAGTCGCCAAAGTGTACTAGCCTCACATATTGACAATGTCAGATTTAGGGTCAATAATAAAATTTAAAGAAAAACACATTATTTTTGTAAAATTCTTTGTCAAATTCGATTTTTGTTTTATTTATTTTATGTTTTTAAATTTTCCACTGTTTCTAGAAGCATAGAAAACAAAAAAACTTATCTATGAATATAGAATATATTTCGTAAAACGGTCAAATTATAGCAGATCGGGTATCTGTTCCATTATTAATAACTAGTTTATTTGTGGACGCAGTAGCGCCCGTGGCAAGTGTTTTTTTTAATCAAAATTTTCAACGTCTGTTGTCTGTGATTTTTTTCATCAAATGCTGTGTCTGGTTGTCTAAGGTTTTGTCTAAAGTTTTGTTTTCTGCATTTGATAGTAAAAAAGAGTTGAAGTGTCAAATATTATATTTTTTTTGAGAATTTCCCCGCGTGCTGCGTATGGTTGGCTAGTCACCGGACAGACAAACAAGGCTATTATATTTATGACATGCTTCTCTATCAATAACATTCGCAAATCAGGCAATTTAGGCTCAATTTGTGTCGTGTTTTGTTGTTGTCCTTCTAACTACTGAAAAAAAAATCACAAAAATGAGAAATAAAACAATTTGCGCATCAATTCATACCAATGGTATGCATTCAAGGAGCAGTAAAGTAAAAAACACTGGAAGCAATATTTTGTTGCTTGCTTGCCAGCCGTGAACCTAAATAGGAACCTCATGCATATGAATATTAATATTTACCATGCTGCGATTTGTTTTTTCGCCATGCAGTTCGCTGCCAAGATATATGGGAACATGACCGCTCTAGCCGTAGATACACGTAAGTGGATCTATCTGCGGGTACGTCTGGCTCCCAAAGTACGGCTGTTGATCCGTGGTGAAGAATCTGGAGTGAAAATAAAACGTGTAGACGTTTGTGTTAGCTAAATTAGTCAAAGTGAAATGGAAGGAAAAATCCTTATTGTAATTTGATTCATCTCGGCGGTCGGATGGAACAGCTTATTTACGAAGAGAAGAAACATAATTCGATGATAGAGTGGGGTCGTATCTATTTAGGTCACAGTCATTTGTTGTTATATTTTCGGAGACATTAGCTAAATGTTCCTGATTTTACGGTCATATTGATTATTCATCATCATCAAGGAATGATGCAAAAAAAACTCAAAGGAAAATCAATAATAACACAACGAAGGAATGTTGATTTTATGAAGAGGAAATTTTGTATAATCAACTCAGTTGAATTTAATTGACTTCCCAAAAACTGAACATATTGGAATATTTCAACATTAATCAAGAATATTCAATATGAAAAGAAAAATACAAATGGTATTCATAGATTCGTAGATTCAAGAAATATTTTTAAATAAATATTTTTTTTATAATAATTTTTAAATATTTCGTTAATCTAGAATTAAAAAAAACACATTAATAAAGTAAAAAAAAAAATATTTAGGTTCGGCACCGCCAGAGGATTTTCGGCAGGTTCATTGGTGAATAGGATTTTGATCATGGAGCAGTCCTCATGAACGGGTTGGAGACAAAAGATCGAAAAGGACAAAAGGACGAAAGGGACAAAAGATCGAAGCGAGAAAAGGTCGGCAACGAAAAAAAAAACATTTCTTTCTTTAAAAAACTGTCTTCCTTTTACTTCCACTAATTCGAATTAGTGGAAGTGAAAGGAAGACGACAGTTTTGAAAACCGTGTAAACATTCTCCCCTAAGACGCTCGTAAATAATTATTTACTTCTTTCTTCCTTCTTTTTCTTGCGTTTTTCTCCTTCTTTTGCCTTCTCTTTTCTCCTTCCTCTTTTTACCTTCACCCTTCTCCATTCTTCTTTTTACTTCTTCCTACTTCCTGTTTCTTTCTTTCTTCTTTCTTGCTTCTTCCCTTTTACTTTTTCCTTCTTCTTTTTTATCCTTCCTTATTCCTTTTTATGCTTTTTCCTTCTTCGTTTTTTTCTTCCTTCTTTTTTCTTTTATTTTAATATCTTCTTCTTCCTTCTTCCCTTTTCCTATATCTTTCTTCCTCTTCCTGATTTCTTTTATTTCGTTCTTTCTTCATTCTTCTATTTTCCTTCTCTTCTTTTATCTTCATTTTCTTCCGTTTTTTACACCTTGTTTCTTATTCTTTATTTTGTTCTTCCTTATTCTTTATTACTTCTTCCTTTCTTTTTTCTTTTTCCTTCTTCCTTCTTCCTACCTCTTTATTCCTTTTTCCTTCTTCCATTTTCTTCTACCCTTTTCCTTCTTTCTTCTTTCTGCTTCCTTATTTCTTCCTTCTTTTTTCATCTTCCTTCTCCCTTATTCATTCTTATTTATTCATTTTTCTTTAGTCTTTCATTCTTCTTCTTCTTCCTTTTTCATACATCCCTCATTCCTCTTCTATATTCCTTATTTTTCTTTAACTTTTTTACTTTTCGACGTTTTGTCCCTTTCTACCTTTTGTCCTTTCGACGTTTTGTACTTCGACCTTTTGTCCTTCCGAGCTTTTATCCTTTCGACCTTTTGTCTATTGGCGTTTTTTAAGCAATTGTTCACGCTTGGGAAGGTGGTATCTAAAATGAATCTGTCGTTCTATATGGATAGCCTGCTCTAAATCACGTCCGATTTGGCTTAAAGTAAACCTACTTTTTATTTGAAAAAAAAATCTTTTATTGGAGCCCTAGTGAATATTGAATTCGCATGCCACTAATTAAAATCTTGAGACTGCTCCTACGTACCTGAAGAATATGGTGATCCACAGCATTCGGATTCTTCGCAGACAACGAAACTATACTGATTCCATGGTCGAAGGATAACGGCTGGACTGGATTGTAATTTCCTATTTCGACCTCATAGTCCTCTTCCAACTCTTTCAGATTAGAAGGCTGATACAAAGGTATTTTAACTTGCCTTGGGCTGTTCGATGCTGCTCTTAGAAAATCTAGCAAACTCTGCGATGATTCTCGACAAAGATGCTCGTGATGGTTGAAGAAAGCGGCTAGTGTATTAATAGATGGTGATATTCTTGAAATGATTTTATCCATCAATGGATCGATGTCCGGGTCGTCCAGCGATTCCGGGGCTATCAAAGGCTCTGTTAACTCATCCACTGTAATGCTTGTTGTTGAAGTCTGTATTGGGTATTTCAAAGGCAGCATCACCTGGGATAACTGATGCAACATTTCTTCATCATCAGGAACAGATGTTTGATTACTATCTCCCAAGTAATATTTTTCGGTATGTTTATTGAATTGACTTTGTTGCTCTGGCTGCTCTGCCTTTCGCAATAAGCACTTAATTTCTTCAACATGATTGTTGAAAAAGGGAATAGTACGACATGTAGGTATCACCTGTTGATGTAAATATCGAATGAATTTCGCTGACTCATGGCCCTAGATTACACCGTTACCCACCAATGCTCTCGACACGGCATTATTGTATTCTGCTGAGTCAAACACGTTTGCAAGAAACTCGTACACTGAATTTCTTCCTCGATCGGTAATAGACGTCCAAAATGACTCCTTTTTAAGTGTCCTATAAAGTAGAAGCATAGAGAAAGCGAAATATTGTATGGTTGAGCAGCACTGAGAATTTACTAGAAATGCTTGATAATATAAAAATGTATTATATAAAAGATTAATATTTAGATGTCTTTAATCGGCAAAAGCAAGTAGTTTCCGCCGGCCTACAACTTTCTAATGCCGCTGGAGGCCGAAAGAAACCCCTCCTTTAATCGAATAACCGTATGGATATGAGTCATATTGCTTCTCTGCCTCCTGAAATGCATAATCTGAGACCAGCACAGCAAAAAATCAATATAGCAACAATTTCAGAATTCATGAAAGTCGATGAGTGTCACTCACTTTAAACCGTCCACTATCTCTTTAGCACCATTGAAATTTCCGATATTCCAGCATGAAATAGCTACACGCAACAGACATGCAAAGGCCGCTTTTCGTTCATCTTGTGTACCTTGGGATAAGATAAAGTAGTTGGTCCACGCGCTTGTCTGGAAAATAAAATTAATTGTGTCCAATTCGTTTTGTTGATTTTATCAATTCTTTTCTGGCAGCTTTTTAACAACACTATTGAAAGGTACCTCATCGAAGCGTTTGCGTATGGCGTTCAAGGCTGATGAAAACCCACTTGAAGTTGTAACGTTGGTTGTTACCGATGATGTTGTCGTCTGTGGCGGCTCCCGGCTACCATTACTTATACTATGACTGCTGACGCTGGCGCTTGTTGATTTCGGTGTAGGATTACTATTGGCTGAAGAACTTAATCTCACTTCCTTCTGTAGCTCGTGTATTGCATCATTAATAAAATCATTCAAGGATACCTGTAGGAATAAATAGTAAGGAAGAGGGGAATAATGATTACAGAAGTGTATCACATCAAAATATATGTACTTTGGATACACAATCTACATATAAATCATTTTGTTCAAAATGCTAGCAAATCGATGTCGATGTCTTGAGCATCACAATACATATGTTTAAAAAATGGCCGTTTTTTGCTATATAATAAATCGTGATTATTTGCTGTGTTTCACATAGAACGCCATGGAAAATGTGTCTAGCGAGAAACCTGGTTAGAGGTGAGCCAGCCTAAGGCTAAAAACCTCTCAAATAAAGACAAAAAAAGAAACCTGGTTGTCGAAGAATTCCTAGAAAATTCCGAATAGTTTTCCCAAGAGATTGCAAAGAATTTCCCGTGGAAGTACCAAAGAATTCCCCAAGGATATTTTAAAGAATTCTTCGTGGAAATTTATATGAATTTGGTGTGAAAAGGAAAGCATATTCGAGGAAATTAAAAATTATCACTTGTCATAAGACAAGTTCGGCATGAAAATCCTATTTAATTCCACCACTAGATTGTGCTTGTGTTTCGACCTTAACAGTAAGACCGTCTTCGGTGTTTTGTACATGACCCGACTAGTTTCATGCACATTTCGAAAGAAATTTCCATTGAAAAAATATTTTGGGAAAATATAAAGGAACTGTTCGGGCAATTCCGAAATTTAAAATGCGAAAAAAAAATCCTGTGGGAATTTGAAAAAACATTTTTGTCAGAATTTACACGAGTTTCCCGTGCAAATTAAGAGAAATTTGCGCATGCTAACTCAGAGGAATTCCCAGATACATTTCAAACATGGTTTCAGTGGAATTTCAAAGGAATTTTCTGTAAAAATCAAGGAGAACTTCACAAGTTAACTCAAAATTTCCAATTAGATTGAAAAACATAAATAATAATTATCCGACAAAATGCAATAACTTTTGCTTCTGTGGATATTTGAAACAATTTCCTTACGATATTTTCCCGGAGAATGATGTGAAGTATCGAGAGCTCCCTCCCAGAGGAGGATTGGTTTTATTAAGAAAACGAACAATTTAGTGTGAACTTTCAACTCCCAGGATCGATTTTAACCAAATTTAGTAAATATATTCACTATTTTGAACCTCTGAACCGATTGCAACATATTCTAAATTCTGAAGAGATGTTTATAGCGGAGGTAAAATAACCATTAGGTAATTCGAAAAGGCGTGGAAGAAGGGATTTGTTTGGGAAACGAACAATCCAGTGTAACTTTTAAACCCCTTGACCGATTCAACCAAAATTGGTACAAATATTACATAACAATGAAAAAGTAAAATGTGGATGAGAGTGTTTTTTACAAAACTAATAAATAGTTCAATTAATTGAAGACAAGGAGTAAGAAGAAAAGTGTGGGAAGAAAACTACATGACAGAAGATGAGAGAAAAAATAAATAAAGGAGAAGAATAAGGCCGATACAAATATTTAAAATCCATTTTGTCTCCCCCCCCCCCTCGGATTTTTTTTTGCCAAAAAATGATATTTTGAGGGGGCAACAAAATAAAATTCGGATAATTTTGAGGATTTTCAAAACATTCTTTAACAAATCCGAGGAGTTTTTTGATTTTTTTCATTTTAATATTTATTTTTTATTATCCCCCCCCTTGACCTTTTCAAGACTAGTAGGGCAAAAAGTCAATTAAATATTTGTAACGGCCTAATGAAGGAAAAAAAAGTATATGGAGGACGAAAAAAAGAGGAAAAATTAAAACGGAAGAAGGAAAGATGAGAGAAGAAGAAATAAAAAAGAAAAAGGAAGATTTAGAAAAAGGATAACGAAGCAGAAAAAAGGAAGATAAAAGAAATAAGAAAGAAGAAATTGTTTTGGGTGTCAAAAAACCAAAGCCAAAACCGGTACAGCTACCATATTCAAAAACCGATCACAGTGGATCACACCAATTTATCTACCTATGTATGTGAGTTCCGTGCTTATTATAAGCTTCAGCATTGGGAATCTTAATTGCATAATTTACTGTTCACTTCCGAGTAAAACTGGCATGCATTACATAACATGTTTTAGCATGTACATATTACAAACATATCAAAGGGCTCAACAAATCGTTGACATCGAAACTGAAGACTAACAAAATATGTGGTTTAAAATAATGTTCCAATTGTATGGTAATAGTTCTTTTTGACATATTTCTAACTATGTTTGATTGTTTTTCAAAAGAGGGGGGGTACCACGGTAACGAAAAAAATATATTCAACATTACCAGATTGTATAACATTTCGCCGAAAACTATTTCGCGGAATTCATTTTCGCGGTTGAACATTTTGCGGAATAACATTTGGCGGTTTGTATCTTTTCGCGGTACATTTGGCGGTTTGTACCTTTTCGTCTAATGACTTTCGCCTAATGCGAAGTTTCTAAGCCATATTTTTTTTTGCATTCGTACTTCTATACCTAAACTTTTATAACTAAGAAAAGTCGAAAACAAATTTCGATTAAATTTCCTAGACCGGGCCAGCCTCCTTCAGCATAGTCTTGCTTGGCAGCCACGCATCTTCCCTCACGGCTAAGGAAGGCCTCCCAGGATATGTTGAAATAGTTTTCAAAATTTCATTTGTCCCTTGCAAATCCTTTATAATATCTGGCAGATGGGCCAGATGTAATGAAGGGATTATCTCCTCTCTTTACTTTGTTACGTTTTTATGAATAATCCTTTATTTCTTTCTCTCGCCTTGTACCGAAAAACGTATTCATTTAAATATGGCATTACATCCTCTCTTCGCTTTTGCCGGGCAGACACTACCATTTAAAGAAGGCAATACACCTTCATTCGCCTTATACCGGGCAGATTGGTTCTTTGAAAGAAAGTTTTTTTTAACTACTTTCGCCTTATACCGGGCAAATGTATCCATTCAAAGAAGGCGTTACTCCTCCCTTCGCCTTATACCGGGCAGACGCGTTCTTTTAAAAAAAGACATTATCAACTTCTTTTGTCTTATTCCTGGCTGACTAGAGATGGTCGGGTTTCGGGGTTTGAAAAATTAGTACAATATTGGGTTCGGGTCGGGTACGGGTTGAGGAAATAAAAAATTGAATATTATTTTATTCAGTTATGTTGATTGTCAGGCTAGTTCGTTGTTTGGGCTAACATTTTTTTAGATAAAAAAAAACAGAAAATATCTAGTTTGTATTTTTGGGCAAAATTTTAGTGCGGGCTTAAATAACTAAATTATGTCGGGTTTGGGTCGAGTATGAGTTTACGAATGCAAAAATTCTCGGATACTGGTCGGGTTTGGATTTGATAAAAAAAATTATTCCGGGTTCGGGTCAGGTCCGGGTTTGAAGGAAATTTACAAATCGGGTTCGGATCGGGCTTGGGTTTGCAAAATGTGAAACCCGACCATCCATTCAAAGCAGGCATTATCTTTTACCTTTACCGGCAGATGCGTTGATTCATAGAAGGGATTACCTACACGGAAGAAATAAACTACCCAATAGTGAGTTTAATTCACCCAACCTCGAACATCCGTACGGGAAGCCAAAATTGAGTAAGTAGGGTCGAAGTAGTTTGCTTTTACTCCCATGTTAAAAAAGCCCAACGGAAAATTTATTTACCCAAATATAAGTTTAATTCACTCAATTTCGACCTCAGGTAATAAAACTCAAAATTGGCTTCCCGTATTGAACTGGCGTCGTTGGATTGTTTGTCTCTTTTGTTTTTGACAACAAAAGAAAGAGTGGATGAAAAGAAGAGAAAAAATAACTCAAAAGTAAGTTTAAAAATACTCAATTTTTGGGTACTTTTTTCTTCCGTGTAGGATAGGATGTGACAATTAAACTGCGACTGCCTTGTTGTTTCCTCAGTCGGTTGCTTCGACGCGTTGGAATCCAGTGCTTTGCAAATTGCAAATTTCGCCGAACAATATATATAAAAAAATCATGTTTATTCGTCCATTTCTTCCATCATTCCATTCAATCATTCATGATAAAAGATTTTGCATGGAATTAGATGAGTTTTACAGTGAAATGGGTAAAAAGTTGGTTAACAATGCTTCAAATCGAGTGTTACAAATTAGCATAACCCTCGAGAATCATGCATACATCATTTGCAGTCTAATATACATTCATTTTACCCAACAAAAAAAAACAAACTTGCTAATATTGTCAAAAATTTCTATTTAATTACCCAGCAACACGGCCAAGGTAACAACAAGCTGCCCTTTTGACAATGTGATACCGCCGACTGAAGTAATTTATTGTTATTATCACCCAATCAGCAACCGGTACGATTTTGACAGAAAATCGGTACGATTTTTAATGACTAATTGTCACATCCTATCCTAGGGGACTACCTCCTTTATATTCCTTTTCAAGAAGACATTGTTTACTCACATTGCGTCATACCAACTGGACGTGGTCATTCATTATTACCTTACCAGCATTACCTTCGTTCATAATTGAAATCGCAATCCAAAAGAATTTGGCCTGGATTGTATGTAATTAAGCAGAAATCGGCAAATATTTCAATAATAATTAATCTAACTCAATTCCGCGAAATGTCTTTCGGAGTATTGGTACGATCCACGGAATGTCGTATCGCGAAAAAAAATTCCGCGAAGTGTTTTTCGGCGAAATAGTATACAACCACATTACCATATTCCGGTAAAATTTCTTCTACCAAGAAAAAGATCAGCCAAAATGATGCTAATTTCAACATCATTCAAAGTGAAAAAGTTTATTTTGAGAAGCCAAAATATCCCAAATGATCGTTATCCCAAATGACCCTCGTTTTCGACGTTGCTCAAAATTATGACAAATGACATGTGTTCCACTTTCACAGCATCATCAGGTATCAGAACGCCGGCTCCAGGGGCACGTTCACCTCAATTTGGGAGATTTGTGTCGACAACCATAGTTTTTCAATCAAGTAAAAATGCTATGCATACGTCTAGTACGGTCAACTCGTCCGTGGTTTATTCCGGTTCGGGTGGATTATCCCTTTCAAATTGTCAATGAATATATTTGAGGGACTACAAAGAAAAATCGGGAAATATTGAGATTGAGGGTTTAAAAACCCAGATTAATCCACCTAGCGGTGATGATGCCTTTCTCGTGCGGTACAAAAATAGTATTTTGGGCATTACTTCTAAGCCCATCGTCCGATCGGGCCAATTTTCAATAGGAAATAATGAGACAAGATTCTGCGTCGAATGCAACCTGTTGCGAGGAAATCGGCTCAGGGTAAGTGCATTAAAAGTGAGCTAAATTTTTTTACGTGCTTTTTTTTCTGAAAAAAAGTATTTTGGCCATAACTACCAAGCCCATTGTCCGATCCGTCCAATTTTCAATAGGAAATAATGGGGCAGTATACTGCGTCGAATGCAGCCTGTTGTGAGGGAATCCGTTTAGGGTAAGTGCATTAAAAATGAGCTAGACTTTTTTACGCGCTTTTTTATGAGAAAAAGTATTTTGGCCTTAACTACCAAGCCCATTGTCCGATCCGTCCAATTTTCAATAGGAAACAATGGAGCAAGATACTGCGTCGAATGCAGCCTGCTGTGAGGGAATCCGTTTAGGGTAAGTGCATTAAAAGTGAGCTAGACTTTTTTACGCGCTTTTTTATGAGGAAAAGTATTTTGGCCATAACTTCTAAGCCCATTGTCCGAATCGGCCAATTTTCAATAGGAAACAATGGGGCAGTATACTGCGTCGAATGCAACCTGTTGCGAGTAAATTGGTTGAGGGTAAGTGCAAAAAAAGTGAGCTAAACTTTTTGCTTTTTTGGTGCGCACATACACACACACATACACACACACACACGCACACACACACAGACATCACCTCAATTCGTCGAGCTGAGTCGATTGGTATATAACACTATGGGTCTCCGAGCCTTCTATAAAAAGTTTGTTTTTGGAGTGAACATATTGCCTTTACGTATACTTAGTATACGAGAAAGGCAAAAACATTCCTTAACTAATCCGAGGAGTTTTGTGGTTTTTACTCATTTTAATATTTATTTTTATTGCCAAACCGCCCCCTCCTAAAACTATCAGAGATCAGTAAAATATTTGTAACGGCCTATTAGGTAAAACAGGGTTTACTGAAATTTTGCTGCTTTGAGCTGTACTGCCAAGGTGAAACAAAACAACCCTGCTTTGGGAAGTTTTGGTAATTCGGGAAATTTATTTTATATTAAAATGCTAAAACATAAAATGTTACCTGGTAGAATAATTGATATTCCGCGTCAGTTATCCGTAATGCAACCTCTTCAGGGAAATGAAGTATGTTCTGTAATTCCTCCAATTCTCCGAAGGATGGTGTCGTAGACAATGTCACTGCTGCAGTCGAAGAACTGGTTGTTCCACTCACCCCAGGCCCGCTGGGTACTGCCGCCGCGGTTGACACCGCTAATGTCGCTGAGCTAGCCGTTGCTGTGCTAGCTGTTGTTGTAGATGCTGTTGATATGACTGTTGGTGGCAGATTGCCAATGTGGCTTTGTGGTCCGTCAGTATCAAATATAGCATGCTTTTCGGAATCTTTGTCCACCAATGTTTCCTTAATGGTTTCACCCTCACGGTTAATAATAATCTTTTCTGTGATGATTATCGTTAATTCCGGTTCGCGTGATGATGTTGAATTGGGTTCTACGGCTGAACCGGTGTATGAAGGAAACGATTGATTTATTGCTGGATATTGCTGTTCGGGCACTTCGTGCTCTTCCTTTTTTAGTTCTTCTTTACTAACTGAAGATAATGACGGATCTATTAATGGTGAAGGTGTCAATTTTTCTTCTGGAACGTTACTATTAAATGGAAGACTTGGGAAAGCTTCACGCATGTTATTCAATCGACGGGGTGAATTTAATGTGACATTCTTCAATTATTCCGTTCAATATTATTATTGGCTTGTAATAATAATTCAGATTCTGTCGATAAAAATTAAATTTTCTATAAAGCCACTACTGAGTAATAATGAACTACGAAAAATATGTTGATTTCTTTCACATTGGGGTTGTTGAAAAATATGTCCATGCCATCAGTTATAACTGCAAGAAGAATAGAAAACACTTAGAGTTAATGTTTGTGAATATGTAGTCGTAATGTTTGTGAATATATCGATGCCTAAGACATGATTTCAGTTTTGCCTCTGGAATATACAAATGTGCTTGAAAAGTTTACAACAAATATCTCATCATATTTGTTGCAAATAAAAGTAAACGCATCATCGTCTTCATACTACATTTTGCTTTTTCGAGTTCGATATCTGATACTGCCTTGACTAAGTAAATTTCAGAATTTCGGCATATCAACATTATACATTATGTATGTTATGCATAATTGAAATTTCCAATTCTTTAAATAATCCGAGGTTTTTCAGGATTATACAATTTACTGAAAACTAATTGCACGATCTCTTTAAGTATAGTATTTTGCCTGGAATTAGGCAATGGAGAGTTTGATGTCTGATCCCTTCTTTTACAATCAGCCAGTGTTTTCAAAAGTGAAGTCTACTTTCTTTTAATCAAATGATGACGTATCAATGACAAAACACAATTAAGCTGTTAGTCAATAAAACTGGCAATTCCGAGAAATGGTGGGTCCAGCAAGCAATCTAGGGGAACTGTTCCATTTTCCATCTCACTGAACATATATTCATCTCATCGCGAAACAAAGAAATACGGCACCGATTTCGTCGCTTCTTTTTGCTAACAAGCGTGCTTACTGCTGAAAAAAATCAAAAATATAATAAACAAACCAAATACCTTTTCATTGCTTTGTTTTTCGTGAGCCCAATATCGGAGCTATGAGATGAAGTCCAGGTGCAGTAACCCTATATTGATCGATTTTATTTAGATTGTTTAAACTGGTTTTACACTAATTTAAACTTGATCCATTGATTTTTCTCTTCTCTCTTCCCCACTGTACCTTATACCTTTTTCCCAGTCCGAGCTCTTTTTAACCAAATTGACTAATAATAATGTACGTTAAACAAGTCCATTAAAAAGTTCTATTTTTGACCTTCCTTATGTGGTGTCTGCCTTCTCTAATCACGAGGAGCAAAACAACACCGTCAGGAGTTTTGTGTTATTAAGTTATTGCAGTAAGTTATGTGATTGAACTGTTTTGCAACGATAAACGAACTAAGAAATTTTCAAACTCATAGATTTTAACATAGATAGAATAAGTGGCGAACTTGCTCTAGGGTTAAAAGTCTTTTAAATAAAGATACAAAAAGAAAGAGAACCACATAAGCACCACCGTCTGATTTAGCATAATGTTTAGTTTTTTTTATATGTCCTCTCGGTCATAAGTTTTTTGCATTTTCTTCTAAGGTTTTGCAATTCTAATGCTTCTTCTTCTTCAATGGCTTCACAACCCAACGTTAACTTAGAGAAAGCTAGAAACATCTCTCTCTCTCTCTCTCTCTCTCTCTCTCTCTCTCTCTCTCTCTCTCTCTCTCTCTCTCTCTCTCTCTCTCTCTCTCTCTCTCTCTCTCTCTCTCTCTCTCTCTCACACACACACACGACACGCGACCAAGGGGACCATCGTCCCTAACCCCTAATCCTAAGGCGTTAAGCGACCCGTGCCGAGGGGATGCATGGCCAGGGGGTGAAATAATGAGCTAGGCCTTTAACGGAGCCTGTGTGGTACCTGGGCACCCTCCACAGTAATTGTCCCTTACCGCGTCATGCTGGGCGCTCTGGCGCGGTGGACCTCTTTTCCTGAGCAACTCGTGGGACCAAAATGGAAAACCAAGTCAATTATTCAATTAGTGGTAGTAGTGTAGGTGACAACCCCTTCGGAAGAGGTAGGTTGTTCAGGTCGTCGCCTAGGAGGTCAGAGGCAATAGTCGGCAGCTCGGTGCGCAGCGCCAGCTTGGGTCACTTGACCTTCTCCCTGGCTACGCCGGTAGAGGTTATGGACGGCCCATGGCTTGTGGGGGCGATGAACCGCAGACGCGATGGGCTTTCGGCCTTCGAGGTGGCGACGGAACAGCTGGACGCCATCATCGACTTTGCGTGATCGAAGCATAAAATCAGTAAGGACCTCAAGAGGAGCTTTTTTTTTAACCATTTCATTTATTTGGTAGGCTCAGTCGTGTGTGACACTTTGCGGAGCCGCTATTCTTAAGTATGATATTTTTATAATGAGTATCATCTTATCATTAACAGTTAGTAGGGAAGGGGGACGTAGACCATAATACTCGTGGTGACTCAAGGTTAACAATTACTTAATTCAGGACGGACGGGGTAGGAGTATGGGTTTAGGGTTATTCCAGCTGCTCATCCGGGCATTTGACGTTGGAAACGGTTTTGCGTGGCGTCGTGCTCGATTTGTGTTCGGCATGGAGCATCTTCCGGATGGCCGGGGCTTTGTGGTACACGGAACAGAAAAACAGAATCGAACGGAGAAAAAACTGAGAAAGAGATAAACACGGGCATTAGACTTTGATATCAGCCGAGCGAAGAAAGGCATAGATGGCCTGCATATAATCCACATCGCGATCTCCCAATACACCTCTTACTTCACTGAAGGGTTGTTTACCTCGGGCCACAAGGGTATCCAATAATTGCTCTCTGGAGGCGTCATTTTCCGAGCAGAACCAAACTACGTGATCGATGTCATCGTAACCGGCTCCGCACCTACATAAGTTGTTATCGACAAGGTTTATTCTGTAGAGATGTGCGTTTAGTGAATAATGATTAGACATAAGCCTCGACATCACGCGAATGAAGCCTCGACTCAAGTCATCACCTCTGAACCAGAAACTTTAGGAACTATAGAAAATAGCCACCGTCCAAGTTCGTTGTGTGACCAATTCATTTGCCAATTTTGAAGAGTACTCTGACGGGCTAATGGGAAAAACTCGTTGCTCGAGATTTGTCTATCATAAACTTCACCTTCCTGTGCGCCCAGCTTTGCTAGCGTGTCTCATTGCCATAGGTTAGGCAATGGGATGGGACCCATACAAAGGTAATCTTGAATGATCTTTCGACCAAATCACGCATCTGTTCTCTTATTTTTGTAAGAAAGTAAGATGTGTGCTTAACTGGTTTCATCGATCGGAGTGCCTCGATAGAACTAAGACTATCCGAGAAGATGAAATAATGGTCTACGGGCTGATCGGAAATAATCCCCAAAGCGAAATTAATTGCTGCCAGCTCAGCAACATAAACCGAACACGGTTCCTGAAGTTTTCGGAAGGTGGTTGAATTTACATTGAAGACACCGAAGCCAGTGGATCCGTTGATGCGAGAACCATCAGTGAAATATCTGTTGTTGCAATTGACATGTTCATATTTTTCAAAAAAATAGGGGGAATGGAAAGATTTCGAAGATGATCTGGAATTCCTTGAATTGCATGTTTCATGGACAGATCGTATTCAATGGAGGAACTGTCGTTGATGAAGTTAACTCTAGGTGGATTATAACATGGAAGACAAAGATCTGACGATATGTAGTTGAGGTAGACCCTCAGGAATCTTGACTGACGAATCAGTTCAAGGATATTATCGAAATTTTCTAAGACAAATGTGTTGCTTGTTCCACATTTGATCAGTATTCTAAGTGAGAGGTCCCAGTAACGGTGCTTTAAAGGAGTGACTCCAGCAAGCACCTCCAGGCTCATGTTATGCGTTGAATGCATACAGCCAAAAACAATACGCAAACAACGATATTGAATTCGTTCCAATTTAATTAGGTGGCAATCAGCTGCTGAGAGGAAGCAGAAAGAGCCGTACTCTAAAACAGAGAGAATAGTCGTTCTATAGAGTTTGATGAGGTCTTCCGGGTGAGCACCCCACCACGTTCCGGATATAGAACCTAGAAAATGTATCCTTTTCCGGCATTTATCTATCAAATAATCAATATGGGTTTTCCAGGTACACTTGGAATCAAACCAGACCCCAAGGTATTTAGAAGATAAAGATTGGTTGATGTCATCATTCAACAGCTTTAGTTTCAGTTGAGCTGGATTCCGCTTTCTAGTAAACACAACCAATTGAGTTTTTTGCGGTGAAAACTCGATCCCTAAATGTCTGGCCCAAACAGTCAGGTTATCTAGGGAACTTTGCAATGGCCCTTGCAAGGCATTTGCACATGGACCTCTTAGAGAGATCACGGCGTCAACTGCAAGTTGTCTGAGCGTACATTGTCCTTCCAAACAATTGTCAATATCTTTAACATAAAAATTATAAAGCAAGGGACTTAAACATGATCCTTGGGGAAGGCCCATGTAACTATTTCTGGAAGTTGTCTCAAGAGGAGCTTGCTGAAACTTCGAAAGTCGATGTTGGTCGCCAAGCTGGAGAGGGCGGTCGGGACGTGAAATCTGTAAAGTCGAGGTCTACCCAGACTGAGGCCCAAGGATTCGCGGATTCGGGCATGGTCGAATCGACCGAGGGCGTGCCAGCGAAGACGGTGGTGCCAAAGTCTACCCAGACTGAGGCTCAAGTATTTGCGGGCACGTCGGGGGTGACAGCTCCAACGGAGCAGACACAAACACAACAATGAGTTCCCTGAGGGCCGCTCCAAAACGCGGAGTATTACTACCCCGAACAAGGGTAGTGGGGCTGGGAAGCTGAACCCCGGCCAGGTACCTCCAAAACCGGGGGAGGAAGAACCTGGAAAGATCCGTCCACCCAGGAAAGACGATAGTAAGGGGTTACGGCCAGTGACCTCGGCGCCGACGTACGTCGAATAAGACGTATCCTGACGGGCGAAATGACCCTCGAGTTAAAGCGGGGCGTCTCGCAAAAGGGCGCCGCCTACAAGAAGTTGCCGGAGGAAGTCCTAGGCAAGACGGTCAAGATGAGGGCACTCACGACGGAGGTGAAGGGTTAAAGACCTGGACGAGATCATCAAAGTCGAAGAGCTCGTCACGGCACTGCGACGACAGTGTGAAGTGGAGACGCCCACCGCAGCCGTTCGGCTACGGAAAGTTCCGGCAGAGACGCAAGTAGCATTGGTTCGGCTATCTGCAGCGGACGCCTCCAAGGTAGTCAAGTTAGGGAGCGTCGAGGTGGGATGGTCGGTGTGCCCTGTTGGCATATACGAGCAACCCGAAGTTTGCTTCAAGTGCCTGGAACCGGTGCACAAGCAATGGGACTCCAAAGGCCCTGACAGAAGCAAGCTCTGCCAACGCTGCGGATTGGAGGGACATTAGACACAATACTGCACAAACCCTCCCAATTGTTTGATTTGGATTGTGCTACTAGGGTGTGAACAGCAAGCACCCCATGGGGGGTTCGAAGTGCCCGGCGCTCATCTAATTCTTTATCATGTTCTGAATGCCCTCTGAAAATTTGAGCTCATTTGGATTAAAACTGATTTAGCACAAGCCGTTTCAAGTTTGCATGCAAATTAGTATGAGGAAATTTATTTTTTCATTATACTGTTTATGACGCTTCCCCATAAGGCGCAGGTTAAAAGAAAACTAGAAGGAATACTCAACAGCTTTCACCCAACGAAAACCGCATGTTGATTAATCGCCCCAATAATTAGTAATCGATTTTAAGACAGGTTGCGAATCTTTAGTCATGATCGTTAAACTTCTTTAAGAGCATCACTGAAATGTGTAGTGCAAAATAGTAGCCTGAATTTGTGTGTGCTATCTTTCGCGCCACGAACAGCAATGTTGCCTGTTGAGGAGTTATGCAATTAGTTCCAGAAAATCACGGTATAGATTAAATTCGATTACTAATTATTGCAACGATCAATTAAGATGTGATTTTCGCTGAGTGAAAGCTCTTAGGTATTTCTTTTAACTATGTAGGTTTTCTTTTAACCTGCGCTTAATGGGGACGCATCATTAGGAGTATAATGAAAAAATAAATTTCCCCATACTAATTTGCATGCAAACTTGAAACGGCTTGTGCTAAATCAGTTTTAATCCAAATGAGCTCAAATTTTCAGAGGACACTCAGAACATGATACAGAATCAGATGAGCGCAGTGGAGCAAAATCGATTTTTTGAACCACCCTAGTGTGTATGTATGTTTGTGTGTATATATGTAAGTGTGTTTTTTTTTTCTTCCTAAGAAATGGAGGAGGAATCTGCTCAACAGACATCCTGGGTTGTCCAGGAAGTGCGGGGTTACACACTTAATCGATTTTTTTTTACCTCGGTAAAATTAATTGAGGAATAAGATCGTTAAAGCTAATTTTTACTGATATCTCGTGAATAAATATGACGTTTATACAAGTTACTGAAACTCGGCAGTCAAGTTTGCCATAATGATCGGTAGTTCAAAGTTTAACCGAGATTCAGCAATTCCGTCCGTCAAACGTATAACCTCTGACGTGCTCCACGTGAAAAAGCAAAATGGAGTGAAAGAATAAAATTTTCAACTGGTATTGTCTGGTAAGCATTCAATCTGATTTAATATTCTTCCCGGACCTGACTCTAATCTTTTTAAATTTTTAATTACATTTTACGTTGATTTCTTGGTTGACGATGTGAGTAATTAAATTTATGAATTTATTCAATTTCAGCTCCAGCTGTTGTTCATAAGGTTCTTCACGCCACAAAAATGCTACGCTTACTCGCGGGAAGGAGACAGCGAACAAGCATGTTAAACATTGTTGGGACATTAGGAACCTATTTAAGGAAAAGAGCATTCAGGCATACTTTCTGTTCCCGTCCCAACGTACAAAACAGAATTACTTACGAAAGGTATACATGTTGTTATCGCATTGTTTGTTATCTCTTGTTATCCTTTCTGAAGTTTAACAATGTATACAACGACAAAAAAAAGCTACGAAAATATATTTTATTTTCATATTAATAAATACTTTTGACTTTTGTTTTGATTCGTCTGAATATAAATAAATAAAAATAGTTATTTGCTGAATTTCGGCAAAGCATTTTCCCGATCGATTCGGCAACGCATTACCGAACGGTACGGTAAATTTTGACAGTTGGGTGGATGTCGAACATTTTACGACCAATCGGTAATTTGAACTTTCACCGAGATTTTTACCGAGATATCAGCTGTTGGATTCTCGGCAATTTATTTTGCCGGCCTCGGCGAAAAAAATTAAGTGTGTAGGGACCACCTCCAACAGCAAACGAGGGAGGCAGGACTACATCCCCGACAGGCTAAACCGTTTCCATTGCCGCCAATTCCATAAAAAAAATCGAAAAAGTGTTTTTTGAGCCACCCTAACACACATACATACATACACACACACATACATACATACACACACACATACATACAAAAAAACACATACACACATACATACATATACAAACATTCACACGCACTTACACACACACACACTTGTGTGGAACTCATCCAATTTATTTTCCATTTTACGCAGATCATCATATGCTCAATTTATGAATCATAATCCTGGAAGGTTAAAGTTGTTTCATCCATCAGCTGATTGCCTTTTTGCACTGCTCCCAAGCTCAATTCGCGTCCGTTTCCTTTTTATGATCAACTGTAGGCCAATTTTCAAAACGGGTTGTTGGGAGCCAAAATTTTCTCACTATACAATACACCAGCTATATATAGCTGAGGTTATGAAAACGGAAAAAAGTTCACGCTCATCCTTTGCACCCTATTTGACTTTTCTATCTTGCGTAGACGTTCGTTGGATGTCTTGTTGGCATTATGTTCTGTGTGAAATGTTTCTACATTTTTTGTTTTCAAAGGCTATTTTCCCTGAAGCTATGTGGGTGCATGAGAGTGTGTATTTGTGTGATACCATAAAGTATACATAGCTCTTTTCTCAGCTTTCCAGGTAGGATGATGCATATGTAGGTTTATTCTCGACACAACGCTAGAGGAATAATTACAACGAACTTGTCTTGAACACGAAAAAGCACTATAACTTGTGAATGGTACTTGTAATAATGAGCTGGGTATGATTTGACTGAAGGCAGCTCACTTGAATTTTGCCACACTGTAGATTTTTCGCATAGTCTAATTCCAATAGGTCAATAAATGTCTCTGTGTGATAATTTAAAATACAGTATATACATAGTCTTAAGATAAACTTGACGTTATTGCTTTTATGCTTCTAGCACAAAAACACCGATAAAGTTTCTTCTTGACTCCATTGTAGGATAACGACAAGAATTCCTTACAGGATTTACATTCCAGGATTTACATACGGTGGGTTCCAATCCAATAAGAGTATTATTCTTAGGTTGACATCCCACATCGGGACATTGCCGTCTCGCAGCAGTGTATATTAAGCACTTCCGCAGTTATAAACTGCGAGATTTCTATGCCAAATTGTTATTTTTTTAATTCATCATAAGGCTATTACGATGACACTCCTTATTCAAAACAAAAACCGGAAATCAAACCTAGCCAAAAAAAATGGAATGACTTTAAATGTAGGTACACATGCTCACAAACAGCCATCTACAATGTTCCAGTCGATTGGTACTAATCTCCGAACTTCCCACAAAAATTTCGTTTTTTGGAGTAGGTTTTGCTTTGTGTACGAGAAAGACAAAAAATAACTTACAAATCTTCTATATAATAAAAATGAAATGGTCTGTGTTTGAATCCGCATAATTCGAAAGCGGGTTGATGGATTTTCTTCATCACTTCAGCAGATATGTTCGTTATCGTTTCCGACGGGTTTATATGATATTTCCTCAGTCGAAAATCATCAGTAAAGTAAATCGTGAAATACCCAAATTAAGATTCGTATGGAAATTTCACAACGCGCATTTTCGCCTACTATGCCAGGACAACGTCTGCCGGGTCGACTAGTGTGTTTATATCATCAAAACTCAAAGTGAGGGCTTGGGTGGCTATAATTGATGTTGTTTTTGGACTCTTTCGTGTTCATATTTAAGAATACACTATGCAGCAAATAAAAACTCAGCGCCAACAAGCGTCGGGGCATAACTTTATGTTTACAAGGGTTCCCTTTGTTGTATATGAAAAACGTCGACACATTGCACAATGGCGGGCCCTCATACAAATCACGGACAAAACCTGAGATTGCGTTCAAAACTTCCACACAGAGTAATTTTGAAACGTTGAATTCATTTTGAAGTTAAAATGGTTATCCGACATATTTACTTTTTGTTATCCAAGGTCTTCCGCAAGCCCAGGTTCTAGGATCTAGAACAAATACAGCGTCCTTATTCTAACATTGCACCAGTCAATTTCCCGCTTTTGCGCAACTATGCGCAATTCACCAACCACCGGAAAGTAGACAAAAAAAATAGATTTTAATACATAAGGCCTGTCCACGTTATATTTCGGACACTTAGATAATGCCCAAATGATTTATTGCCATTTTATCAATTTAGACGACAACTAAAATATGCTGGAAATGTCACATAAAGCGAAGAGATTCAGCTGTCATGTAAATTGATCATCTCAGTGATTTGTAATTATTTTTAAAAATCGCGTTGGAAGATGGGTGTCCGATATTTAACGTGGATAGGCTTTAATACCAGATCTTTCAAAATCTTTTCCAAAAAAGTTTAGCCAAATTTCATTTTCCCAATAAATTTACAAGCTACAATCAAACAATTTTGGAACTAGCTCATTCGATATATATGTTAAATTAAAACGAAATATATATGTTAAACCCAAATGGTACTTTAATGATCATTATGCAACTCAAATGAGTTGCATAAAATCCATTATATGTAGCACTCATGTGGGTGCGGTGCTGGAACATCAACATCAGAAAAGTAGTTACACGACTACACTTTGTTGATTATGGTTGGGTAAGTGTTCAAATATACTCTGCGTCGCCTAATAAGTGAAATAGTTTGATGGACATGACATCAAAATTTTCCAAACGCTAGTTCATCAATCGCTTCATGGCTCGAGCAATGCAATGCGGTGCAATAACATGGAACTTAATTGTTCTCTGCAGCGACACAAGTTATTGGCAAGAATGATCATTTGCAGTAAATTAGACTGTTCAACTTTGGCACAGATTTATCATATTAAAGCCCATTTTTCGGCAAGCCTCGTTGGATAAACGTACAATTCGTGCTGAAAAAATAATCTTTTTGCAACTAGTTGCACAAACTACTATTGTAAATTATTAACGTTTCCATCGTCGCGTAACACCGTGTTTCAGAAGGATGTGTCGATGCGCAATATCCTACCTAAAAAAGTCATTACCTTTTTGCACTTTTAAAAGCAAAAATTGCAATTATAAAAGAAGAATTTTTTTATAAAGAAATCAAAATGTTCCACAAAAAAAAACAAAATTTCCATAAATTAATGAATATTAGCAATAAACAATTACAACATTTTCCACAACATATTTTTTTTCAGAAAGTTAAAACTTTCAATAGAGAACAACAAAAAAAATTGATAATTTTCATAAAGAAATATAAAAAGCAATAAAATTGAGCATATTTCCATAGATGACCCCTTCTTTAAAAGCGTTTAAAGTTCATGGAATTTTTTTTCAATTTTATTGCTTTTTGGTATTTTCCTATTTTTTATTGCTCTTTATTGATTATTTTGTGGAAAATTTTGTAATTGTTTATTGCTAATATTGATTCATTTATGGAAATTACGTATGTTATTCCGTGGAACATTTTGATTTTTTTAAGGAAAATTCTTTTTTAATAATTTAAATTTTTGCTTTTAAAAGTGCTAATTTATCTTTGCTTTGTGGAAAATTCTCAATTGTTTATAGAAATTTTGCATTATTTATGGAAATTTTATATTTATTTATTACTCATACCCTGATTTCTTTATTGGAAATTTCCTAATTCTTCATGGAAATTTTATTTTGCAGCCAATTCTCACCAATACCAGGAACCCAAAGGAGGAGGTACACTCTGGCGGTCATAAAAGAAGCTGATTTTCGGGACTTTTTTTTAAAGATAACTATAAATAGGATAAATGCGCCCATATAAAAAAACAGCCCGTATATTAAACACAATCGTCGATAAATCAAATTAAAAATCAATTTAATCATAATATCTTACATCGAATGTTTAAGTAATGTTTTAGTTAACAAGATTCAAATTAATAAAAACAAAATTCACATTTATTTTCATACATCTGAGCTGTGAGTTGATGTACTGCTTGATTTCTAGCCACTCAATTTCTAGCTAATACAGATGCATCCTTTAGAAATCCACACTGCAAAAAAAATTTGACTTCTACTGGTAATGTAATCAATGAAACTAATGTAAATGCAGATCATGTAATCGTTTTCTCAATGTAATTATGCGTTGAAAACCATGCACATAAACAGAGCATGAATTAAACCGTATAAATACATTACCTTACCATTATTACTACACTCTGTTGACAACAATACTTTATTCACCATGAAAATTCATTTATAAACCATTAAGTTTACATGATATCATGTGAACCGAAATAAAAGATGGCCACGCTTGCGACGATCTCGCTAGAATGTAAACAAAACAAACAACTCCATCACGGCAGCTGCAAATGCAGCGGGAAACCTTCGTTTTCGACCACAGCCATACTAAAGTTAAGATTTTCTATTACGACTACAAAGCAACATCCATAATGCTGCATTTCATCGGTGTACTTCATCAGGCGTTTACTTAAATCGTTGGAAAAACTTCGAATTCTTGCACTTCATCCAGTCAGATATTTCCCCTTGACGATGCGCACGCATTACTCAGAACATGTAAATTTACATTACCTAGACAGGACCCGATCACGACGGGTTCGATATTGGTATATTTGAATCACCATAACTCAGAACCTGTTATTCTTTGGGCAACATTTGTTTCAAGAAGTGAAGACGGTAGAGTGGTATCAGAACGGGCTATCACTCTGCGGACCTGAGTTCGATTCTCATGTTAACCATTTTTTATTTATATAGCATAAAATAGAACATGTAAATTTAAAACAACACAAAAATTTGAAATGACAAGTGATGTAAAAATGGAATTAAATGTAAATTTCTATCGTTTATCATGCTCCAATTATGTGCATGATATTTGATGTAAATGTACATGATTCGTTCGAACAGTGCACTTCACAACACATAAATTACATCAATTTTCACTATAATTAAAATCATATTATAATAAACAACGCGATTTTCTTAAATTTGTAAAAGGTTTAAATCCAACAATGTAACAAGCATCCTTGTTTCCTAGATATTTTTTTTCAAAAATGCTCCAATATATTTTCATTGTAAAATTCAACTCTTATGTTTGAAGAATAAGCTACACTACCCGCCAAAAGTATGGAAGCGCAAAAATAAGTATTGCAACACCTACTTTGAATATTGCAACACCCCAAAAAAGTTTAGCATCACTTCAGAACTCCCATATTCCCATCGGATCTTTTCCATTTAGAATAATGGGACCTTCAACAAAATTGTTCACGACGATAAGTGCATTAGGCCGGACGTCAATTTAGCTCCCTGGGTGCCTTGGCCACCGGGTGGACATCCGGATGCTCCGGATTCTGGAACACGTGTGAAGTCACAATTTAATAAATGCATTCATTCCAGCGAGATGCGGTTTTCATCATCTTTCGTAATCGCAATATGACAGGAAAATCAATGCTGACTGACGTTTGCTTGACCAGTTAGTGGTAGCCTCCCACTGATTCTCCGGGAGTTCCGGTACATCCGGTAAAGTGGTCAATTATTAATATTCGTCCCAGAAAGCTGCGATTTTTTCTAAACGGTTTGTGGAGGCATTGTGAGAGAAAAATCAATGAAAGCATCACTAATTGACCCCAGGTGGTCTCCCAGTATTCCTCCGGAAGATCCGGAACATCCGGCAAAGTGGTCAATTATTAATATTCGTCCCAGAAAGCTGCGATTTTTTCTAAACGGTTTGTGGAAGCATTGTCAGAGAAAAATCAATGAAAGCATAACTAATTGATCCCAGGTAGTCTCCCAGTTTTCCTCCGGAAGATCCGGAAACATCCGGTAAAGTGGTCAATTATTAATATTCGTCCCAGAAAGCTGCGATTTTTTCTAAACGGTTTGTGGAAGCGTTGTGAGAGAAAAATTAATGCAAGCATCACTAATTGACCCTAGGTGGTCTCCCAGTATTCCTCCGGAAGATCCAGAATATTCGGTAAAGTGGTCAATTATTTAAATTCGTCACAAAACGCTGCGATTTTTTCTAAACGGTTGGTGGAAGCATTGTCAGAGAAAAATCAATCCAAGCATTACTGATTGACCCCAGGTGGTCTCCCAGTATTCCTTCGGAAGATCCGGAACATCCGGAACATCCGGTAAAGTGGCCAATTATTTAAATTCGTCCCAGAAAGCTGGGATTTTTTCTAAACGGTTTGTGGAAGCATTGTCAGAGAAAAATCAGAGCAAGCATCACTAATTGACCTTAAGTGCTTTCCCAGTGTTCTTCCGGAAGATCCGGAACATCCGGTAAAGTGGTCAATTTTTAAATTACGTCCCAGCAAGATGCGAGTTTTTCTAAAACGTCTGTGGTAGCATTGTGAGATCAAAATCAATGCAAGCACCACTCATTGACCAGTGGATAATCCAGTGCAGTGGTCATATTTAATGGTTTTGTAATGCATCCCAGAAAACTGCGATTTTTCCTATACCGTTTGTACAGGCAAACCTCAATGAGTCGATAATGAAGACTCGTTTAAATATCGAGACGTGGAATAGAGAATCATTGAAAATCTGTTTGAAGGGACCATCACAGTAACCCAGAATATTTTTTTCAATATGGCATATTTTGCCTCCATGAGTCGATATCGAGTCATAGAACATAAACTCATGGAGGTTTGACTGTAATAGTAATGCCAGAGTTAAATCAATGCGAGCATCTCCCATTGACGCCTGGTGGCCACCTAGTAATCCTCCTGGAGCTTTAGAATATCCGGAAAAGTGGTAAATTTCTGTAATTCAACTCAGAAAGCTGCAACATTCTGAAAATCGCTTGTTGTAAAAATGTCAGAGCTAATTCAATATAACAACCAGTCGTTGTCCTCGGATGGTCCTCTAGAAGTTCTGGAATATTCGGTGAAGTGGTCCATTTTTTTAAATTCGTCTTAGTAGTCCTCCCTCGTAAGTTAGATGTAGCAATATGAAAGCAAAATTTCACTGAGTGGTCCTCAGGAATAGACCTGTGCGCCGCCACCATCAAAATGAATTGTATGAAAATTTACCACGTCCAAATATTTTTTACAACGCCGATGGCTATTGTAGGCAGTAGGATTATGGATTTCGAACTTTTTTTCCAAAACAGCATTAACAGTAAAGTCAAGTTCAGTTTTCCAGTTTCGTCTAACTCCTGTCAGAAATACATATTTTCCACCATGTTCATATGACATTTTTCCACTTCTAATGATGCAGAATATAATCTCATTTCCGATATAGTTTATAAATCGGAATCACCCAAAATTATTTCAAACAATTTTGTAAAAATTTCTTCAGATTCAAATCAGGAATATCTTCGAGAATTTCTTAAGAATGTTGTTAAAAAAATCCTTCAGGAATTTCGTTATGAATTCTTTTAGGAACTCCTTCAGATATTCGCATAAAAATTCTATCGTAAAATCTTTCAGGAAGGGGAATTTCCCGGAGCTATTCCTGGATTTTTCTTGAGAATACCTTGAGAAATTTTTGGGGAATTTCGAAACGAATCTAAAAGGGATATCTGGAACAATTCTCCACGTAATTTCCGCAGAAATTCCTGGTCATTTTTTGGCAGAATTCCTTGTGGAATACAAGCCCCTCCTTGTGGAAGAAAAAGTGGGAGCATTTCTGGGAGTATTTTCAGGTTAACTTCTTTATAATATTGCAAGAGTATTTCCTGAAAATAAATCGTGAACGATTTTCTGGGTGATTTCTGGGGAATTCCTGAAAGAACTTCTAAAAAATTTCCAAACGGTTTTCTGGCGGAATGCGGAATGCGAAATTTCAGGAAAAAATATCGGAGATCGGAGATAGGTGGGCTTAAAAGAATTCCATGTGTATTTAGAAACGAATTCAGAGGAAATTTCTGTATAGTTCTCAAAGTAATTTATGTAGAGATTTTGGGATTTCTGGAGTAGGTCCTAGTGGAATTTTCGGACTCCAGTGGAATTTCCGGAGGAATTCCTGCAAAAAATTTCAAGGGGATTTCTTGGAAGAACGGACGGAAAAACATTTGGAGGAATTCCTGGAGAAACTTCCGGTACACTTCCTGAAAAACTCCCGGAGGTATTCCTGGAGGAAATTCTTGAGTAGTTCATGGAGGAACTTCTTAAGGAATTTTCCGGAGGAATTCGGAGGGACTTCTGGAGGAATTCCAAGAGGAACTTCTTGAGGAATTCCTGGATAAACTTTCGGAAGCAGTCCTGGAAGGTGAAGGATCTTCCGGAAAAATTCCTGGAAAGAATTTCTGGAGGAACTTCCGAATGAATTTCTGGAAGAGCTTCCGAAGGAATTCCTGGAGGAACTTCCGAAGGAATTCCTGGAGGAACTTCCGAAGGAATTCCTGGAGGAACTTCCGAAGGAATTCCTGGAGGAACTTCCGAATGAATTCCTGGAATTCCTGGGAGGTCTTCCGAAGGAATTCCTGGAATTTTCGCAAGAATTCCTTTCGCAAGAATTCCTAGAAGGACTTCCGGAGGAATTCCTACAACTTTGCCACAATCGGCTTAGAAAAGTCGCAGCTTTTTAGGACGAGATTCAAGAATTGGCCACTTCACCGGATGTCCCGGATCTTCCGGAGGAACAGTACGAGGCCACTAGGGATCAATTTGTGATGCTTGCATTGGTTTTTCTCTGGCAATGCTCCCTCAAACCGTTTAGAAAAAGTCGCAGCTTCCTGGAGCGAATTTTAAAAATTGACCACTTCATCGGATGTTCCGGAATTTGCGGAGGACCACTGGGAGGCCATCTGGGGTCAATGAGTGATGCTTGCATTGATTTTGCTCTGATAATTCTGCCACAATCGGCTTTGAAAAAGTGGCAGCTTTCTGTGACGAATTTCAAAATTTAACCACTTTACCGGATGTTCCGAAACTCCCGGAGGACCGCTGGGAGGACGCCAAGGGTCAAGCAAGCGTCAATCAGCATTGATTTTTCTGTCATATTGCGATTACGAAAGATGATGAACATTTGGCATGTCGCTAGAATGAATAGATGTATTAAGCGGTGACTTCACACGTGGTTCAGAATCCGGATAATCCGCGGTCTACCTGGTGGCCAGGGCACTCCAAAGAGCTAAATTGTCCTCTTTCGCAATGCACTTATCGCCGTGATAAATTTTGTAGAAGGTTCCACCATTCTAAATGTAAAGGATCCGACGATAAATCTTCACGAATATGTTAGTTCCGGAGTGATGCTAAACTTTTCGGAGTGTTGCAATATTCAAAGCAGGTGTTGCAATACTTATTTTTGCGCTTCCATACTTTTGGCGGGTAGTGTATATAAAATAAGTGATGACAATCATAGAATTAAACTGATAAGTTGGAAAACGGCAATAAAAACTGCAATTTTGGAATTATACACACCCCGAACAGGTAGCCGAAGCCTTCCCCTACCTGTCTGTGGTGATGGCTTGCGTAGGAGTGCTATCATATTGGATAAATCAACGTTTGAATCTTATTATTTTTTAACGCAATTTATGTAAACTTTGTGTTATTTGGCAGTTCAAAAAGTCACAAATGCATTTCCTGTGAGTAATGATATGAAAATATTACAAAGAAAACGTAATGAAGCTTTTTTGAAAAGTCATTCAAAAATGTATTTTAACAAGTGCCAAGGCAAAACGCCCTACCTTAACCAAAGACGTTTTATACCCCTTCATTAGTATTTCATCTACCACATAATAAAAAGGTTACAAACCCCTATGTGCTTGTCAAAAAAAACAGCATAAGTCCAGCAAACCATTTGAACCGTTTGGTTGAGAAACTGCATATGTAACATTTTTGGCCAAAATGAGATTTTTATTTAGGGTGTCTGTTCCATTATTAATAACATGCTCCTATATCAATAACATTCGCAAAACAGACAATTTAGGCTCGATTTGTGTCGTGTTTTGTTGTTATCTCACTGCTGAAAAAAATCACAAAAATGAGAAATGAAACAATTTGCGCACCAATTCTTTGTTTTCGAATGGTATTGATTTGGGTACATGGTATGAATTCAAGGAGCAGTTCCCCTATTCTGAATCCTCTTCCAAAAATACGTATTCTGACGAAAAAAAACGAAAAAAACAATTTTGTTCAGGGATGTATGAAATTTTTTTCGTTGGTTTGAGAAACTACATTTGTCCACGCACTTTGAAGAGCAATTATGAAGTACTGCTTATAGATTTTGCACAGGAAGTGCCCCAGGGGGTTGAGTTTTGCCAAAAACTATTGATCTGTATCTAAGAAATCGAAAGGTTCGTTGCCATTTTTTTCAAAAACAGTTTTTTTGTTGTTTTCTCGAAATTGTGTAAAATGGACTTATGCAGTTTCTCAAACAAATGATTAATTTGGAAGCAACTGCTGCTGGGTTCGCCGCGCTTGTGTCGTGGGCATATCGTCCTGTCTACACTGGGCGCTTTAACCAGTGAAACTTTTCGACAAGAAATAACGTGTACCGTTCACACATTTTATGTCATTCTATGTTTTGAATATTCAAGCGAAGTTTGTCAAAATTCGGGCTGAAGTTGCTTCATAAAAATGAATATTTGAAACTCTGCCTACAAGACAACGACAAGCAGTTAGAAGTTTGCTTGAGCAAACTGATGGAGACGCATGGCCTCTCATGCAATGTCCCGTTTGATTGCGAATGGTAAAGACTCGGTGCAAGAGCACTATAAAAAGTAGAATTCGTTTACTTAGCATGGTACACGTTCATGGATCCTGAGTACCTCTCTCTAAGTACGCCAAAATCCATCCTGGGCGGCTGCTCGCTTTAGTCTTGACCTGGGCCAGGTCAGATTCCGTACACAACGTTGTTCATTGTATCTATATAAAATATCCCCCCGCAATTAGCCTATCAGTTTTGATGCATTTAAAATTGTTTTTTTATGTCAACAGTTGATCTCATAATTATGCAAAAATAGAAAACAAAGGAACAAACAGATGGTTATTGTTTGCACAAATATGCTTTTTTTTCTAACTTAGCATATATACTGAAAAACTCTGAATCGCATCTGTGGTTAATTTCGAACCATGATACCATACATATGGTGTTAAGCTCTGTTATGCTTACCATTACAAGGAGTCAACTGCGATGATATGTCCGGTTCACATCCTACATAAACAACGCAGTATGGGCGTAGCAACAGACCATATCGATCCGGCCCTTTGCTCGCATAAAAAAGACACGAAAACAACTTAGGACGTGATCCTGAGGGACTTCTACGTTTTTATTATTCTCATCAACATCACGGGTGGGGTCCGCTATTCGTTTTCCATAGCTATCCACTTCGATTGCCTATAATTTATTAATATTAGCTTGAAGCCAGCAAAAGTAGGACACATTATTTTTCTTCTTATTTACTGGCATCGTGTTCCGTACTTCAGACATTGCCACCTCGCAGTATTTATTTAGGTGGTACGTTGCATTTCAAAATTAAAGTGCGATATCAAAGGTAGAAATCCTAATCAAAAACATTGGCAGCTTTTCCTGGACTTCCTGGAAAGTGGAAGTGGAAATCTTCCACATTTAGTATAACTTGTTTTGCAGCTACAATTCTTACTACCGCTAAGCTACCAGAGGTGCGTGTTATTTCAACAGTATAATTTCTTCATAGGTAACAGTGCATGAAAGGATTTGGGGGTATGAAAATCGTTCAATCGATGTTTAGTTTTCAGTGAAGTACATTACCAATAGCATACAGATAACAACAACTTTTTTGTCTTCAGTTCTGCGATACGTGAGACTAACTTAATTTTTTTTCTTGTAATAGTAATAGTTCCTTGATAATAATTATTTTTGCTATTCACTGTTGTTCACATCGCATTGCATGTCCGCACTAACTCTAATAGCTTCACGTTACTAAATGTTTCGTTTCACTTATTCCAGGGTTGTCAAATCGGCGCCATTTCCATCAAGAACTGAGTTCTGGTCAAATATACACGAATCACGAATCATCAAATTTTGGACAATTTCAAGATGCGCTTCATGAAACATGATGGATTTTTAATGTGAATTTAAACTAAAACTACATGCATATTTGAAGCACAATTCCATTTAATTCCAACACCTCGTAATACTTTTACATATACGTATTTCGATCTCAACAACTCGACAAGTCGAGTCAAATACGAGACACTGAAGACGACCTTACAGTTGAGGTCGAAATACGTATATGTAAAAGTATTACGAGGTGGTGGAATTAAATGGAATTGTGCTAAACTCGTCTTATGACAGTGAACATTTTTAAATTATATCAGCATTTTGATATATTAGCCTGGGAGACTTAGCTACATCCATTTTAAATGTCTATTTTTGGACAATACAGTGTTAGTCATTTTTCCTAACATATATTAATAAAAACTTGTTACAACATTTGAAAAAATATAATGATTACTAAGAACAAAATTCTATCAAAATCAAATTGTAGAAAAAATATTTCAACATATGTGCGGAAATTTTCAGAAGAAAATTTCATTCGTAAATTTCTCCAAGGATTTTTACTAAAAATTTTCCACAAGTTCTCGGTAGGAATTTCTGTGAAAATGTTACTGAAACTTATAATAATAATATAATATAAATTTATATAATCTATATACATAAAAATGAATTTCTGTCTATCTGAACCTTATAGACTCCGAAACTACTGAACCGATCGGCGTGAAAATTTATATGCAGAGGTTTTTGGGGTCGGGGAAGGTTCTTAAGATGGTTCGAGACCCCTCCCTCCTTCGGAAAGGGGGGCTCCCATACAAATGAAACCGAAATTTCTGCATAACTCGAGTACTAAACAATTTTAGGCGAAACGAAGTTCGTCGGGTCTGCTAGTAATAAATACAGTAATATCCCGATTTTATCACCCCCCCTGGTGAATTTTGGGGTGATAAAACAGGGTATGTGACAAAATTTGAAAAAAAATATTTCCAATTTTTCAATTCATTCCACAAATATGAATCATTTTATGCCTTGGAAAGGCTAAATGCGTGGACGGTACCCGTTATTTCTTGTCGAAAATGCTTACAGAATATTTCCCAGGTGCTCAGAAGTCGATCGTGATAAACTACAAACGGTGAAAGTTATTTCATGAAAATCAATGTTGTTTGTGGTATTTTCGTAAATAGAAAATAAAAATAATGATAAATTTGTTTGGGGTGACAAAATTGGGTCGAAAACGTGATAAAATCGGGACGTGATAAAATCGGGTCGAAAACGTGATAAAATCGGGGGTAGACAAAATCGGGGAGTGACAAAATCGGGTCAACACTGTAATTCCTTTTTCGTAGTTGCAATTAAATTTGTCCAACATAATTTGCAGAAATTTTTCCGATAATATTACATAAAAAATCATCCATGATTTCTTGCAGAATTCGTTTCGAGAATTCTTGCAAAAATTATTTGGTGAATTTCTCTGGAAAATAAAACAAAAACTTGCAATAAGACTAGTGAGTACTGTTCTATTAATTTCCCCGAATTGAATAATATTTTATTTAGAATTTTCTAAGGACGTGATAAGCTTATACCACAAAACATGACGTGAATAAAGCAAGAAAAAACAGAGATCGAACCTTCAGCATGTAATTAAGTGCGACAATACTAACTCGAACTGGGTCTCCAGTAGCCTCGAAAGGCGTAGGATTGCCAATCCGGAGATGGCGAGTTCGATTCTCGTTCCGGTCTAACATGTTTTTGGGTAGGAAACTTTCTCGACACCCTGGACATAGTATACCCATTGTACTTGCCACACAAGATACATACTCATGCAAAGGCGGGCATATAAAAGCTTTCAATTAATAACTGAGGAAATGCTAATAGAATACTAAGTTGAAAAGCAGGCCAAGTTCCAGTTGGAATGTAACCCCATTGAAGGAGAAGACTAACTCGAACTATGACAAGAGAAAACAATTTTCTATTCGAACGTTTAAGACAAATTTGACAATTCAAGAAATTAGTGAATTTGGAAGGGATATAATTTCTCGATGAATTTTGTCAGTCCTTCTATTTTTTTTTTTATCTTTATTTAAGTGATTTTTGTCAGTCCTTCTATCCCAGTACTTGAACTAGTTCCCAGTATAAAATTAGTTGGAAATGAAATTTTCAAAACGTTGTTGATGTTTTAATTACCATGCAGAGCTCAATTACCATTAGTAGTATCGTATTTTGAAGGTTATGAGGCGAATTTTATTAATTTTAGTAAAGAATTACGCAATATTTACATACTTACCATATTCCGCTTATTGTGAACGTTTTAAAAATTGCTCCAAAATCGCATTTAAACACTGTATAGCTCGTCTCCGTCGCACACTATTTGTATTAATTGAAACTTTTTCTTTGTCTTACCCACAACGAGTCTAGGAGTATTCCGAGAAAAGCCAATGTCTTCGGATAGCTTATGGCTATGTTTTCACATCAAATTTGATTGCATAAACACACAAAGAACGAAAAGTTTTCCTCTCGTTTGAGGTGTTTTTCTCTCTTCTTGGTATTGCTATATTCACACTGTTCAGTTCTCTTGGTTTTATTGGAAAATGTAAACTGTTTTCACACTCTCACTCTCGTTCTTTCTTGATCTCACCAGACTGGAGTGTTTTCGTTCGCCAGAGCAGAATGGAGATTCAGCACACAGACATCAGTCGCACTCATATGAAACAAAAACTTTCCAATCAATTATACATGCGGGTGGTTATTCCTACTAATTCCAACATGTAACAGTTCTAAAAAAGGAACAACCCAAAAACTGTTTGCAGAATTATTGAGTTTTTTTCTTTTGGATTATAGCTTGATGAGCACACATTTTCACGTACGTATAATATTACAAGCTCACACTACCCATGAATGGAAATTTTCCATCCGGGGAGTTATGTCCTACCCTCAGCGTCCTTTCATGGACATTTTTCTTCTCTTCCAATCACTACACATGATTTTGAACTTTTATAAGCCGGAAATAAGGTTCAAAGGAATGATCGTTATCCAGATCCTGTTAATATGTTGAATAAAGTTACCAATAACGCTTCAGAAATAATCACATGAAATGTATGAAAATTTTCACGCCCTAGTTCCGTGCAGCAAACAGGTAGCCTCCGAGCTTAGCAACGTCAAATAAAGAACTGTGATGAAAATTCCGTGAACCAATGAATTTCACCATAAATTTTCGATTGCCTTCGTTCAAAGTTCGGTTCTGGATGCGTGAGTTGCTCACCAACACATTCGCTCTGGAAAATGTAACTTGTAAATTCACTGCAAATCACTGAAGGGTGGGTGTTCTAATAAATATTTAATGGTAGCTATCTAATAATGCATACCATATCTGTTTATTCAATAGTTTGGTATACAACACATTTTCAAATTACAATCAAATCCTATCACTGTATATCAAACTACAGATATTCTTTACATTTTATCTTCACATTATAATACGAAACTTGCGACCGTTTATTTGAGCTGACACGTGTGAAATGAGCTTTTCTAGCTAATGCAGGCCGGTTTATAGCGATGCCTTGCTTATCATCGATCGGAAAACTTCGGAAAATGTAGAGGGGAAGTGCTTTTCTCCTCGATGTTCCAGCTGTACACAATGTGTATTGATTTGTTAGATCCGGCAAAACTGGACTACAATTTTTGTGTTTATAGAATAGTATAGCCAAAACGTAATTTCTGTTAACTATTGAATTGACAAATAATGATATTTTTTTTCTGTATTAGATTGTGTGTGTGTGTTTTTTTTTCTTTTTTTTATTAATTATATTTTATTAATTTTATTATTAATTAGGTAATCTTGCTTCTATGGAAGCTTGCTTCCACCGTGGTGGGAGGAAAAACCCTCGACTGAGGGAAAAAACCTCCTTTACTTGTTTTGTTACCTTGCTTACCCTCGGACCGCAAGATAAACTACTACTACTACTTCATGGATACTACCATTCCTATTCGTGTCTTTACCTAAACTTCTCCGGTACTACCAATATGCTTTACTTCGGAAAAGTCGGCCTGTTGTGCTGTTCAGCACCACTGCTTTATACTATCGCCGGTGTACCCAGCCTTCACCTTGAAGTGACTGGTGTCTCGGCGACTTTAGCAGCTAATTCTTCACACTCTACTCGGACTCGTGCCAACGGGGAATCTAACTTACTCCGACAGAAGTACGCTAACCAGACGAGTGCCAAGGTCAGTCCAGCGATTCCGGGGGAGCAGAACGTCCGGTTCACTGGTGCCCTGACGACCCGTAACTGGTTGTATTTCATCGCGAACTACTCGGTCTAGTCCCCGACGACGGATCTAGCCTACGCCTCCCGATACCGATGCTCTTTGGTCGTTACGCCATTTCTTCTGCAACTCGGATAAAATCCGTGTAGCTACCCTGTAGACTACATTCCATGTGCTTTCCTCTCGGCACATTTTTTCTATCACGTTCTCTTGGTTTAAAACGTGTATTTCCCTTCGAACTGCCTCAAACCTGGAACATTCAAAGATCACGTGTCTCCTCGATGTTCTCACACTCCGGGCAAAATGGCGAAGCAGCATGCCCAAACCGATGTAAATACTTCCTGAAGCAGCCGTGGCCTGACAGGAACTGTGTCAGGTGAAAGTTTACTTCGCCATGCTTTCTGTTCATCCACGTTGACAAGTTTGGAATGAGTCGGTGGGTCCACCTTCCATTGTCCGTACTGTCCCATTCATGCTGCCACCTCTCCATTGAAAGGATTCTCTCCATCTTTCTCACGTTTCTCGTGTCTTTCCGATTATAGCACTCAATATCTTCCGCTAGGCTGATGCAGATAGGGACCATCCCGGCGATAACGCATACTGCCTCCGACGATATCGTTCTGTTGACTCTCGCGAGTCGTAGTCTCTCGTAGTCGCACTTTGTAGCCTTCTACGGTTCCACTTGGTTTCCAGCGCATTATCCCAAGCGGGGACTCCATACCGCAGTAACGAGGACGCGACACTAGCTAGTAGACATCTGGTGCTACTTCTTGGACCGCCAACGTTTGGCATGATCCTTGCTATTGCGTTCATAGCCTTCGCCGACTTTTCGCAGACGTAAACGACGTGGCTATTGAAATTTAGCCGGTCATCGATCATCACCCCCAGATGTTTCAGTGATCGCTTCGATGCAATCGCATGATCACCAACGACGATCTCCATCCGCTGAATCGCCTTACAGTTTCTGACTAATAGCACCTCCGTCTTATGGTGAGCTATTTGCAGCTTCACTCCGTTCATCCAGCTCTCGATCATTGCTATCGCCTCCGTCGCCAACACCTCTACTTCTTCAAGTGTCTCTCCCATCACCGTCAGTGACACGTCGTCCGCAAAACCCACGATTTTAACTTTTCTAGGCAAACGCAGACTCAGGACTCTATCGTACATCCCGTTCCAAAGAGTTGGACCGAGAATGGAGCCTTGAGAAACGCCCGCTGTAACCCGCATCGACTTACGCCCTTCGTTAGTGTCGTACACCAACACTATGCACTGAAAGTAGCTCTTCAGGATATGGCAATGGCACAGGTAACCAGGAACCCGCATTCTTTGCAGCGCTGATGCGATGGCTTCGAAACTGGCACTATTTAACGCATTTTTTACGTCTATTGTTACCACAGCGCAATATCGATCTCCTCTTCGCTTCTGTTTGGACGCCTTCTCAGCGCTCTCGAGTACTGTCCGAATAGCATCCACCGTCGATACTCCTTTGCGGAACCCAAACTGCATCTTCGACAGTCCGCGCTCGCCTCGTACATTTCGCAAGCCTATTCAGGATAATCCTCTCCAGGAGCTTCCCGAGTGTGTCCAACAGACATATAGGTCTGTCCGGATCAAGGATGTTATCGATCATTTAGTAATTTGCGTTCGATCATTTAGTAGTTTGTCGATAACTCATCCCAGAAGCTGAATTTCAAAATGTGTTGTATGGTGGACTTCTAGTGCGAAGGATTTTCGACAACTCTACCTAATAGTTCGTTGTCTGAATCCCACTAATAACGGAGCTATAGTTTCAGTAACTTAGACTAAATGATAACAAAATTCCTATCATTTAGTTAAAGCTACTACAACTAGCGCTATAGCTCCGTTATTAGTTGAATTCTAACAACAAACCATTAGGCAAAGTTGTAAATAAACCTTCACACTAGAAGCCCACCATACAACACATTTTGAAATTCAGCTTCTGGAATGACTTATTGACAAACTACTAAATGATCGAACGCAAATTACTAAATGATCGATAACATCCTTGGTCCGGATTACCCGGAGGCTTTCCTGGTTTCGGCAGCAACACCAGCTTCTGAATCTTCCACATTTCTGGGAAGTTGCCTTCGTCCAGGCACTTTTGCAGCACTGTTCTGAACATATCCGGACATGCCACGAGCGCAGCTTTCACCGCCACGTTCGGTATTCCATCCAGACCAGGGGCTTTCTTCGTCTGCAGGCGCTTCGCCGCTTCTGCAAGCACCTCATTGGACACTTGTTGGTACTAAGCGTTTGTTTTTTCTTCTTCTTCGTATAATGGGCCTGGTGGGCATCTTCTCTCCATTTATTGTGTTAATCTGGGAAACTTCAACATGATGGTATTAATAATTCTGCTTATGGAATCATCCCACCCATTTTTGGCCCTTCATAGAGAAGTTTGATGAAATACAAATAATAAAATAGACAGTATCAAATCGTTTGTCAGATATGACCAGTGTTATAGGCAGGTGCCTTGATACAATAATATTATTATCATCATCATCAATTAGGCGTATAATGAGCCTGTTCGCGCGTCACTTAGACGGGTTCTTTCGGACACCTTTCAATTTTTTAAAACTCGCGACGTATTGAACATAAAAACACTTTATTGCGCGAACATAGAAAACGTACTCTTTTATTGACGACACGAGAGGCGAGATAAATTAGTTCTTCTCGCGACGGTTGTTTATTCTGAACTAAACTTTACATATGTGCATAAACAGCTGATCAACGATCGGGAAGCGATCGCAGCACAAGGGATGCATACCTACACGACACTTTCCGTGCGACATGAAACAGACCAAAAGTTTGCTGCAGAGAAAAGAGGAAGACTAGTTTTACAGATAGTGTGGAACATGTTTGGTCACTTATTTTCTGTCTGCTTCAGACTGGCGCAACCATAACCGGCCGCCTTGAAATCCCTAATTTCAAATGTTCTTACTCTAACCAACGTTTGTTTTTAAAATCATTAGCTACGCTTCGCTATATACTATCTATGTACTGTTGCTGATACGGGTGCCGGAGCTGGAGATGGACCTCATACAACGACGACGACAGCGAATTCATTGCTTCGAACTAGGTGCCTATATTTCCTGTAGTCTGTTCGTCGGCTGGTGATGCGGATGGCGACGTAGTTGTTTGTTTACCTCGATGAAAGTGAACGGCAAATGTAGTATCGTGTAGAATTTCCTGTAAAATCGGAACAACTTACCTGGCAGACAAGTTTATATGCCTGATGTTCCGTTAGTAGAAGCTGTCTGCCAGGTGGCATGAGATTGGTTGTAGACTGTGTAGTGTAAACAATGGATTGGATGACTCATTCGATGGACGCTGACACTGATGATGCATTTTCAGGTCTCGTCGACGATTATTCGAATAAAAGGGGTGCTTCACGACGAATGATGAGGACTTCTTGGTATGGACCACAATAACTTGGAATGCGATGACCGGATTTCTATGAGTACGACGACTTTGATGTAATTTTGAAGACTTTGTGGACTGTAAACTTAGATGACATTTCCTTGGATGACTCGATGTTTCACGATACATAGATGAATTCAGATTTCGCATGAAGATGACGATTGAGACGATGATGACTGGACGGTGTTGGACGACTTTTGCGATGGTTGACTTGACATTATTGGCTTCGAATACGGCTTCGACAAAATGGCATTCAGTGCCATGTGTGACGTTGGTGAACTCTGAATCGAATGAGAGGGTGCTTTTTTAAACTATAATGCTGAAATAAAAAACGACTTGCCTGAGTGGAGGCCCTAAGGCCTCCGTTGGACGCCCAAGCGGCGCCGATGATCCCTCTCTCTCGCTGCAACTGGTAGTTTTTCGCTTGCCTCCAAGCTCTGGTCAAATTCGATGGCTACGGTGAAGGATGCTGAATTCAATGTGCCAAGACGATCCGCATAGGTGGCCAAACCAGCGGATGATCACAGCATAAATTCAGTGAGGCAGAATTGCGCACCTCTGCCTCCGTTCGCTTCCATTGAAGTGTACCTCAAAATACCAAACGTGATTCGGAGTTTGAGTTGCTGGACAAGGCCAAATACTACCGATAGTCCTAGCCGAACTGCTGGACTAAATAGACGGGACTGGATGCACATGCAACTACCACCAAGGACACGACACATATTACCTCATTTCATTTTCGAGCAATTTTTGACTCAAGACAACTGATTCTGGTTAGTTGTCTGCAGTATTGGCTAGGCCAAATCTCCGGTAGGCATGTCTGGAGGAAAATGAAACGGTCACTTTTTGAAAAAAAGAAAAAATACATAACTTACTGGGTGTGCGGGGGCTTCTAGGCCCCCGCCGTTGGAGGAGTCCTAGTTCTCCCCATCGGATAACGAATTATTGTTTCTGATTGGCAGCACACAGATCTTAGAGATCGCTCGCTGGTAACTGCCGTCTTTTGTTCGAACGGTTACAACTCGTATGTTCCCGTCGGACCCTGGGTGAACTTCTACCACCCGTGCCAGTTGCCACTTTAACGGTGGCAAATTTTCCTCTTTAAGAACAACCATGGTGCCAACTGCAATGTTGTTCCTTTGTCGTGTCCATTTTGTCCTATTGTGGAGATTGGACAGGTATTGCTTGGACCATTTTCTCCACAATTGCTGGGTAAATTTTGTTTCCATTTCCCAAGCCGAAAGCCTATTCTCCGGAATGCCAGCAAGGTCAGGCTCCGGAATAGCAATCAGAGGCCGCTGGATCAAGAAATGTCCTGGTGTGAGGGCCTCGAAATCGTCCGGATCATTGCTGATCGGTGTCAGCGGCCTCGAATTTAAGATCGCTTCTGCCTTTGTCAAGAATGTCTGCATCTTGTCATACTGCAAAGCGCGAGTGCCAATTGTTCGCTTGAACAGGTTCTTGAACGATTTGACCGCTGATTCCCACAGTCCACCGAAGTTGGGCGAACGAGCTGGTATGAACTGGAACTCGATTCTATCTTCGGCAGTCTGCCGTAGTACCTCCTCATTGAATTGTTGGCTAGCGAATAGCTGCACAAGTTCATTCAGTTTCCGCCTGGCGCCAACGAAGTTAGTCGCATTATCTTATGAGCGACGGCTTCCCACAACGAGACGAAAAACGATGCAGAGTTCCCAGGAACGCCTGTGTGGTCAGATCCGCTGCTAGTTCTAAGTGTACCGCTTTGGTAACTAGGCATACATATACGGCCACGAAACACTTAATCGGCCGTGCTCGACGTTGCGGGTACGACACGTAGAATGGGCCACAGTAGTCTACTCCGACCCTTTGGAAGGGAAAACATGGCCGAACTCTTGCCGGAGGTAAATCAGCCATCAGTTGATCTTGGATTTTAGGTTTCGCACGAAAACATTGGACACATTCGTGGACCACTTGTCTTGCGAGGTTCCTGACGCTCGTGGGCCAGAATTGTTCTCGAACTGCCGATACCATCTGCTGCTGGCCAGCATGGAAGTACTTCCGATGGTAATAAACTACGATGAGTTTTGTGAGGGGATGACGGTGATCGAGGATGTACGGATGCTTCCGACTATCTGGTACGGCTGCATTACTCAACCGGCCGCCAACGCACAATATACCGTCGGCAAGTTGAGGATTCAATCCAGAGATTCTGGAACAGTCTTGCACCTGGCCGTATCTGGCGATATCTGCTAACTCCTGTGAGAAACTTTCTCTCTGCGATTGTTTCACCAGCCCATTGAGAGCATCGTCATACTCTTGGGAAGTGATGTAGCCGACCTTTCTGTTGAACCGATTTGCAGGCGATGCATTCCATTTAAATCGACGGATATGAACTGTCAACCGTATTAGATCTGCTAGCGACGAACGAAGGCCGAATATCTCGCTTGGTGAAATGGTTGGAAGGACAGCAACAACAACCTTCTCTTCCAAATCCATCTTGTCGATGCTGCTTTCGTCGATCCGCTTGGAATCAGGCCAGTATTGCCGATCCAGTATCAGCCAATTCGGTCCATGGAACCAGCGCGATTCATAGTGCAGTTGTGTCGGCGACATGCCACGGGAAATGATGTCCGCAGGGTTGTCTTCTCCAGCAACGTGGTTCCAGTCACTCCCTTTCGTAACGTGCTGGATTTCAGAGACGCGATTTGCTACGAACTGCTTCCATCTGGATGGCGACGATGACAGCCAACACACTACGATAGTGGAATCGGTCCAGAAATAACACTTGGAGTCTACGTGAATATTTTGACGACTTTCTCGTACAGGTGTGTGAGAAGCAGTGCTGATGACAGCTCTAGTCGAGGAATGGATAGAGACTTCTTATTTTTCTTCAAATTCTCGAGCGGAGCTACACGAGATTTGGAGGTCAGCAGGTGTACTTGAACGCTTCCGTCTGCTTCAACCGTGCGGATGTAGATGCAGGCACCGTAAGCCTTCATTGAAGCGTCGCAGAAGCCATGGAGCTCTACCAATTCGTTGTTGCAACTAGTTCCCACCCACCGTGGGACAGCAATGTCTACCAGACCTACCAAATTCCGCCGGTACTCACGCCACTGGTCTTGTAATTGTGGGTTCAGTGGATCGTCCCACCCACAGTCTTGTTTCCACAGCTCTTGTAGGAAAATTTTCGCCTGGACGATGACCGGGCCCACTAGCCCTATCGGATCAAATAGTCGAGAGGCATCTGATAGAACGCATCGCTTCGTTATTACTGCAGACTCATCCCAGCTTGGGGATCTGAAACGGAAGCAGTCGGTGCCGGGCTCCCAGGTCAAACCTAAAGTTTTTACGGCAGCGGACGACGAATCCAAGTCCAAGATCGTCCGTTCGTCTCTCAATCCCTCCGGCACCGCTGACAGCAATTCTTTGCTGTTTGAATTCCACTTTCGTAAAGAGAATCCCGCAGATTGCAGCAGTACTATGATCTGGCCTATGAGCAACTTTCCTTCTTCGATATTGTCCACACCAGACAGCATGTCATCTACATAGAAGTCCTTCCTGATGATTTTGGCAGCTCTGGGATACGCATCTTGGCCTTCATCTGACAGACGCTGAAGACACTTCGTTGCTAAGTATGGAGCTGCTGCCGTACCATACGTAACCGTAGCGAGAGCGAATGTTCGGATCGGTTCCGCAGCACTATCTCTCCAAACGATCCTCTGCAGCTGCTGATCATCTGGATTCAGCAGTATCATGCGATACATTTTGGCGACGTCCCCTACGAGAGCGAATCGGTGTGTCCGGAAACGGAGCGCAATGTCCACAATCATGTCCTGAACGACAGGTCCCACCATCAGAGCGTCGTTCAGGGAAACGCCGCTGGATGTCCGGCATGACGCATCGAAAACGACTCGCAACTTTGTCGTTGTGCTGTCCGGCTTCATAACAGCATGATGAGGCAAGTAATACGACGACGGGCTCGTTTCTTCCTCGGAAATCTCTCGCATGTGGCCCATGGCCAGATATTCGTTCATAAACTCCACGTATTGCACCTTCAACTCCGGATTGATTGCAAACCTCCGCTCCATCCCTATGAAGCGCTTGACTGCTGTAGATCTTGACTCGCCTAATTGCTGGATCACTCCTTCTTTCTTCGGCAACGTAACTACGTACCTTCCTTCTTCGTTCCTGAACGTTGTTCTGTCGAAGATTTCTTCACAGGTCGACTCTTCGACCGAAAATGTAGTGGCTGAATGACAAGTTTCCACTTCCCAGAACCTTGAAAGCTGTTCTTGTATCTCCGCCGTTGAACACACGTGAACTACCGAGTACGATGCACTAACAGGAACTTCAGGAACACGACCGGAAATAATCCATCCAAATACGGTGTCTTGCACCGTCGGACCATCATCCGTAGCTTTCCGTCTTTCCTCCTTCAGCAGTTCCATGTAATATTCAGCTCCGATTATAAGATCGATCGGTCCTGTTTCGTAGAACCTGGGATCCGCAAGAAGCGCCGAATCTGGGAGATTCCACGTTGTAACGGAGAAGCTTGCCGTAGGCAGTGACACGGTGAGCTTCGGCAGCACATGGAACTGCATTTCTTCGGCAAACGATGAAATATTTACCGATCTTGGACTAACTACGGCGGTAACCAGCCTGGTGGAAGCAATTTGAGTCGATCCAATGCCTTGAATCGCCAAATAGACTGGCATTTCGTCTAGCTTGAGTTTGCTAGCGAAACTTGATGTCATTAGACAGTGCTGCGAACACGAATCCAGCAGCGCTCGTGCCAGCACGGATCTGCCATAGCGGTCTCTAATGCTGACCAAGGCGGTGGATAAAACTATGTTTTGTGTCGGTGTTATGGGGAGGGCTACATGTGTTTGGCTTGTGGTGGCGTGTTCTGTGGCTGGCTGTGTGTGTGAGTCATGTGTGTTGGCAGTGTTAGCAGTCCGAGTCTGTTGGTTCGGTGGTGTAGATCGCTGTTGTGGCTGTCTGTGTTGTTGATTGACTGTCGGAGGTCTTGACTGCGTGGGTGGATCGGAGGATGTAGACTGTTCAATGTGCAGCAGTGTGTGATGCTTCTGGCGACACTGACGACACGTTCCCTTCTCGCACGTTCTGGCGAAATGCCCTGGATACAAACAGTTCCGACAAAGCTTGTTCTTGTTGGCAGCTTCAATCCTCTCCGACACGGTCATCCGTTGGAACCTGACGCACTGGAACACGGAATGGCGAGGTTCACTGCAAAACCAGCAGGTTGCTGTCGATTTGAATGTCGTATGGCACACCGCTGCATGGGACGATCGTTGTTGGTTGGAAGTGGAGGGTTTAAGTGGTGCCACAGACTGCAGCACAGAACAGTGGCTCTTGAGGAAGTCCATCAAGTCTCTGTACTTCGCCACTTCTTTGCTGTTGTGGTGGGTTTCCCACTGCCGTAAAGTCGCCAAGTCCAATCTTGTACACACCATGTAGGCTAGAATAGTGCTCCAGTCTGACGGCTTCTCACCGATTTTCTCCAGCATCTGCAGGTTTTTCTCGAAGTCGCCTATCAGTTGATTAAGCCCTTCATATGTCTCCTTCTTGAGGCTATCCACCGCGAAAAGAGCGTCAAGATGCGCTTTGACGATAAGTTTTTTATTTTCGTAACGACCCTCCAGTGCCTTCCATGCTACAGTGTAATTGGCCGCTGACAAGTCGATTGAACTAACTTCCTGTAGTGCATCACCAGACAAGGAGGACCGGAGGTAAGTGAACCTGTCGACATCTGATAGTAGGGAATTGCCGTGAATGAGACTTCGAAAGCTGTCCCGGTATGGCACCCAGTCATGAAGCTTTCCACTGAACGATGGCAGCTTGATCTCAGGAAGCTTCACTTTGCAAACTGGGATACCGCTTGCAAATCGAACTGCTGGCCCGTAGAAGTCGACGGTGTATTGGAGCCAACCACCTTGAAGGCCAGTAGGTCTGCCTTCAATGCATAGAAATTGTCTTCGAAGTCCCGCCTCACCTTGTCATTCGCCTCCGTCAACGCTTCTTCTTCTTGTTTATCGCCTTTCCCGACTGCGTCTTCTAAAAGCAGCTCAATCTGCATACGAATATCGATGAACTGGCCATATACTGTCTCCAATGCCTCCAGACGTACGCAGACCTGTCGCGCATCTCTGCTTGCTTGATATCCAGCAACGAATTGCTGAATTCCTTCAAGCGATTTTCTGAGCTGATGCTCCCGTTTATTTAGCGTTCTGAGATCTGGCATTACTCACTCCACAACACTGACACTTGGAACAATGTTTGGGAAACACTGTTCTGATAACAAATGCACTCCACTATATCTAAAGCAAATTCACAACACTGCGCTGGTCTCACTTTGCACAATAATCGACTCAACGAACCACCCAACGCGACCACGGATTGACAGAACGGCAGCAAGTGGAATTCAACCTTATATGAACCAACGAGACAACAAATTCCAGCAAAAAACCGAGACCAAATCAGACTTTGATGGGCGGACAACAGGGCTACTGCTCTAAAAAGAAGATGGACTCACATGCATTTCAATAAATTTATTATTCAACAGCCACAGAGCTTAGCAAGCAAAACATGCAATTCGCCACCAATTTCATGCCCTACTCCCTTCTAAATATTTCCGTGTTCCATTAATCCGTTTTCCATTCGCCCCTGATGTACTTTCGTCGTTGCTGTTGTCGTCGAAACTCGCTCCAATCCTGGGACAATCCTCCAGCTTTGCATTCACTTCACTCAAAAATGTCTTCGTTCTATTCACGGCACAGTGTGACGAATGGCGCCAATTCGCGAAGAAAGCTGCTTTCACTGCCCCGTCACAATAGCGTATCGTCCATCACAGCTAGTGAACAATCGCTTCCTTGAACTGTCCTTCAAGCACAAAATGTCCGAGAACCTCCACGGGGGTATAATCCGGTTCGTGGGACCAAATGTTCGCGCGTCACTTAGACGGGTTCTTTCGGACACCTTTCAATTTTTTAAAACTCGCGACGTATTGAACATAAAAACACTTTATTGCGCGAACATAGAAAACGTACTCTTTTATTGACGACACGAGAGGCGAGATAAATTAGTTCTTCTCGCGACGGTTGTTTATTCTGAACTAAACTTTACATATGTGCATAAACAGCTGATCAACGATCGGGAAGCGATCGCAGCACAAGGGATGCATACCTACACGACACTTTCCGTGCGACATGAAACAGACCAAAAGTTTGCTGCAGAGAAAAGAGGAAGACTAGTTTTACAGATAGTGTGGAACATGTTTGGTCACTTATTTTCTGTCTGCTTCAGACTGGCGCAACCAGAGCCTTTAGGACAATTGGTGCTATTGCCACGACTGGTACATCTTCCATGAGTTTACAACGAATTATTTTGATATGTATTGCTGTATTGGTTTTATGTGTTTTTTATACTTTCCCACTGTGCGGTCTCAACAAAAGCAAGGATGATAATGCGCATGTCTCCATATATCCGAATAGTACCGAATTTTAGCGAATGGGAAATGGGCGTAGGACAAAATTACCTCAGTATTCATTGAATAGACAACAACGTGTGTATGTGAAAAGGCTTATTCAAGTTCATTCTTTCAGTATTTGTTTACTTGTAATGACCATTAATCACTGTTATCTACCTTTATGAGCTAGTTACAAGAACCGGTTGTAATTATTATTCTATTATAAATAAAAAAATCCATTATAAATAAAAAATGCACAACCATTTTCGAATTTAGAGATTAAACAAAGCAAAATATCCTAGATATGGGGACCATAATGACCGTGGTTAAAAAAAATACAAAATGGAACGTCGTTTTACAATATAAGACCAAAATGTGTATGAAGAACTTAGGAATATTCTATCCAAAACGATGCGTGTATATTTCAGCACATGTTTTAGTACACAAATTGTTCTAAGTACAGGTCTACAGGATCAAATACAAAGCCAATAAAACCTACATACATTCCCGGCCAAAAGTTTGGGTTCACCCTCGAAAAATATAGGCAAAAGTTTTTGGCCGTATTTTGCCGTCTTACATCCGATTGCGTGTATTGTTAGCTCAGTACATAGATTAGGAGTAGATCTTGCATCGTAGGTATTTCAAACGAACAATTTCCATTTTTTATCTACCTACTAAAATATTACTTTAAGATACACTTTTTTCCTAAGTTTATGTAGTAATAATATGTTGATTTTTCTCGAAGTTGAGCCCACAAAATTTCGAAATAAAAAGTGGAATGAAATCCAATTTTAATCATTTTTTTAAAGGCATTGATGAAATTTCGGCGGAAAAATTTTGTTTTATTTTTAAACATCAAAATATTCACTCAAGTGCCATATTCCAGACATTTCTCAGCCAAAAAATGTAATATACTCAAAAAAACGTCAGCTTATCAATTTGTCGAAACTGGCCTCTGATTGATGATCGGCCACACCTACACTCTGTGATTGACGGTGGATGGATCGACAGTTTGCCATTCTTATATAAAAATATGGACGAAAATAACATAATAACCGCGCAACAACAATTATATTTCCTCGAAAACGCACTAAAACTATTTAACATGTGATGGAAAACGTGACGCAGCCAATATTATCTCAGCTCTAAATCATTCTAGAATTTGAATCCTTTGTCTACCAGTTCAATTACGCTTAGCACAACATTGATAGTAACAAAAGATATTTTAGTTACAAGATAATGATTTTCGCTGTCGTCGCTGTCCGAAACATCTTTTGCTGGCGAGGATAGGATGCTAGAGGTCAATGAAGGTAAAATACTTACGATTTGACAGTTCGGTACTCAACATGTTTCGAACAGCAGAACAAATGGAACCGAAGCGACAATCTCAATCGTAAATAATTCGGATGGTCTCTATGGGCCTGTATGATATCGATATAATGGGTTGTTATTGATTTTGTACCGTGCGTTTTTGACAAAAAATCTAAATTCAAGAATGATTTGGAGAACATAGAACATCTGCAGGACTATTGGCTGCATAACGTTTTCCTTCATATGTAAAATAGTTTTGGCACATTTTTTATTGTGCAATTTCCGTTCATATGAAAGGGATCAACTGTCGATACATCCACCGTCGATTACAGTGTGTAGGTGTGGCCCATCATTAATTTGAGGCCAGTTTCGAGAAATTGATGAGGTGACGATCATTTTGGGAATATAAACATGTAAATATGACAATGCTTGATATATTGCTATGTATAATTCGAGTTAATATATGACCCGATATCCTAAGAATGAGTTTTTGGGCACTGTAGAAACGGCAGAACTACACTTCAGACCATATTCGGCTAAAATTGAATTAAAACGCATATCATGAGAGTGACCCCAAACTTATGACCGGTTCACCATATAGTGGGTGAACCCAAGCTTTTGGCCGATCCATGCCGATACATGTACTTGAGTAAACATTTTGATTTAAAAAAAATAAAACAAAATTTTTCCATCGAAAATTCATCAATGTCTCTCATAGATGATTCAAATTGGGTTCCATTCCACTTTTTATTTCTCAATTTTGTGGGCTCAATTTCGAGAAAAATCAATATATTTTAACTACATAAATTTAAGAAAAATGTGTATCTTAAAGTAATATTTTTGCGGATAAAAAATGAAAAATTGTTCGTTTTAAACACCTACGATGCAAGATCAACACACATGTACTGAGCTAAAGATACCCGCAATCGGATGTAAGATGGGAAAAATACGGCCAAAAACCCAAACTTATGGCCGGGAGTGTAAGTTCCGTAAAGGAGTATCCAGTAGCCTTGCGAGCAAAGGAGTAGGATTGCTAATTCAAAGCTGGCGAGTTCGATACTCGGTCCGGTCTTGGATGTTTTCGGATTGGAAACTTTCTCGACACCCTGGGCATAGTTTATCCATTTACTTGCCACATAAGATACTCATGGAATGGCGGGCATAGAAAAGCTTTCAATTAATAGCTGAAGAAATGCTTATAGAAGACTAAGTTGAAAAGCATACCAGGTTCCAATTGGGGTATAGAGCCATTGAAGCTCCTTAAAGCACATGCGGAAAATATCTAGACTAGATCTGCAGGCCAGAATAATTGGTTTTCCAGATGTTAAAACGATTTTTTTGTACATAGGGTAAATCCGTGTGAGATGCCACTCCTTTTTAAAAATCGATATATACTAAAAACAATACGTTAATTTGAAACTCCTTATTGTTTTGGATAGTTTATGGATCCTACTACATAGTGTAGAAGTCATTTTTAAAACAAACAAAAAATCAGGTTTACGAATAAAAATGTCGAATCTGATTGTGATGCCACACCTTAGGGGGAGACGCCGCACGTGAAGAATGAATTGAGACTATATATTTTTTGTGATGAACGATATTTTTTCAGAAAAGCATAATCATTTATATTTGTTTTGCTACTCAAAAACAAAACAATTCTCGTGTCTACTGTGTTATTATACACAGTCGAGGATATTAGTCATTATTTGGCTTCTACTGCATTGAGATCCTTGTGCAAATATCAATCATTTCGGAGCATGTTATTAATAAAGGAACAGTAGATTGCTCAATTGTATAGCATTGTATAGCATGGTATAGCCAACAACGATTTATACAATCACATATGCTATGCTATGTTATTAATAAAGGAAACAAATATCCTAGGACGTCTGGATTTTTTGGGATCCTCCCTCCAATTCCATGGAAATTATAAATAAACTATGAATTATGAATTAATGAATTATTAATGATGTTAATGAAAAATTCTCGAACAAATTTCGAAATTTCCAAATTCGTTCTAGAATTTTCAAGAATTTAATTTTATTATAGATTTTTTTTTCCAAATTTTAACTGGAATTCTACTAGTTTTCCACGATAAATTCTTTAGTTTTAGGACACTTCAGAATATTAACCAAAAAATCATCTGGATTTTCTAGGGAAAATTCTTCGTAATTTACTTAGAATATTTTTTTGAATTTTACTATAGCAAATTATAACAAAAAATATAACCACGAGAAATTCGTCTCAGTTATTACGAAAATCCCAATTCTTTTCAATTTTCTCGCTGAATTTCTTTGAATTTTCACGAGCGTTTACTCATATGACTCTTTCAAGCATAATTGTTTATTGAAACCACATTTAAAAAAAAATCGTTTTCTCCAGAACAATACGTTTAATTATTGTTTAGATTTAGATAGTTAAGGTGTGTAGAAGTCAATCCGGGTGAGCTATCACACCACAGTTAAACGAATTATTACCTTAAATCTATTTAAAAAAAATAACTTTATTCACTTATTAATCTTACTGTCTAAGTCCTAAGCTAATCAAAAACTGACTTGCTACATTGTGATGGTTGCTGATATTTATAAATGGTAAAAAGTGTTTTTTTTTTGACTCCTTGTTTTGATTCGATAATGTTAATTATCCACATAGAGAGACACCACACGTGGAAAATGTTATTTACACAGATAGAAAAAGTTGTTGAAATTTACACGAAAGTAATGCACTTAAAGGGAATGCCAAAAAGAGCGTAAATTTAAACGATATTATCACCTGAATGTATGCAATTTTTATTGCATTATGTCACTTTTTATACGAATAAGTGTCATAATGCTATGTACATTGCATACATTTAGGGCGAACTTTTTGGAAAAGATCCATGTACGCCCAGAATAGTGTAATTTTCCACGTCTTTATTTTTTACGCGTCGATTACTTTTCATTATTTTTTTCTGTGTATTTATTTATTCAGACTAAGGCCGAAGTGGCCTGTGTGGTATATAAGAGTCTTCTCCATTCGGCTCGGTCCATGGCTACACGTCGCCAACCACGCAGTCTACGGAGGGTCCGTAAGTCATCTTCCACCTATGATCGATCCACCTTGCCCGCTGCGCACCTCGCCTTCTTGTGCCCGTCGGATCGTTGTCGAAAACCATTTTCACCGGGTTTCTGTCCGACATTCTGGCTACGTGCCCGGCCCACCGCAGTCGTCCGATTTTCGCGGTGTGAACGATGGATGGTTCTCCCAGCAGCTCATGCAACTCGTGGTTCATTCGCCTCCTTCACGTACCGTCCGCCATCTGCACTCCACCATAGATGGTACGCAGCACTTTTCTTTCGAAAACTCCAAGTGCGCGTTGATCCTCCACGAGCATCGTCCAGGTCTCGTGTCCGTAGAGAACTACCGGTCTAATGAGCGTTTTGTAGATTGTCAGTTTGGTACGGCGGCGAACTCTATTCGATCGGAGCGTCTTGCGGAGTCCAAAGTACGTACGATTTCCAGCCACTATGCGTCTCCGAATTTCTCTGCTGGTATTATTTTCGGCAGTGAGCCCAAGTACACAAATTCTTCTACCACCTCGATTTCGTCACCACCGATGCAAACTCGAGGTGGGTGGCTCACATTGTCTTCTCTTGATCCTCTTCCTATCATGTACTTCGTCTTCGACGTGTTGATAGCTAGTCCGATCCGCTTGGCATCCCTCTTCAGTCTGATGGAGGCTTCCTCCATCTTCTCAAAGTTACGTGCCATAATATCTATGTCGCCGGCGAAGCCAAATAGCTGAACGGACTTATTGAAAATTGTACCACTCGTGTTAATCCCTGCTCTTCGTATTACCCCTTCCAAAGCGATGTTGAATAGCAGATACGAAAGACCATCACCTTGCCGTAACCCTCTGCGGGTTTCGAAGGGACTCGAGAATGCCCCTGAAACTCGAACTACGCACATCACCCGATCCATCGTCGCTTTGATCAACCGTGTCCACGTGATGAACTTATCTGTAACATAAAAAATCACGATAAAAAAGTTAAAAAAAATCAACCTTGTCAGTTTATCCGGAAATCCGTGTTCGTGCATTTGCTGCCATAGCTGATCCCGATCGATTCATATCCGGCTTTGAAGTCGATGAATAGATGATGTGTGGGCACGTTGTATTCGCGGCATTTCTGCAGTACTTGGCGAATGGCAAACACCTGATCCGTGGTGAAGCGTTCACCCATAAAACCCGCCTATTACTGCCCCACGAACTCCCTTGTAATTAGTGCTAGTTGACGGCATAAAATTTGGGAGAGTACCTCGTAGGCGGCGTTCAGCAATGTGATTGCGTAGTTGATACAATTCAGCTTATCGCCCTTTTGGTAGATGGGACACACGACACCTTCCATCCACTCCTGTGGCAAAACTTCCTCCTCCCAAATCTTGGTAATGACCCAGTGCAGCGCTCTAGCCAGTGCCTCTCCACCATGTTTAAATAACTCTCCTGGTAGGTAGTCAACCCCAGGGGCTTTGTTGTTCTTCAGCCGGTCAATCTCCTCCTGGATTTCCTGGAATTATGTCCTGCGCGCGATATCCCAGGTCCATCACCATACCGCCATCTTCGTCTGCCACATCGCCATTCAGGTGCTCTTCGTAGTGCTGCCGCCACATTTGGATCACCTCACGCTCGTTCGTAAGAAGGTTCCCGTTTATGTCCTTACACATATCAGGCTGTGGCACGTGGCCCTTACGTGAACGGTTCAACTTCTCATAGAACAACGTGGAAAATGTTGGAGGAATGAGATTAGGTGTAGATTTTTTTGCGACGAGAATAAAAAAAAATCGGACTGTACTATTTACATTTAAAAAAAGTCAAATCCGGGTGAGCTACCACACTACATGAAGAGACGCAAAATATTGATTTTTTTGCGACGAACGATTTTTTCAAAAAAGTATAATCATTATTTGTATTTCAACCCAATAACAGACAAATTCATCGCAACTTTTTGTTTCTTTCTTTTTTTCTTGAACATATTGCGTCTTTCTACATCAACGACTTTTTGCCTTTCTCGTACACAAAGTGTAAGTAAAGGCCCATAGTTTTAAACAATAAAACCTCCACGAGCCGATATTGATGGGATCGAGTCATCGAACATCGACTCAGCTCGACGCATTGAGATGATATTTTTTATAGAGGGATGAAGGCAAATCTGCAAACAGACACCTTAAATTATCACTCAGGGAGTGGGGTTGACAAATGGTCGACCCACTAATCCCACCCAAGTAGCGGGTTTCGCTGCTAATACCATGGTTTCGCTCATTCACGCTCACACAGGCACTCATCCCGTGTGAGGCTTACTTGGGTGCTCTCTCTAACATACCCTCTGACACACCCTGACATTCTATCTGACGCACCATATGAGTCTTACTTGCATGCTCACCACTAACATACCCTGTAAGTCTTACTTGGGTGCTCACCCTTTACGCACCATGTGAGACTAACTTGAATGCTCACCCTACCACCTGATTCACGCTCTAGCACACCAATTTGAGACCTATTTGGGTGCTCACTCTAGCAAACCCTGACACACGCTCAGACACACCATGTGGGACTTACTTAGGTTCTTACTTCTGGCATGTCATGCGTGGTGATTTGGGTGCTCGCCCTTAACATACCATGTGAGTCTGACTTGGGTGCTCACCTCTAACATACCACGTGAGGCTAACTTGGATGCTCACTCTTCTCTCCTCAGCCATGCCTCGAGGTGTCGATAGCGATAGGTACCAACAGTTCTACGCTACGACCCTTCTACCTCGGCATGTGCAGCCCGTACTAACACCTATGCGCTCACTCTTCTGCCATGCCTAGTGGTGGCGACTGCGGTTGCCACCCGCTGCGACACTCGTACCTCGACATGTGCAAACCTCCTCCAGAAGTAATGCTGGAAAGCTGTCCCGGGGGAAAATTAGGGTTGGAGCCCAAGGAGGGTTTAGTGGATGAGAGTCTCACACTCCAGTACACTGCCATGTGGTAGCTTGGCAACTGCTTTCGCTCTAACTAACCAATCACAAGTTAATCATGCTTGTCGACTTCCGCGACGGTGCGCCAGATTATCTGCAAGGTACAGGCAATTTGAGTGGTTGCAGTCTAAACTGCGTTCCACTTCTTTACCGCCTGAAACATCCTCTGGATGAGGTTATCCGGGGTTGTGTCCGGTTGTGTCCGGTTCTGTAAACGTCTACCATAGCTCTTCTTTCGACGTCGAAACGAGGACATACGAACAGTATGTGCTCTACAGTTTCATCAACACCTGGGCAGCCAGGGCAGACGGGGCTCCCCGCGTGCCCAAACCAAAATTGTGTCAGATGGAAGTGAACTTCCCCGTGAGGTCTCCCCACCCTGCGCGATATGTTAGGTATCAGCCGGTGGGTTCACCTACCTTTAGAAGAGTTATCCCACTCGCGCTGCCATCTGGCAAGCAATGTAACCCTGATGCGTTCGTATGCTCCTCTGGTGCCACGTAGCTCGAAACAACCCTCGTCTTCCCGGATGACCAGCTCGACTGGCATCATGCTCGCTATCATGCATCGTGTGATTTCGTGCGGTAGGCAGATATCACTCTGAAACACATCAAGCGGTACGTGCTCTCTAGCTTCCGCAGGTAACTGGGGGAGAGCTCTCGCCCAGGACTGCTGTATCTAAGAATCAATACGGCACATACCTTGGAACTGTTCGATAATGCCGTAGACCTCCCCGTAGACCTCCAAGGTTACGTCATTGGCGAAGCTGACGATTTTAACACCAGGAGGGAACTTTAGCTTCAAAACCCCGTCGTACATAAGGTTCCATAATACCAGGCCCAGTATTGAACCTTGCGGAACTCCTGCAGTAATAGGAACACTGACCGGTATTTGTCTCTTATAATAGTTCACGGTTCTGGAAATAGCTTTCCAAAATCCGGTACAGGCCCACTGGCAGGCTAAGCCGGTGTTACGAGAGCGCGATGGCATCCCAGCTTGCGCTGTTGAATGCGTTCACTAACGCACAGTAACAAATACCTCGCCTTTTCTGTTGAATCGCTATATCGGCGGTCTTCATCACCGAGTTAATAGCGTCCAACGTGGACTTACCCTTGCGAAAACTGAACTGACTGCTTGACAGGCCGTTCGTACCCTCTGAGTACGGGTTCAGCCTATTGAGGATGATCCTCTCTAGCCACTTGCCCGTCGTGTCTATATTTAAAACAGATTGGTCTATGCGCCGATGTGTCGCCCGGCGGCTTCTCGGCCTTCGGCAACCAATTTTTGCCTTTTCCATCTTTCGATGAATCTACTATTGGACATTTGTCGATCTACGGCGTTTGCTTCTTCTTTTTCGCCGTACGGTGTAAGTGGCCACATGGTCGGATCATGTTTCGGGAAAAGACCCTGCACAATTGCCTTCAACTTGTCCGGGCACATTTCAGATGGCGTTGACGGGCCTTTGATCTTCGTCATCACGACACGTACGCGCCCCCCCCTTGGGGTTGGAGTTTGCTCCTTCCCGGAACGCCGCCTTGCGTTCCTCTCTCTGGATCCGTCCTAGCTCTCTGTGCCCGCCTCCGAGCCTTGAGGCAATTAGTGCGTAGCGCATTTAGCCTGTCGTTCCACCAGTAAGCTGGACGCCGATTGCTTCTCGGTTGTCCGAACAGCGCTCTCAATGCGTTGATGAGTGTAGTGAGTGTAATGAGTGAATCTACTCATCAACGCATTGAGAGCGCTGTTCGGACAACCGAGAAGCAATCGGCCACCAGCTTACTGGTGGTCTGACAGGCTAAATGCGCTACGCACTAATTGCCTCAAGGCTCGGAGGCGGGCACAGAGAGCTAGGACGGATCCAGAGAGAGGAACGCAAGGCGGCGTTCCGGGAAGGAGCAAACTCCAACCCCAAGGGGGACGCGTACGTGTCGTGATGACGAAGATCAAAGGCCCGTCAACGCCAGCTGAAATGTGCCCGGACAAGTTGAAAGCAATTGTGCAGGGTCTTTTCCCGAAACATGATCCGACCATGTGGCCACTTACACCGTACGGCGAAAAAGAAGAAGCAAACGCCGTAGATCGACAAATGTCCAATAGCGAGCTTGCAGAAGCGACGAAACGCCTGAAAGCGAAGAAAGCCCTAAGTCCGGATGGAATACCAAAAAACTACGATCTTGGCATACCCGTTCATGTTCAGGAAGGCGCTGCAAAAGTGAGACAAAGGCAATTTTCTAGAAATGTGGAAGATCCAGGAGCTGGTGTTGCTGGTAAAGCCAGGAAAGTTACCCGGCAATCTGGCTGCGTACAGGCCTACATGCATATAAGTTAGCAATTGCAAAGCGATCCAGTGGATGGAGATCGTCGTCGGAGCACGTGCAATTGCTTAGAAGCGATCGCTGAAGCACCTGGGAGTGATGAGTGACGATCGGCTAAATATCAACAGCCACATTGACTAAGCCTGTAAAAATCGGCGAAGGCAACGAACGTAATATCGAGGATCATTCCAAACGTAGGCGGACCAAGAAGTAGCATGAGGCGTCTGCTAGCTAGTTTCTCGTCATCGATACTGCGGTATAGGGTTCCTGCTTGGGGAAATGCACTGCAAACTAAGCGGAACCGTAAGTGTGAAAAGCAGTGTTGGTAAAATCATTCATGAATCTCAATCATTGAGCGCTCCCGCGCGAACTAACTCGTTTGCGAATTTAAAGGAATGCATCACGTCTGAGTTTTTCATGCTAAAACGGATCATTTCACTCATTTTCCAAAAAATCATTTCGTTCAAAAAAGTGTTTAAAATCAATTTGGAGGCAAATTATTGTTTACCCACGCCAGAATATCTATTGTTCTACGCGTTGAACGTTAATTTACAGTTAATTTACGAAGGAGAACAAAAGAAAACCTACTATGATTCAAATGGATGATTCAACTCAGCCATGATTTTTTAGGTGCTGAGTTGAGTTTCAACTCACGATTGATTTGAATCGTTCATGAGTTTTGAGATTTTGAGTTTTTACCAACATTGGTGAAAAGTGTGTTCCGGTTGATAGCCATTCGAGTCGCAGGCGCATATAGAATGATATCATCGAAGGCAGTATGCGTTATTGCTGGAATGCTACCCATCTGCATCACCCTGAAGGAAGACATCGAGTGTTAACGGTGAAAAGACACCAGAAACGTAAGGAAGGAGGTGAGAATCCGTCCGGCGATATGGCAACAGGAGTGGGAAAGTACGAAGAAAGGGAGGTGGACCCACCGGATCATCCCAAACCTGTCGTTGGTGATGAACAGAGACCATGGTAAAGTAAACTTTCACCTGACGCAGTTTCTGTCGGGCCACGGATGCTTCAGGAAGTACTTACATTATTGGTTCGGACATACTAATTCACCGTTATGTCCAGAATGTGAGAATGTTGAAGAGATTTCAGAACACGTGGTATTCGATTGCCCAAGGTTTGCGGAGGTACGTAGAGGAATGCTTTCCCTACGACAACGGACAACATTACAGAGTGAATGTGTAACGGAGAAGGCACGAAGAATGCGGTCAACAGAGTCATGACGGCAATACTGTCGGAGCCGCAGCGAAGATGGAGAAGCGATCTCGGGGGCAAATCCAGGGCAGTGAGCATTGTTTTGGGTCGTCAAGGCGTCTTCTGCTGCCTACCGGAATCGTCTGACCGACCTTGGTACTCGAACAGCTAACCTGCTGAAGAAAGAAGAAGGAAGCGCTTCGGGTATGTTGGGCATCGGCAGTGCGGACATCATCCACCACCGGAACTGTCGGACCACCTCTGCAACCCGAGGACGAAGTTGGTGCAATGCGCGAAAGCGTCCCCTGCGATAGCCGCCGGCAGTCGGGGCACCGTTAGTGTGGAAGTTTCCTACACCGGAACTGGTGGTCCACCCTCGACGCCGGGGGAGTCAGGAGGATTCGATGGATCGAGACAACGTTACAGTGGAGTGGAACTAGCATAAAATACCCGATCAATAATGCATAACAAATTTATAACAAGAGGTGAGCCAGCCCAGGGCTGCAAACCTCTATAATAAAGAAATAAAAAAAAAAAAAAAAAAAATTATAACAAGGGGAGTTATTTATTTCAGAAAAATATTGTAACAAAATGTGTTATAAAATTGGCTGGTTAGTTGTTAAAATAACAAAAATTATATCAAAAATACCTCTAGCCGTAACACAATTAGAACAGAGGTTGATACCTTCATATCAACATTATAACAACGTTGATATAATTTTTCGGTAGGCAATTAACTTTGTTCCATCTATGTATTAATATCGAGCGGGTTCATGTTATACTGAAGGTGATAACCTCCGATTTTTTTTCCAATGTCTACAAAAAATGTAGGCAATTATTTTGTGAAAATATACATAACTAATTTTGTTATAATTTTGATATGAAATAAAACTGGCCGAAGATACATTTTTATCGAATCATCTAATTATAACACACGTTGTTTTAAATAACAACAATTGATAGAATTGAGTAATAATTTTGTTATGCATTCCTGATCGGGTAGGGGCCGGAATTCTAGAAGAAGTACATGAGAACAGAAACCCCCCCCCCCCTCACCACCGAAGTAGTTCCCGAAGTGGTCCCGGGGGGATCGAGGCAAGAAGGATAAGGGACCCGGGAGGCACATTTTTAGCAGGTCGGGCAGGAGCCCATCCCTGTTCGTCTGTGGTGTATCAGGTGTTTGTCGCGCAGATTTTTGATGGCCTTCAGCACTGAAAAAACACACACACTACCATTTTGTGCACACACATAATACACATACATACACACGGACAGACAGACATTTGCTCAGCTCATCGAGCTGAGTCGATTGATATATAACAATTTGGGTCGCCGAGGTTTCTATAAAAAGTTCATTTTCGGAGTGAAATAATAGCCTTTCTGTACAACTTTGTTGTACAAGAAAGGCTATAAAACACATTAATAAAGATATGAAAAAAACCTCATTCAGGTATTAACAGAAAATTATAATTTATTCATTTCTTGAAAATTGTTAAACTGATTAATGATACCCCGGTGATCAAGGTTTCCCGGATTGAGGCACGTCAAACGTATCGAATACCCTATTCGGTTGGGAAGCGGCAGATAAAGCGACATCAAGTAAAGATGGATATGAACCTTTGTTTCTACAGATTTTATTCAACGATCATATATGGTGTTCACATGGGCTGAAAAATACTTAATGGATGAACCATTACCAACAATGAATAAAATTACGGCATATGCACAATGCAGTGCGCCATGCGTAAAATATCAGCTTCAGAAGTCTTTATGTGAAGCGAGAAAATTATTACACTTCAATAAATCGCCACTTTGTTCAGCCACGAGCTAACCTTGCAGGTACACTTTATTTGGTCGCTCTCGAGTCATAATAAATCCAGGGGTGAATTTCGAGTGGTTTAAACGCATTCCTTACAAATCGTTTGTTTCAAACGGCATTCGAATAAGGATACTTTCAAACGACATAAATCAATAATTAATTATTGAGTTATTTATTCCAGATGTGGTCTTTGCTTTGGCACCCATACTAATGAAACAGAAATCTTAGTAAATCTCCATATATTAGGCAACAGACAGCACAATGACACCATCTTGCGTTACAAAAGGCAATTAACGCATGAAAACCAAGGGGTGCGATAATTGCATAAATTACACAAAGTTAATATTTTTAACAGTTTGAATTACATTTTTCAAAACTTCTCTTGCAACGTCTGAAGTTAAAATAGGGTCGTGAGATGATTTCTGGCATATTATTTCGACATGCTATACAGTCAAACCTCCATGAGTCGATGTTCTATGACTCGATATCGACTCATGGAAGCAAATTATGCCATATTAAAAAATATTTTATGGGTTACTGCGATAGTCCCTCCAAACAGCTTTTCCCATTCCACATCTCGATATTTCTATGAGTCGATGGTCCCTTCAATATCGACTCATGGAGGTTTGACTGTACAACGTATTGCATCATACGTTTAAACATTTCTCAAAATGTCTTAACTATATTGCTTACCTTTTGTGACACCGCGGAGCTACTGTGGTATCTTTCTGGAAGACTAAAAGAGCCGAAAAAATACTGCGTCAAGAACATGTTGAGTATTATACGCGAAGATACAAAGTTGGAGACGGCCCTGGGATTGAACCCGCAACCCCCAGCATATGAAGCAGAAGCGGTAGCTATATGACCACCAAGCCCGTTAAAAACAAAAAAACTTTAGGTATTAATGAACAAGTAATTCAGATGATAGTAAAAACCAAAAACTGTGTCTCACTTTTTCAATATCGCCATCGGTTGTGACAATGGGTCTGGGGGTGAGAATGGGTCATCGCTCTCACCAGCAGCCTAGAGGTCGTAGAGCAAAATCGTTCAAAAAGGTCTCTTATATTTTAGTCTTCTTGCCCTCAGATACATTCAAACCATTCTACAAGCATTCTAAGTAGTTGAAACAGTGACCCATTCCCACCCCCATTTGACCAATTGTCACCCCCGACGACGGTACCCACATGTATATAGGGGAAGGTGGTCGGTTGTCGGGACCCTTTGGTTCTTGTTTCATAACTTCCGCCCAATTGAACAAAGTAATGATATTGTATAATATGTATAAGCTTATAACTGGTAAAGAAATTTTATTTATTTTATCTTTCTGAAAATTATTAAAAATAGTTTTGTTCATTGTTGATTTTATGCCGTTTATAAAAAAAGGTCGATTGTCGGCAGCCTATAGTAATGTCGGACAGTAATCCGGTGAAAATGGTTCTCGGCAACGATCCGACGGGAACAAGGCGAGGTGCACAGCGGGCAAGGTAGATCGATCATCGATTTTTTGTTAAACGAAACATATGCATCAGTTTGGTTCGGTAGTCGGCACAGAAAGATCGTATAGCGCATGCTTGACATATACCAAAATGTCCATATCTGTTATCTGCCGAAAGTTACGTCGGGGTGCCGACACCCAACCAGTGCCGGCAACCGATCACCTTACCCTACTTTTTAGAGATTCAGTTACTGTTTCGGGTAAGTCATTGAACAGTTACTTTTTGTTCCAAAATTAATTTTTGATAGAAGGGTGGGTGAGTAGGGTTGCTTTTCAGGATTTGAAAACCTTAAGCTATTTTAATGTTCCCAAGTTACGTTTATACTTTTTTCTTTTGGCCAGTATTGACTTAAAAAGTAGAAAAGTCACGGAATTTTCTTCAATCTTATCTGTATGGAGCGAAATGACACATTTACTTGCTGAATAATTGAACAGAATATTTCCGAAAGTAAAGTGACAGCTCCTATTAGTTTGCGTGGGAACCTTACAAATTCCATTTTTGTTTTTATTCTTTGCAGGCTATGGATACTGTTGAAATAACTTCTTTTCGATGTTTTACGTTTCCGTTTCAGTAAACGGAATTTATCATGGGATTGGGATTGAAAAAGAGATTTCCTTTGAACACGATACCAACCTTTTGAAAGTAAAGTTATAGAATACTCTATTATTGCTGGTAACTTTCTATGAGTTTGTTAAGATAGAGAAGATAATGCACAAATAGTTTTTGACAGAAGCTTGAACAAAAGTTTTAATAATTATCTTTTGGATTCAAAAGAATGGAAGAAGAACGAAAATACTGAAGGTTTCTTGCAGTGCAGTGCCGGGTTCATAGCACCCGTAAGCTAGGCAATTGATGTTTAATGCTTGATATTCCTCTTGGCACATCACTAATTACACATAAACGCATTCCACTCAGAATGATATATAAATAATGACATTTTAATATGACCGTCTTTAATTAGGATGAAATTTTGCACATATCTTCGGCACGGTGTCAGGCCATTAGGCCGAAAGCCGTTAGGCCGAAGGCCATTTGGCCGAACGGCCATTAGGCCGAATTAGTAGAAAGAAGCAAAAAGTGAAAAATGATAAGTTCTTTCTTCACCTTACCCCTTCTTCCATCTACCTTCTCCCTTCTCTCTTCTTCGTACTCCTTTCTTGTATCTTCCTTCATCTATCTATCATCTATCTTCTTCCTTCTTCCTCCTCCCTTCTTCCTTCTTCCTTTTTCATTCTTCCTTCTCCTTCTTCCTTGTTCCTTCTTCCCTCTTCCTTCTTCCTTCTTTCTTCTTCCTTCTTCCTTCTTCCTTCTTCCTTCTTCCTCCTCCCATCTTACTTCTTTCTTTTTTCTTCTTCCTTTTTCCTTCTTCCTTCTTCCTTCTTCCTTTTTCCTTCTTCCTTTTTCCTTCTTCCTTCCTCCTTCTTCCTTCATCTTATTTCCTTCTTCCTTCTTTCTTCTTCCTTCTTCCTTATTCCTTCTTCCTCCTCCCATCTTACTTCTTCCTTTTTCCTTCTTCCTTTTTCTTTCTTCCTTTCTACCTTCTTCCTTCTTTGTTCTTCCTTCTTCTTTTTTCCTTCTTCCTTCTTTCTTCATCTTTTTTCCTTCTTCCTTCTTCCTTCTTCACTCTTCCTTCTTCCTTCTTCATTCTTCCTTCTTCCTTCTTCCTTCTTCCTTCTTCCTTCTTCCTTCTTCCTTCTTCCTTCTTCCTTCTTCCTTCTTCCTTCTTCCTTCTTCCTTCTTCCTTCTTCCTTCTTCCTTCTTCCTAATTCCTTCTTCCTTCTTCCTTCTTCCTTTTTCCTTCTTCCTTCATCCTTCTTCCTTCTTTCTTCTTCCTTCATCTTATTTCCTTCTTCCTTCTTTCTTCTTCCTTCTTCCTTCTTTCTTCTTCTTCCTTCATACTTTTTTCTTCATACTTCATACTTCTTCATACTTTTTTCTTGGCTCCACCCCACTATCCTGAATGCCAGTGCCTTGAATTCCATTACCCAGAACGCCACTACCCCTTATGGGACAATACCCCCGAAAACCATTACCCCGAATAAGATACTAACCGAAATCCATTACCCCGAAAGGCAATTTCCCCGAAAACATTTAGAATCTGTAGTATTCTATTATTATGTTTAACACCAACATATATCGATGAATCGCAACAGTTTTTAACCAACAATTTTGATTTTTCTTCTAATTAGTTTTAATTGTCATTCCTGTCATTATGGCCAGGAAAAGTACTATTCTACGAAATGGAGTAAGAGATCCTTTTTTCCAACAGAACGCGTTTTACCGGTATAAGGTAAACAGAGGAGATGATGCCTTGTTTAAATGAACGAGTTTGCCCGGTATAAGGCAGACAGAGGAGATGATGCCTTCCTTAAATGGACGCGTTTGCCCGGTATGAGGCAGACAGAGGAGATGATGCCTTCTTTAAATGGACGTGTTTGCCCGGTATAAGGCAGAGAGATGAGATGATGCCTTCTTTAAATGGACGCATTCGCCCGGTATAAGGCAGACAGAGGAGATGATGCCTTCTTTAAATGGACGGGTTTGCCCGGTATAATACAGACAGAGGAGATAATGCCTTCTTTAAATAGACGCGTTTGCCCGGTATGAGGCAGACAGAGGAGAGGATGTCTTCTTTAAATGGACGCGTTTGCCCGGTATAAGGCACACAGAGGAAATTATGCTTTGTTTGAATGAACGCGTTTGCACGGTGTAAGGCAGACAGAGGAGATGATGCCTTCTTTAAATGGACGGGTTTGCCCGATATAAGGCAGACAGAGGAGATAATACCTCCTTCTAATGAACGTGCTTATACCTCGATAAGGCACACAGAGGAAATACTGCCTATTTAAAAGTAACGCCTGATCGATAGAAGGCAAAACGAGATGATGCCTTCTTTAAGTCAACGCAATTTCCCGAAGACAAACAAGATCTCCTTTTCTCTCACTCTCATACACAAACCCTCTTACCCACTCACTTCCTCTGTCTCACTAATTATTACTCATTCACCCACTCTTACTTACTTAACCATTCTTACTCACTCATCCATTTTTAGTCACTCATTTACTCTCAATCATTCGCTCTCTCTTTCTCGCTCACTCTTACTCACTCACTCTTACTCGATTACTCTTACTCGCTCGCTCACTAGATTTTATTCGTTCACTAAATCTTACTCACTAACTTAATCACTCACTCACTCTAACTCACCCATTCACCCCCTCGTCGATTCTGAGATTTTGACCACGCTTCAACCAGAATCCGTTGCTTTTACTACAGCGATCAAGGAACAACTTCTACCTTGTTGCCCAAGTAGCCATGCTGACGTGGACCGCAGTTGCCTTCAACTCTCTGCATTGTGCATGAAAACGTGCTGCATAATCTCCCCCTGCCATTCAGGAATCTTGAAGAGTGCCATACGAAGTGGAACGGGATCGTACGTAGTAAGAATACTTAGTTCCATAGTGCATTGAAACAATTTCAGTTCCAATTATTGTTCATTCATATGAATTATGAATTAACTTTTGTTGAGTAACATTTTTTTCATTGAAATAAAGTATAAACTTGAAATAATGACTAATTCGGGGTACTGGCTCATTCGGGGTAGTGTCCCATTAGGGGTAATGGCATTCGGGGTAGTGACTCATTCGGGGTTGTGGCGTTCGGGGTAGTGGCCTTCGGGGTAATGGCATTATGGGTAAAGGAATTATGGGTAGTGTCGTAGAGTCTTTTTTCTTCCTTCTTCCTTCTTCCTTCATCCCTCTTCCTTCTTCCTTCTTCCTTCTTCTTTCTTCCTTCTTCCTTCTTCCTTCTTCCTTCTTCCTTCTTCCTTCTTCCTAATTCCTACTTCCTTTTACTTTCTTCCTTCTTCCTTCATCCTTTTTCCTTCTTCCTTCTTTCTTCTTCCTTCTTCCTTCTTCCTTCTTCCTTCTTCCTTCTTCCTTCTTCCTTCTTCCTTCTTCCTCCTTCCTTCTTCCTTCTTCCTTCTTTCTTCTTCCTTCTTCCTTCTTCCTTCTTCCTTCTTCCTTCTTTCTTCCTTCTTACTTCTTCATACTTTTTTCTTCCTTCTTCCTTCTTCCTTCATCCCTCTTCCTTCTTCCTTCTTCCTTCTTCCTTCTTCCTTCTTCCTTCTTCCTTCTTTCTTCTTCCTTCTTTCTTCTTCCTTCTTTCTTCTTCCTTCTTCTTTCTTCCTTCTTCCTTCTTTCTTCTTCCTTCTTTCTTCTTCCTTCTTTCTTCTTCCTTCTTCTTTCTTCCTTCTTCCTTCTTCCTTCTTCCTTATTCCCTTCTCCTTCTTCCTTTTTCCTTCTTCCTTTTTCCTTCTTCCTTATTCCCTTCTCCTTCTTCCTTCTTCCTTCTTCCTTCTTCCTTCTTCCTTCTTCCTTCTTCCTTCTTCCTTCTTCCTTCTTCCTTCTTCCTTCTTCCTTCTTCCTTCTTCCTTTTTCCTTCTTCCTTCTTCCTTCTTCCTTCTTCCTAATTCCTACTTCCTTTTTCTTTCTTCCTTCTTCCTTCATCCTTTTTCCTTCTTCCTTCTTTCTTCTTCCTTCTTCCTTCTTCCTTCTTCCTTCTTCCTTCTTCCTTCTTCCTTCTTCCTCCTTCCTTCTTCCTGCTTTCTTCTTCCTTCTTCCTTCTTCCTTCTTCCTTCTTTCTTCCTTCTTCCTTCTTCATACTTTTTTCTTCCTTCTTCCTCCTTCCTTCTTCCTTCTTCCTTCTTCTTTCTGCCTTCTTCCTTTTTCCTTCTTCCTTCTCCCTTCTTCCTTCTTTCTTCTTCCTTCTTTCTTCTTCCTTCTTTCTTCTTCCTTCTTTCTTCTTCCTTCTTCTTTCTTCTTTCTTCCTTCTTTCTCCTTTCTTCTTCCTTCTTCCTTCTTTCTTCTTCCTTCTTCCTTCTTCCTTCTTCCTTCTTCCTTATTCCTTTCTCCTTCTTCCTTCTTCCTTCTTTCTTCCTTCTTCCTTCTTTCTTCCTCCTTCTTCCTTCTTCCTTCTTCTCCATTCTACTTCTTCCTCACTTCGCACTACTCACATCTCACTCCCTAGTTCTCATTCGGCCTAATGGCCATTCGGCCTAATGACCGTTCGGCCTAATGACCATTCGGCCTGATGGCCTTCGGCCTAACGGCCTTCGGCCTAATGACCCAGCATCCTTCGGCACAGCAGACTAATTTAAATAAAAATTCGACTCACGAGTAATTTATAAAAAGGTCGAATGTGTTTTCAAGCAAATTAGTATAAAAATATTGTAACTTGAAAACCAATCATTGTACGAAAAAACTATCTGAGAACGAATTGTAGGGGACTAGAAGGGCGTTATGGAGAAAATATTATACTGGTCAAAAAAAATATTTTACACTGAAAAAAATAGTAAATTATTTTAAAAATGGAAATATCTTTATTTTTTACCAAATTTTTACCACGAAAACTTGATTTCGCAACACACATTTTAACGACATCAGGTAAATGGAGAAGTTAAAAATAAAAAAGTTTTAGGAGAAACAATTTTTGGCTTATTTTTGAAACATTGACTATTTCCAAGACAACACATATATTTGATGCTGAATTAGGATTCCTTGGCAAATTCTGAATGAAAATGTTGGAATTTATTTTATTCCTAAGTATTACCGTTTACGAGATATTTCAAATTTATTTTGACGTAAACTACGTTAAGGGGAAGACTCGGATACAGGGTAACAAATGAAAATTTCCATTTCCATCATGTAAGATTTTTTTTTATTTATTCAGACTAAGGCCGAAGTGGCCTATGCGGTATATAAGAGTCTTCTCCATTCGGCTCGGTCCATGGCTACACGTCGCCAACCACGCAGTCTACGGAGGGTCCGCAAGTCATCTTCCACCTGATCGATCCACCTTGCCCGCTGCGCATCTCGCCTTCTTGTGCCCGTCGGATCGTTGTCGAGAACCATTTTCACCGGGTTACTGTCCGACATTCTGGCTACGTGCCCGGCCCACCGCAGTCGTCCGATTTTCGCGGTGTGAACGATGGATGGTTCTCCCAACAGCTGATGCAACTCGTGGTTCATTCGCCTCCTCCACGTACCATCCGCCATCTGCACCCCACCATAGATGGTACGCAGCACTTTCCTTTCGAAAACTCCAAGTGCGCGTTGGTCCTCCACGAGCATCGTCCAGGTCTCGTGTCCGTAGAGAACTACCGGTCTAATGAGCGTTTTGTAGATTGTCAGCTTGGTACGGCGGCGAACTCTATTCGATCGGAGCGTCTTGCGGAGTCCAAAGTACGTACGATTTCCAGCCACTATGCGTCTCCGAATTTCTCTGCTGGTGTCATTTTCGGCAGTCTCCAGTGAGCCCAAGTACACAAATTCTTCTACCACCTCGATTTCGTCACCACCGATGCAAACTCGAGGTGGGTGGCTCACATTGTCGTCTCTTGAACCTCTTCCTATCATGTACTTTGTCTTCGACGTGTTGATGACTAGTCCGATCCGCTTAACTTCCCTCTTCAGTCTGATGTAGGCTTCCTCCATCTTCTCAAAGTTACGTGCCATAATATCTACGTCGGCGAAGCCAAATAGCTGGACGGACTTATTGAAAATTGTGCCACTCGTGTTAATCCCTGCTCTTCGTATTACCCCTTCCAAAGCGATGTTGAATAGCAGACACGAAAGACCATCACCTTGCCGTAACCCTCTGCGGGTTTCGAAGGGACTCGAGAATGCCCCTGAAACTCGAACTACGCACATCACCCGATCCATCGTCGCCTTGATCAACCGTGTCAGTTTATCCGGAAAACCGTGTTCGTGCATTAGCTGCCATAGCTGGTCCCGATCGATTGTATCATATGAATTCGATGAATAGATGATGTGTGGGCACGTTGTATTCGCGGAATTTCTGCAGTACTTGGCGAATGGCGAACACCTGGTCCGTGGTGGAGCGTTCGCCCATAAAACCCGCCTGGTACTGCCCCACGAACTCCCTTGCAGTTGGTGCTAGTCGACGGCATAAAATTTGGGAGAATACCTTGTAGGCGGCGTTCAGCAATGTGATTGCGCGGTAGTTGCTACAATCTTATCGCCCTTTTTGTAGATGGGACACACGACACCTTCCATCCACTCCTGCGGCAAAACTTCCTCCTCCCAAATCTTGGTAATGACCCAGTGCAGCGCTCTAGCCAGTGCCTCACCACCGTGTTTAAATAGCTCTCCAGGTAGTTGGTCAACCCCAGGGGCTTTGTTGTTTTTCAGCCGGCCAATCTCCTCCTGGATTTCCTGGAGATCCGGAGCCGGTAAAATTATGTCCTGCATGCGTTCTCCCAGGTCCATCACCATACCGCCATCTTCGTCTGCCACATCGCCATTCAGGTGTTCTTCGTAGTCCTGCCGCCACCTTTGGATCACCTCACGCTCGTTCGTAAGAAGGTTCCCATTTATGTCCTTGCACATATCAGGCTGTGGCACGTGGCCCTTACGTGAACGGTTTAACTTCTCATAGAACTTTCGTGTGTTATTAGCGCGGTACAGTTGCTCCGTTTCTTCACGGTCTCGATCTTCCTGCTGGCGCTTTTTCGTTTGTCTGTTCCGCGCCTGTTTATATCGTGCCTCGTTCGCCCTCGTGCGGTGTTGCAGCAATATCGCCCATGCTGCATTCTTCTCTTCCACTAACTGCTCACATTTGCCGTCATACCAGTCGTTTCTCTGATCCGGGGGCACCGTGCCAAGTGCAGCAATTGCGGTGCTACCAATGGCGGATCGAATATCTCTCCAGTCATCTTCAAGAGACGCTGCGCTTAGCTACTCTTCCGTTGGGAGTGCCACTTCCAGCTGCTGTGCGTATTCTTGGGCTAGTCTACCGTCTTGTAGCCGCCCAATGTGAGGCCGCGGCGTCCGACTTCGACGCGTGTTGTACACCGTCAAGAGTTTTGAGCGCAGGCATACTGCAACGAGGTAGTGGTCGGATTCAATTCTCGCACTGCGGCAAGTGCATGCATTTGTGATGTCGCAGAAGAATTTACCGTTGATTAGAACGTGGTCGATTTTGCTTTCCGTTTCTTGATTAGGTGATTTCCATTTAGCCTTGTGGATATTCTTGCGGGGGAAGACAGTTCTTCGGACTACCATTCCGCGGGAGGCTGCGAAGTTTATGCATCGTTGGCCATTGTCATTCGATACGGTGTGCAGACTATCCGGTCCGATGACCGGTCTATACATTTCCTCCCTTCCTACCCTTCCTACAGTGGGCATCCATCGTATGTCTGCTCCAGCTGTGCAAAGAACGCTTCTTTCTCGTCGTCGGGTCTCCCTTCGTGTGGGCAGTGCACGTTGATGATGCTATAGTTGAAGAAACGGCCTTTAATCCTCAGCTTGCACATCCTTGCGTTGATTGGCTGCCACCCAATCACGCGTTGGCACATCATCCTCCCTATGAAGCCGGTTCCCAGCTCGTTGGTGGTGCCACAGCTTTGGTAGAAGGTAGCCGCTCGATGCCCGCTTTTCCACACTTTCTGTCCTGTCCAGCAAATCTCCTGCAGCGCCACGACGTCGAAGTTGCGGGGATGTAATTCATCGTAGATCATCCTGTCGCAACCTGCGAAACCTAGCGACTGCAATTCCATGTTCCAAGCTTCCAATCGTGATCCTGTATTCGTCGCCTAGGTCTTTGCCGATTATATCGAGTCGCATTATCTCTTATATTATTCGTAATGGTTGGTTTTCCAGGCAGCTTATTGGGCCTGCGCAAACCTCCTGTCTCGTCGGAGGGCCGTCGTGTCAGGGCTGTTTAGCGTCCCACCTAACACCAGGACTTGGGCTTGTGCGCTTTGAGCGGCACACGGTCGCTTTGGTGGGGCCTACTTGCGGATACATGCAGCTTTTTATAGAGGTTTTACAGGGCCCACTGTCAAACCCCACCACATCCTAGGCAAGCCCCACAACTCGCAGATGGCCTGGGGAGGGATCGTCAAGCCCTTGGACATAGTCCCTGCTGCCCGTAATCAAATCATGTAAGATTTGTAACATTAATTAGTCCTTTAACTTTCAATGGAATTCAAACATTTATATATCAATCGATTCGCAAACTCTCTACCAATTTGCCAGTAGTATTGAAACGTTTGATTATCAACGCTAAACTATTGAAAATTTTAGTTCTTTCATACATCATGCATCCCCTCTACAGCACGTTCCAATCCTTGGTAATTGCCTACTTTTAGGGTATTATCAATTATTGAACTGGTGTGTACGAATTTGGTGGCCCAGCTTCTAGTCAGTGGGGTCCCTACTCCCTCACAGAGTGGGAGATGCTGCTAAAGCTGGGTAGTGGTTTCGGTGAGATGGTTCCTTCTCTTCTATATAGAGAGGAATAACTGGTTCAGTGTACTATATTTGGTTTTACGTAGTTTACGTCGAGCGGTCGTGTCTTGTATACAACCCCAACATTTTTTTTAAACTGAAAAAAAATGTGTTCCGTTCTTTTCAAAACTTACTTGCGATTCTTCATTACCAAGACTAGTACATGAAATTGCCAAAATTTGTACATCAACATCAAAACAATCTGTTAGAGAGTTACGATTGAATGAATTACTGTTATATAGTGTAATACCAGTGTAATATTTTCTCCATAAAGCCCTATCAGTCCCCTACACAGAAAAAAAAATCCATGGTAACAATTACTATTTTGTAGACTACGCCATGTTTTTAAAACAACCACAAATTTTCAGTTAAATTAACCATTCATTCGGACAAATTCACCACTGATTCAGTTCATGTAACAACATTCAACCACGACCACAGTTGATTTTTACTGCGCGCATGGTAAAATCAAACGGGTTTGTTGTCTGCTGAAAATCGTCGGTGCGTATTCTTAAATTAACCCTCGGAATGGTAGTTTCAACCGCAACATTTTTTTGCGTGTACAGTTTGTTCTCAGACAGTTTTTTTTCGTACAATGGACGGTTTCTGAGATGCATTTTTTTTTTAAATTAATTTGCTTGAAAACACATTCGACCTTTTCATAAATTACTCCAGGGTCGATTTTTTTTAAATTAGTTTAAAATAATCTCCAATACCGAAAATTTGTGACAAGTTTTAAACGAATCAACTGTCATCAAGTTTGGTGGGTGTGTCATTCTGCGTGGAATATCCGCCCATGCAAACTTGCGTCTTGGATTTTGAAGCCGCGATCAATTTTTTTTTCAAAAAATCTTTCACCAGGGGTCACTAGAGACCCCAAACCTCAGTAGTTAATGTTTAGATTCATCTTGAAGCGCGATCCAATGTTGCGCAGTGTAATCCTTGAATCTAAGCGACAAGTGTATGGACAAAGCCCAAGAACTAAGCTTAATTAAACCATTATTATCGTTGTAAAATGTGACTCTAAAATGCGATGATAGAATTAAGGCCTTTCTGAGTTCATTAAATACAACCATGTTCAATATGGTGTGCATAGATTAAATTTGTTTGAACCTAATCATGCAAATGTAATTAATTGACATGCATGGTATAGCAATTGAGAAAGGTTAATCATCCTTTTCGCCTTGCTACATATGATATAACGATGAAAAGACTGAAGACAACTCTTCTGTGAAACCCAATAATAAAATAAATATGCTGAAGTATATTTGAAGTAAGTATATTCAATAAATCATATTATCGTGAATCTTGCAATGATTGTATTGTCATATCTGTTTGACATTTCCTTTTCTATATTCCAAGTGTACAGGAAAGGCTATGAATTACATATATTTGGATATGGATAAACTTAAAATACACAAAGAAACAGTCGGCAATTGGAATGGCGTTTGATATTTGATGAAAATGTCGATGCCTCCCATAGATTACAACTATACACTGACAAAAATCCAATCCAATCCAATCCCACATAACAGCTATGTAAATTTGCATAGTATATATGTGGAAACACACATAACCCTTATTAACTAATAACCTTTGTGTGGATTCTCCTACGGCGGGAGGTTATTAACGCACACGTAAAATTTATTTGTAAATTTCTTTAGATTTTTGCCAATAAAAATGTCTGGATTTTTATTAGTGTAGATGGTGGAATCTATAGATGAGCGAAGATAAATCCAAACGAACAGTCGTGTCTCCAAACGTCACGATTACAATGAAAATATAGTGCGGTGTGGAGTTATATGCGCCTACTACACGGTCAAAAAACAAACCCAATCATGTTTTCGCTCATCTATAGTTTCTTCTATCTGTAATTACAACCAACTCTTCTACATAATGCATTTTTTAGTATATTTTGGGTAAACTAATATTATTTGCTAATTATCCAATAAATGCATTCATCTCTTAGACTAGGTGTTCAGTGTTTTCTTAACACTCTCATCCTAATTTGCTATGATATATTTTTAGTTATTATTAATACATTTCAATCGCCTCTGACAGTTAGGATTTTTCCTCTGGTTGAATTGAACCATGTAGGAATTACAATGTTTTAAACAATAAACCTAACCTAAGCAAAGTTATGACGAAAACAAAACTGCTCATTATTGATATTGATGTTATTCTTCTACGTGTTAATTTTTTTTCTTTTTTAAGTGATTTTTTACGTGTTAAATTGAATTTCCCACGATTGAGTATTTCCTTAATAACTTTTCTTGCGATAATTAAATCGTTTCGCAACAAAGGATACCTGTTTCCTTGTAAAATTTCCTATGTTGCCGATGTACTCATATGTTATAAGAGCTTGAAGGGATGCGTTGGGGAACGGTTTTCCATAAAAGTTACTGTTTTCATAGTAATTAAATTAGCTAAGAATTTAGGAGGATTATTTAAATGGAAAATTCAGTCGCTCAAGCATCGGGGAACAAAAAAGTCAAAGTTTGAATCACTCAAAATTTGACCGTTTCTTCAACTATAGCATCATCAACGTGCACTGCCCACACGAAGGGAGATCCGACGACGAGAAAGAAGCGTTCTACGCACAGCTGGAGCAGACATACGATGGATGCCCACTGCGGGGCATCAAAATCGTCATCGGCGACATGAACGCTCAGGTAGGAAGGGAGGAAATGTATAGACCGGTCATCGGACCGGATAGTCTACACACCGTATCGAATAAAACGACCAACGATGCATAAACTTCGCAGCCTCTCGCGGAATGGTAGTCCGAAGCACCTTTTTTCCCCGCTAAAATATCCACAAGGCCACATGGAGATCACTTAACCAATAAACGGAAAACCAAACCGACCATGCTCTAATCGACGGTAAATTCTTCTCCGACATCACGAACGTTCGCACTTACCGCAGTGCGAATATTGAATCAGACCACTACCTCGTTGCAGTATGCCTGCGCTCAAAACTCTCGACGGTGTACAACATGCGTCGAAGTCGGACGCAGCGGCTTAATATTGGGCGGCTACTAGACGGTAGACTAGCTCAAGGATACGTGCAACAGTTACAAGTGGACTCCCAACGGAAGAGCAGCTAGGCGCAGCGTCTCTTCAAGATGGCTGGAGAGATATTCGATCCGCCATTGGAAGCACCGCAACGATGTGGCAGACGAAGATGGCGGTATGGTGATGGAAGAGAACGCGCGCAGGACATGATTTTACCAGCTCCGGATCTGCAGGAAACCCTTGCGGAGATTGGCCGGCTGAAGAACAACAAAGCCCCTGGGGTTGACTACCTACCAGGAGAGCTATATAAACACGGTGGTGAGGCACTGGCTAGAGCGCTGCACTGGGTCATTACCAAGATTTGGGAGAAAGGAGTTTTGCCGCAGGAGTGGATGGAAGGTGTCGTATGTCCCATCTACAAAAAGGGCGATAAACTGGATTGTAGCAACTACCGCGCAATCACATTGCTGAAAGCCTAACTACAAGGTACTCTCCCAAATGTTATGCCGTCGTCTACCACCAATTGCAAGGGTGTTCGTGGGGCAGTTCCAGGCGAGTTTTATGGGCGAACGCTCCACCACGGACCAGGTGTTCGCCATTCGCCAAGTACTGCAGAAATTCCGCGAATACAACGTGCCCACACATAATCTATTCATCGACTTCAAAGCTGCATATGATACAATCGATCGGGACCAGCTATGGCAGCTAATGCACGATCGGGACCGGCTATGGCAGCAAATGCACGAAAACGGATTTCGTCGGTTGATCAAAGCGACGATGGGTCGGGTGATGTGCGTAGTTCGGCATTCTCGAGTCCCTTCGAATCGCGCAGAGGGTTACGGCAAGGTGATGGTCTTTCGTGCCTGCTATTCAACATCGTTTTGGAAGGTATAATACGAATAGCAGGGATTACAACACGAGTGGTAAAATTTTCAGTAAGTCCGTCCAGCTATTTGGTTTTGCCGACGACATAGATATTATGGCACGTAACTTTGAGAAGATGGAGGAAGCCTACATCAGACTGAAGAGGGATGCTAAGCGGATTGGACTAGTCATCAACACGTCGAAGGCGAAGTACATGATAGGAAGAGGCTCAAGAGAAGACAATGTGAGCCACCCACCTCGAGTTTGTATCGGTGGTGACGAAATCGAAGTGGTAGAAGAATTTGTGTACTTGAGCTCACTGGTGACTGACGAAAATGATACCAGCGAAGAAAGAGACGCATAGTGGCTGAAAATCGTACGTACTTTGGACTTAGACCTGTGCGCCGCCGCGCCACGCCGCCGCCGCCGGTGGTTTTACTCGCGCCGCCGCCGCCGACGATTTTGGGTCGGCGCGCCGCCGATCATAATTTGGCCACGCCGGTGACTAATCACAATAAAAAAAATCAATTAACTTAAGTCGAGTCGAGCCAAGCACGAGATTCAGTGTCTCGGCCTAATAATTGAGATCGAAATACGTATCTGTGAAGAAATACGGTAGAGTTAATTGGAATAGTACTAAACTAGTCTTATGGAAGTCAAAATTCAATTTCAAATCTAACTCAAGCTATGGTGCCCCTAGGTCGGTGTAGTGACATACATTGTCTTGGTTAATTAACAGGTTGGTTGATTAGTTTGAGAGTTTGAATGAGGATTTATCTAGCATAATAATACATAAATTGTTAAACTGATCTTTGGAATGCGTTCAAGGCCTAATTTAGTCGGGCACCTAAACTTGTAGGTGACTCGCAAAATGGGTTTGTTGTGGGGCCTGGATACATGCCCAAAGTGTCCCCATTCTTGAAGGATCTGGCATTGGTGCAGGAAAATTATTGCTATTAAAAAATTTCAAGTCAAGTTGCACATTAGTTATTTTGACATTTTTTTTATTTATTTAAATCAACTTATTTAATCAGTTTTCTTTGTTATAGGATTTGTGCCATTAGGATAGTTGGCTTATAAGGCAGACTGATTTAGCAAAATAATTAAATCCCAACTGTGAATGCTTTACTGATTTTTTTGTTTCGACTCCCGAGTAAGTAATTCATATTTTGAGATCAATTTCTGAACATAACTGACAAAACCACTTGCTGAGCATCAGCAAAGCAAATATTGCTGAGCAAATATTACGAGCATCAGTTAAAAACGCTACCCAGACGTAACCCAGAACTGGGGTGTTGTCGCCTCGCTGAATAGTATTTAGACAAATTATTTAGTTACAACGTCAGGTATTTTCAAACATAACGAAAATTTAATTTAATTTTATTGCCTTGAAATTATTTAATACTGTATTATAAAAGCCTTATTGTGAAATTCCTGGAATTTCGGAGAATATTCGAAGAAGTATCGTTCAAATATTCATTCAATATTCCTTCGAAAAATACTCCAGAAATTAGTTCGGAAATAAATCAAGAAATTTATTTGATAATTCCTTCAGATATTCCTCCGAAAAGTTCCTTTCAAAAATACTTAGAAGATTATTTTAGGAATTCTTCCTATTTTTTTTCGGGTATTCCTTCGGAGATTCCTTACAAAATTTCTCCGAAAATTTCTCAAGAATTTTAATTACGGAAAAAAATCCTTTACGAATTTCTTTCGGAAATTGCTTGAGGAATGCTTTCGGATTTTGTTCCAAGAATTCCTACAATCTCCTTCGGAGACTCCTTGAGGAATTCCTTTGGATGTTTCCTTAGCAATTCCTGTAAAAATTAATTCCTTAAGGAATTCCTTAAAAAAATCCATTCGTTCTTTTAAAAATTTCTTCGGAATTTTGTTAAAAATTTCTTCGAAAATTTTTCCTTTTGAAATTGTTTCGGCATTTATTTCATGAATCGCTGGAAAAAGTTCTTCTAGATATTCATAAGGAATTAATTCAAATTTTGCCTAAGGAATTTCTTCAGAACTTCTTCCAGCAACTCCTTTAAACAATTCTTCGGGAATTCTTCCGGTATTTGCTGCAGGAATTTCTTCAAAAATGCCTTCATCTTGCCTAAAGTCTTTGTTTGTTTGTTGTTTATTTTTGGATTTATTTTTTTCGAAAATTCAATAAGTAACAACGTCGCAAACAATTTCATTTTCAATAAATTTCCTGGATTTCCTGGAAGATCTGCCGAAAAAAAATCCGAAGGAAATCTTGAAGGTTTTACGAATGATCTTTTAAAGAAGTCTCTGGAGGAATATCCGAATGAATTCCGGGCGGTATTTTTTTGTTATTTAAGAAATAAAATTCTGGAGGAATTCACAAATAAGTTTTTGGAGGCGTTTTTAAAGAAATTTGTGTTGGGCTTAGTGCAGCAATTTCCAAATATACTTTTTAAGGGATTGCCAAAAGAGAACCTGAATGGATTTTCGAAAACTTCTAAAGGAACTTCTAAAAGATTTTTTGAAGGTAAAATACTTGCCTAAATAATTCCTGAAGGAATTTCCAGAGGAATCGATAAAGGTATTTTTGAAGGATTTTATGATGGAATTTCCGAAGGAATTCTCAAAGGAAATTACGGAGAATTTCAGAGAAAATGCCTACAGGTTTTTCTGATGTAATTCCTAGGTTTCTTCAAGAATTCCTTTGGAATTTTTTTCAGTAATTTATTCGCAATTTCCTCCAGAGATTCCTTTGAAGATTTGTCCAGGAATTCCTAAGGAAATTGCCTCAAAAAGTTCTACAAAGTTCTTCGGAAATAAATTTCTTAAAATTTACTTCGGGATTACGTCAGAATTTCCTCCACGTATTCCTTTGTTTAAGAAAACCTTGGGAAATTCGTTAAGGTTCGTTCTTTTGGAAATTCCTTTGAAAATTTCTTAGGAAATAGTTTTAGGAATTGCTTTAGGAATAGCTTTAGGAATTCTTTCGTAATTCTCTTAGAAACTCTTTCGGATATACCTTCCGAAAATCATTCGCAAATTCCTTTTGAAATATCGACGGAAATTATTTTAGAATTCCTTCAAAACTCCTCCAGGAATTCATTTACAGATTCCTTCGGAAATATGTTTAGTCATTCAAAGTTTGCTTAGGAACTTCCTCGGAAATTAATAAGGAGGATTATTCTAGGAATTCCTTCGGATTTTTTTTAGAAAAAAATAACGTTAGAAATTTTATAGAAATTCCTCTAGGGGTTCCTTAGCAAGTTCTAAGACAACTTTTCCTAAAATTCACATAGGAATACTTTCAGAACTACCTTGAACAATTCCTTGGGAATTTCCACGGGTAATCCTTTCAAAATTCATTGGTAACTTTAGAAAGAAGTTCATGGACATTTCCCTCTATAATTCCGTCACAACATTCTCCATTTCTTTTGCTTTTTTTCGGGAATCACTTCAGAAATTAATTCAAAGAAATTTCTTCGGAAATTGCTCTTGGGAATCATTCGGAAATTCTTCTAAAAATTCCCTAGAGCATTTTTTCGAAATTTACTGAAAAGATTCTTTCTGATTTTTCTGCGGGAATTCCTTCGGTTCCCTAATATAAACTATTTTTGAAATCGGTGCTTCCGGGCAAAATTATAAAATACCTATACATATAATAAGCAAGGCCTGCGTGCCCAAATCTTTGTTCCTTATGACGAATAAACGAGTCTATATTAAGCAAGGTTTTGTATTTTCTTAGTGTGATTTGTGGGAAATGAGTCGTGGGATCAATAGTGAATCTTACACTAAGTTCTTTCGAAAATTCCATCAAAAATTTTGCAAGAAATGTCTTTATAAACTCTTTTCGCTATTCTCTCGGAGAGTGCTTTCTGAACCCCTTCGAAGATATTTTCCAGCAATTTCTTCGGAAATTGTTTTAGGAATTCTTTCGGAAACTATTTATACTCTTTCGGAAACTGATTTTCGAATGAAATCCTGAAAGAATATTCTACAGTTTTACCTGCGGTTTTACTAAAGGAATTTCCCAACGAGAACCTTAATGGTTTTTGAAAAAATGCCTTCATGGAGTTTTCGCAGAATTTCTTATAGGGTTTCTTATAGGGAATTTCTAATGAAACTTAGAAAAAAATTGTAGTTTCCTCCGGAAATCCCTTCAGGAACTCCACAAAGAACTTTTTTGGCATATTTTATCAACTTTTAAGGAAAATATTCAATTTGGTTGGTCATCGTGCCAAAGTCTTATTCAGCCAAAGCTCATTTTAGTTATGTTGATCGTCTATTGAGATTTGTGCATACAAAAACGCGAGGTGGGGAGTAAGCTGTCCATTGTGGTTGTCATTAGTGGACTCCATCGTTAATGCCCTTCCAAGATCTAAGGGTCACAGCAGATGAACGAAGTAGCACTGCAAATTCTCTAGATATACTTGATACGCAGCCGCTCAAACATGCCCCAATTGTATATGTAACTCAAAGAATAATAGTTAGAATTTTTCTGAAATTTAGATATATTGAGAAGTAAATCGACTGGAGTTTATCAAAATCCTGAATTGGGAAAACTTTTGGAAAAAAAGATTAACAAATCAGTCCTATGACACCGAAGTCTAATTCTCAATACTGCTCAAGGGATACGAAAAGTGAAGCAGGATTCGTTGTTAAATTTTGATTCATCAAAATCAGAGAATGATAAAATAGTTTTAATTTAAATAACATTTTGAGATCAGGTACTTATTAGTGTCGCTGGTAATTTACTATGGAATGTGCTGTTTGATGATCGACAAACATAGAATTTTCAATTTTAAACCACTGAAGTCGATTTTTATACGAGCGATTCGTACGGTGTGAATCAAAACCACGTGAATTCAAAAATCCACGTTAAAATTGATTTTTTTGCCATTGATTATTTCATCCACGCCGGTTCACGCCGCCGCCGCCGCCGCCGATAAAAGCCAACGGCGCGCCGCCGTGACGCCGCCGCCGCCGGGGCAAAAGTGACCACTACGCCGCCGCCGCCGATTATATGACCGGCGCACAGGTCTATTTGGACTCCGCAAGACGCTCCGTTCGAATAGAGTTCGCCGCCGTTCCAAACTGACAATCTGCAAAACGCTCATTAGATCTCTACGGACACGAGACCTGGACGATGCTCGTGGAGGACCAACGCGCACGAAAGGAAAGTGCTGCGCACCATCTATGGTGGGGTGCAGATGGCGGACGATACGTGGAGGAGGCGAATGAACCACGAGTTGCATGGTGACGTGTAGCCATGGACCGAGCCGAATTGAGAAGACTCTTATTTACCGCACAGGCCACTTCGGCCTTAGTCTAAATAAATAATAACAACGATTTTTGTCTAAAATTGTAAATTATTTTATTGGACATTTGATGGAATGTCTGAATATTAGATATTCTATGAAGTTCATTGGAACTATACCACGGAGGCAACTTCAGAATAAACGATAGATAAGATCATCATAATACCTATAGATAGGTATTATAATACCTATAGATAGGTATTATAATACCTATAGATAGGTATTATAATACCTATAGATAGGTATTATAATACCTATAGATAGGTATTATAATACCTAATATAATACCTAATACGATAGATAAACGATAGATAAGATCATCATAATACCTATAAGTAATGCAGAAGATCAGACACGAATGCACCCTTGCGGTGTGAAGTGTCCCAAAAAAATAATAAATAATAATTCAACCGTCTAAGACAAGTTTAGTACTTTCCATTTAATTCCACTACGTTTTGTTATCTTTGCAGATACGAATTTCAACCTCAACTGTGAGGCCGTCTTCAGTGTCTCGTACTTGTCTCGACGACAGTCAAGTACGAGATACTGAAGACGGCCTCACAGTTGAGGTCCAAATGCGTATCTGCAAAGATAACAAAACACAGTCGAATTAAATGGAAAGTACTAAACTCATCTTAGCCGTTTGAACCTCTTTTAGCAAACTGCAATAGTAATTTTAATTAGATTTATATAATTTTAAGTTTTCATTAAAATTCTCACATCTTACTACTATGGATTCAATACACGAATCCAAGTAAAAATAAGAAGAAGACACACGACGGTGTTAACTTTGACAGATCCTACAGCACAGCATAGGAAGATCATTTTAAAATGCTTATAATAAATTCTAGACAAATTTTAATTAAAATCTTATTGATGTACAAAGGCGCATCCACGTTCCGAGTCGTGGGTAGGACAAATAGGAAATGCCGATTTGGGCAACAGTTCTGGTATCAACAGTAGCATTAAGCGATTCTCATGTGTTACAAAACTACTGTGTCATTTACATCCGCTAACACAAATAATGATTTTGGACTAATCACTGAAAGCAAAGCACTCTTCAACAGTCGAGATTAGTCTTGGTCACGTTCTTGTGAATGCTGGAGGAAAAAAAAAGGTTAGTTGGGACACCTATACTTTAGAAAGGAGCAAAGCGTCCTCTTATCGGTGCCACGGGAGGTTTTGGAACTGTTAGTGTGAAAGTTGTAACGGTAGGAATCGTTTCGGTAGAACATGAAGCACAGAAAGACCTAAGGCATACAGAATAGGAAAGGGCGAGTCTGTGATCGAACCCATGATCTCCTGCTCATAGGCAGAAACGATAGCCACTAGACCACCGACCATGTCTCCGATTTGGGCAACAGTTCTGGTATTAAAAAAATCGATGCAAATTTTACCTATACTGCCCCTGAAAGCATAACTGTACCATGTTGATATAAAATCCATTTCAATATGGAGAAATTATGCTTTGATTATATTCAATTCTAAAAATAATCAGATCTTAAAAAGTTCCTGCAGCCAGAATATTTATATATTTTGAGAAAATTACCTTTTTAGTAAAAATTTTGCTTTTCCATTATTGATTATCAATCATATTTATAAGCTTCCTGGTCCTGGCTTCACAGGTCACAGAAATTTAAAAATATATTCAATGGTTTCAATCATTTTTTTTAACTGCTAGGATTTCATATTACCTTCAGGATCTAGCGATCCAAAGCAAACTACCAAAAAATCGCATGATTGTCGAGAATCTGTTTTCGGAGCTTCGGAATGTTTCTGGTTCCTCAGATTTCAATAGCTCTTTTGAGGTTTGAAGAAAACTTTTTCCGCGGGCTTCTAATAATCCATTCAATCGCATGATTGTTTGAAGCATTATCATAACTTCTAAAATATTTAATTAATCGCATTTGCAGATTTCAACAACTGCTATTTCAACTCAAGCAAGACATCTTTCAGTGATTTAGGGGTTTTAAAGTGCCTGAAGTCCTAAACAACAATCAGTAGTCTATTGCTTTATGAAAACATCTATAACTATTGTTTGGACTCTGATTAACTTTAAAATCACCTTCTGCTAACACACAAATTCTTGCCATCCAATGACTTCATATGTTCTTACAACAATCATGGGTAGGACAATCCTTTGACTGTCCTACCCAGGAAAATTCATGCGTAGGACATGTCCTACCTGTCCCACCCACTCCCGACGCCACTGTTGATGTACGATACGGAAGAAGTTCAGAACTATATGATAGATACATTTTTGGAAAATATACAAAAAATTGAGATAAGCTTCCAAATATGTAATTCCGAACTTTTTCCGTATCGTACATCAATCAGATTTTAATTACAATTTGTCTAGAATTTATTATAAGCATTTTAAAATGATCTTCCTATGCTGTGCTGTAGGATCTGTCAAAGTTAACACCGTCGTGTGTCTTCTTCTTATTTTTACTTGGATTCGTCTATTCATCAGCGAATTCACAAATTGTTTTAGGTATTTTCACATAGGTATAGGTAGATCAAATAACTTAGATTTTAGATAAACGATTCACCACTTTGCTTCCGAATCCCATGCCAATTTTCCGCTTATGCCGACTATTGTCTTGTCCTCTTTTTGACTAGAAATATTACAGGGTGCATGGCGAATATTTGCAGTAATTGAAAAAATTAGCGAATTTATACCAGTGCTATTTCACTGTTGCCTGTCGCTTGCTTTTGAATTTGGGTTCTAACATGACTCACTTTAAAGGTAGCTTCGCCTGTCGTGAACACTGTGCGTCGGATTTTAATTAATGTATTTTAATTAATTTGTGTTGGAATCCCGCGAACCTCACCCAAATACATGAGAACTAAATCCAATGACAAGATTCCCGAGATGTGATGCTATCTTCACTGACACTGAGTGACACTTCAATTCAAATTTGACGATAACCTGTTTTTGGTTCATCGCCATACGTAAAGAACTTATTTATTTCATTCCATTCACTACGGTGACTAATCCTATATCTGTCTATATTATTTGCGAGTCTGTTCTGAATGTTCAGTTATTGAGCAACACCGTGTAATCGATGATCATATGCATAACGTACGGTATCCATTCCGTGGTGAAGGGATATATTTATAATCCTTTGATGATTTCAATTGTAGCATAATAAAACTCTATCAAAGCGTTACCTGCAGGGTCGTTCTATCAACACCCGCACACACAACACCATTGAGAGCATGCCGCAAAGTTAATCATGTATAAATTTTGTGAAATTGCCGTGCTTCAGTGATACGAAATCACGCAGCGTGACATATTTTCTGTAGCAGGGTTGACTGATTAATAGATTGTTGCAAGCCAAAGGCTAGTTGAAGCTTAATTAATGATAATATTTTTAATTAGGTCTTGAAGAATAACGATACTAGTATAGTTAAGGTATTGGTTCAATCGGACATTGCTTAGGAACAGTGTTGGGCAATGTCATTTCGGCGTTATAGGTCTAATGTGCTAATAACCTTCCTTAAGAAGTGTCTATAATTTCACTTTGCGTTACGCATACGTTTTATTTTACCAATTAGTATGTAGACAGTTGATCCCCCGTTAGTCACCCATACCAAAATTTGGCGAAAAAATTAAAATAAATATAAATCTGTTCTTAGGCTTCTAATTTTTTGTAGATTTGAAGGATTTGCTGAAGGGTTGGCAGGAAAAATGATTTATTACGTAGATCTCATAGAAAGGGGATCAAGTCTCCCCAAATTTTAAAATTGCATGTGCTGTCGAATTCAATAATAAAAATTGTTCATGTATACGCACAGCAATTCGATAATTCCGCGTATTTTGAAGGGAAAATATTTAAAAAATCTTAGGGCACCTTTCCAATTTTATCAAAGCAAGTTCTTGGAGAGGGATCAATTTCCCCCGAATATTTTCAAAGTCGATTTTTGACAGCATTTCAAAAAATCAATTGTGTATCAATAACAAGGACTGTCATTAGGGTGGCTCAAAAAACACTTTTTCAAATTTTTTGATGGGCCGCCCTCTTATTCGGTTCTATTTGATGCCCTGATGCTCTGGACAAAATTTCAGCCAAATCGGTCAACGTTTGGGCGGTGCTAAACTCGTTGGAAGTTTATATGGAAAAATGTATGCAGTAACATCCAAAAACAGTGATTTGCAGTTGGAAGGCACAATTTACGATCAAGAACCATGATACTCATTCAGTTTTTGTAGAATTAAATACAGAATGTTATGCTGAAAACCGCGAGAAGATTAGAGTTTATTACGCAAAGATATTACCATTTTACTGGAGTGTTGTAGGGGTGAATTTATTTCTTTTCAAAGGTAAAAGAAACGAAATTTGCTCAAACCCCACTTCAGAGAAATGCTAATAACTTAGCCGGGCAAACTCTAATCTTCTCGTGGTTTTCTGTATAACATTCTGTATTAAATTCTCCAAGATCTGAATGAGTATCATAGTTCTTAATCGTAAGTTGTGTAGTCCAGCTGCAATTTACTGTTTTTGGATGTTTCTGCGTACATTTTTGCATATAAACTTCCAACGAGTTTAGCACCGCCCAAACGTTGACCGATTTGGCTGAAACTTTATCCAGAGCATCAGGGCATCAAATAGAACCGAATAAGAGGGCGGCCCATCAAAAAAATAAAAAAAAGTTTTTTCCATACTAATTTGAGCCACCCTAACTGTCATACATCATTAAAGTTAAATACTATATTTCTTAGAGAGTCTGTGTGGAAATCGCGTATGTTTATTTATTTTTGGTTGTGATACATCGGAAATCAGAAAATGGGATCAAGTCTACCAAGTCTCCCCTATATTGTCGCAAATTGGTACTTGGGATTAGTACCTTTTCCTATAGAGTAGCAGTTGTATACCTGGCCACGTCCTTACAATCACGGAAGGAAGGAAAGGAATGTTAGTTCAACATCTACTAGTGAAGATGCAGGGAACCCATACTACCTTCATAGATGTCTCGGGAAGGAAAATTTGTGTTGGGTAAGGTGAATAATAGGGAGCTCTATTCGACAATATAGAGCGTTTGTCAATAACAGTATATGCTGAAAAAATATTAAAACATATTCATCAGTTTACTTACGAACCGTCCAAAGGAGGACAAAGTAACCTGGATTTTACAAATGTTTCGCATTATATACAAAACACGTTCAACCGCACACTTATCACCGAACATTAAAATCAGAACCAAAAACTCGGATTTTACGAATGTTATAAATCCTACCTGAAACTCGTCCGATCACGCACCAATTGTTTACTCACTCGGCCGCACGAACTATCTGCTTACTGAGCAGAAACTAAAATTTTATTAACAAATGGCGAAAAGGCTCAAAAACTTGCTCAGCAGTTCGAGAGTGCCCATAATTTTAGTCTAGGTCTCACTAGTCCAATTGAGGATCAGGTTACACGGAGCTTCGAATACATTCTCAATCAAGAGAATGTTTTTGACCCTTCGTTGGGAACTAATTTGGATGAAGTGAGATCTATTACTAGAAAATTTAAAAATATGAAAGCCCCGGGTGACGATGGTATTTTCTACATACTTATCAAAAAACTTCCTGAGAGCTCTTTATCCTTTTTGGTTAATTTATTTAATAAATGTTTTCAATTGGCATACTTCCCAGATAAATGGAAAAACGCCAAAGTTGTTCCAATTTTGAAGTCGGACAAAAATCCAGCTGAGGCTTCTAGTTATCGTCCAATTAGTTTGCTTTCTTCAATAAGCATACTGTTTAAAAAGATTATTTTAAATAGCATGATGGTTCATCTAATGACAATTCTATTTTTGCTGATGAGCAATTTGGTTTTCGCCATGGGCATTCAACCACTCATCAGTTATTAATGTCGAATTCGTTTTTAAAAAGTTCCAACCTAGGTTGGAACCAGTTCCAACCTAAGTGCTGTCAAAGTGTTTTTTTATTCGCTCAGGTTGGAACTAGGTTCGCACTAGTTCCAACCCCAAAGCTGTCGGGTTCGCACTGTGTTGTTTCACGGTTTCGCACCGGGTTCACCAATACAACTGTACTACAACTGTCAAAACCACGTGGGTGGGTGGGATTGGGCGGAATAAACAAGCAGAAGGGAGAAACGAAACTGTCTGTTTATTAAAACAAAATGCGCGTTGAAAATTTTTTTTTCCGGGAATTTTGTTATATTTGTTATTGTAGTTTAAAATTAAATTAATCCGGTACTGTTGTCTAGATTCAGTTTTAAAAATAATTGTTAGGGAAGTTATGTATTCATAAGTTCATTCAGGTTTTCCTCACAGATGGTGTCTTAAATTAGGTCGGTGAATGGAATTATGTAGTTTAGGAATTCCCCTTGAAACCCGTTCACAAAATGCGCTAAGAATTGTCAGAAAAATATATTTGAGGAATACCGAATAGAATTATTTCTTATGCAGAATTTCTTTTGAAATTCTTCCAAAAACTCTTCTGTGCGTTTCAGAATTTTCTTCGGGAATTCTGCCAGAAATTGCTTCAGGAATTCTTTCAGTAATTCTTTTTTGAATTTTTGGCGATATCTTTCAGGCATTCCTCCATATTTTTCCAAGGGATCCTTTCGAGATGAATTCCTTTGGAAATTCTTCTAGAAATATCTTTGAATACTGTTCCAGGATTTTCTCTGGAAGTTGCTCCAGGAATTAATTTGGAAATTCCTACAATATAATTCCTTCAGGAAATCCTTCTAGAACACACTAACTTACTCGAAGTATCTTTCAGGAATTGCTCCGCAAGTTTCGTACATAAGCTCTCCCGGAAGTACCTTGAGCAATTCCTCCGGGAGATTCTTTAAAATTATAGATGCACGGGGCCCAAAATCCGGCCTTTATCACGAGGTAGCGAGGAAAAAAAATTAGCGAATCCTGGAGAATTTTTATGACATGCTTCTGAGTGTTCTCCGAAAAAAAAAACTTCTGCAGAAATAGATGATTTTTTGTAGAATAGAAAATCTCTTTTATGTGAATTCTATACGGAATTCTTGGTATAAATTTGTACACGGGATTATTGAATATAATTAAACAGGGGGACTGTTCCGATCTCCATCTCACTGAACATAAATTCATCTCATCGGGAAACAAAGAAATGCAGCACCAATTTCGTCGCCTCTTTTTGTCAACATGCGTGCTCACTGCTGAGAAAAATCACAAAAATAATAAACAATCCAAATTCCTTTCCATTGCTTTGTTTTTGATGGGATGAATATCGGAGCCATGAGATGAATTCCAGGAGCAGTTTCCCTGTTTATATCCACCCAAAAGTAAATTCCACCATTCGCAAAAATCAGTTCACGCACTTTAACATATTTATTTATCATGATCTGATTAGTCAACGCCAACGCACTGCCAGTGCACTGGGTGACCTGGATCATATGTTTCGAATCAAAACAAACATGATGCTACGCACACCAACATATCCAATGACAGATGGAACTGAAAATGTTTTTTTATTCAGGGTTCGGGTTGGCACTGACCCAGGTTTAAAAACGAATTCGACATAAGAGTTACGAACTTAATTCGGCTCAACAAATCTGAAGGATATTCGACTGGAGTTGCTCTTCTTGATATAGAGAAAGCATTTGACAGTGTTTGGCATGAAGGTTTGATTGTAAAATTGATGAATTTTAATTTTCCTCTGTACATTATTAAACTGATCCAAAATTATTTATCAGATCGCTCACTGCAGGTAAACTATCAGAATTCTAAATCTGATAGATTACCTGTAAGGGCTGGTGTCCCCCAAGGCAGCATACTGGGGCCCATTTTGTATAACATTTTTACTTCTGACTTACCTGATTTACCACCAGGGTGTCAAAAATCTTTGTTTGCAGATGACACAGGTCTCTCAGCCAAAGGGCGTAGCCTTCGTGTCATTTGTAGAAGATTGCAAAAAAGTTTGGATATTTTCTCCACTTACTTGCAAAAATGGAAAATTTTCCCGAATGCTTCCAAAACTCAGCTTATAATTTTCCCACATAAGCCGAGAGCTGATGATGATGATGATGATGATGGTCCCGCCACATACCCCTACAAAGGTTTGAGCTAGACGATTTATCTTTAAGATAATTGATTGAATTACATTTTTCAACAATTTAATCAGATTTGCAAAACAAAACAAAAACGATCTGATTACCATCACAGATATAAATTTCATAACTTTCCATTACTATCCAGCAAAAATAATAAATGTAAAAACTGTTTAATTCATCTGCAGATTCTCATAAGTATCAGTAGTGATGCTTCGAGTTCATAAAATGCAAAACTTGTGATACCTCTCGCACAGATTTCAAAAGTTCCACCAAGAATCGCGTTTCATGTTATTACAAGTAACGTTAGCCACTCGAAAGCATCAATAATAATCTAATAAACTATGTCGTTGTCAACAAAATCAAAACTTGTGTTACCGCTCCGTCGATATCAAAAGTTTTGTTATCAACCGCGGAAACCAAACTCTACTAGATAGCCTATTACTAATCCGCAGAATCATTGAAACAGCTGAAAAAGCGCAAGTCTGTATATAAATTTAAAAATCATTCATATCTGCTTTACGCGCGCGAGACTCAAACTTTTGTAGACTACACAAGAAAAAGGTCAAATTACAATTACGTCAATAAATATAAAATCCATCATCATCATCGAGGCGAACAAAATAGTTTATTAGTGCCTCAATAATTGAAAAACACAATTGTCCAAACAAAATATCCGTAGGTCAAACTTCGTCAAGATACAATAATTAATGATTTCAAAAAAGTCAACTAAGTAGCTGCTTAAAATACAGCTTTTACGTGTGAAACACAAAGTCTCTTGAATTGTGATAATGTCGTTGCACGTTTGATATGTGTAGGCATCGAATTGAAATCATTGATACCTTTAAAAAACAAAGAATTTTGTGAAGCTCCATGCAAAAGTTGGGTGTTCTTACATCCTCCGCGTTTCTAGTGTTATATCTATGAATGTCACTTCCTCTTTCAATTCGATCACACAAATATCGAGGCAGCAAACCATTTACTACTTTGAAAATGAACACCATAGTTAAATACACAATTCTTTTGCTTCACCGAGAGCCACTGCAATGCATCCAACAAAAAGTTGAGGAAGTGAATCTGTTACATCTTAAAATCAAACGCATAATCTTATTCTGCAAGCGCTGCAATCTCGATATTTGTGTCTGATTTGCTAAAAACAAAATTGAAGGACAAAAGTCCAAGTGAGGAGAGATGATTGATTTGTACAACTGTATTTTACTAGCTGTATTTAATTCGTTTTCAGTCGACATAGGATTCCATACTTCTTGGCTATTTTCTTGATGACATTGTCAATATGTTGGTCAAATTTCAATTTATCATCAATAATCACGCCAAGATATTTAATTTCCCGTACGCGATCAAGAGTCTCGTCATCAATTTTTACAGAGACATTATCAATTGAACGATTTCGCGAAATAACCATATACTTTGTTTTACTAATATTCAATTTTAATTGTTTGTACTTCAACCATCTACTTAAAGAATGCAAATCTTCATTCAAGTGTTCAATCGCTTCCTCCAGATTTTGAGCTGCAATGAATATTACAGTATCATCAGCAAACAAATTAATGTCACAATAACGTAAGACCCGTCGCATGTCATTAATGTACATAATGAACAAAAGGGCCCTAATACACTTCCCTGTGGTACACCAAGGTCATTCTCCACGGGACACGACACATAATCATTGAAAGCAGTCCGTTGGGATCTGTCAGACAAATAGCTTTCAAACCATTTGTATGCAGAACCCGAAATTCCAAAGCGCTTAACAGTTTTCAACAATAAGGGCCGAGAAATTGTCTCAAAAGCGCGTTTGAGATCCAAAAACACAGCTAGAATAGTATCTTTACGCTCCATATTTTCCTTCCATTTAGATAATACCAAGTTCAATGCAGTTTCACAGGAATGACCTTCCCTGTAACCTGATTGTTCCGGTATTAACAAGTTATTACTATTTAAATATGTAATTAGCTGGCCTTTAACTCCAAGTTCTAAAATTTTCTCTAATGTGTGCAACATGTTGATGGGACGAAACTCTTCGGCTTTAATCGTTCCAGCAACTTTTTGTATTGGAATCACTAGTGATTCCTTCCAAACATGCGGCACGTGCCCAGTTTGTAACGATTCATTTATAAGGTCCAGCAAGTTGCGTCCAATGACATGAAAGCAATCTTGAATAACTCTAGCATTAACATTATCAACTCCAGCCGTTTTACCTAAAGAAAAGCCAATGTCCTTAAGTTCTTCAAAAGTAATCGGGTGAAAACAATCAAATCTACAGTTAATATTTATCGGCTGTTTTATTTCATCAGGCTCATCCACTAACTCGATAGATCGGTTAATGGATAAGACACTATTGACGAAATAATCGTTGAATTTAGATGCAATTTCTTGTTCTGACTGTTCTAATGTGCCATTGAAAGTTATGGACCGCGGCTTGCAACTACTAGGCTTTAATAATGATTTCAATATTTTCCATAACTCTTTGCTGTTGTTTTGATGCTGATAAATTTTCCTCTGAATATACTCGCAACGTGTACGTGTCAAAGATTGCGAATATTTGTTCCGCGCTTCCTGATACCTATTCAATGATTTTCATTATTAGTTCTACGAAACTTTTTATACAATTTATCTCTTTTACGTTTCAGGCTCAAAAGATCTAAATTATACCAGCTGTTAGAATTATGCAAAGTTACTAACTTCTGTTCTACTAATTGATTGGTACAGGATTTCAAAACGTTTGTAAGAACAGCTGATCTTTCATCTATATTACCGGAATTTTCTTGAAAATCCACGTTTCTTTCGACAAGACCCGAAATTGCTTGTTTAGAATATTTTCTCCAGCACTTCATTTTAATTAAATTACTATCATTACTATTATTGTCGGTAACGTTAATGACTAGCGTTTCATGATCAGTTACTTTTAAATCATCACTCGTTTCGCTAGTTACAGAATCAAAATTTGTATACACATGATCAATCAAAGTTCTACTGTGCTGGGAAATACGCGTATAAGAATTTACTTTTTGTTTCAAATTAAAAAATCCGCTAAATGTTTCAAATGATTCGAATTGGAATCGTCACACCAATTGATATTAAAATCACCAGCAATTACATTTAATTTACTAGGATCTATAAATGACTCAAACCAGTTTTCCAAAATTTCAATAAAACGCTGGTCACTTGCACTGGGAGAGTGATATAAAACACCATAATTACCCATCTTCATGCCACGTACAACTGCAATGCCTAAGAACCAGTTTCCATCACAAACTTCGTTTAATTGAAGCTTGAACTGAACTGATTCTTTGACATAAATAGCAACACCGCCAGTGTGTCTAGAATGTGATAAACAAGCAGCTACACTATAACCCGGAATGCTATACTGATCAAATGCTTCAATGTCGACTATATGAGTTTCAGATAAACACACTAAAATGGACGTTTATCTTCTACAATCTTACGTAATGCAACGTAGTTTGTAGACAAACCCGCAATATTCAAATACAAAATATCGAATCTGCTCACATTTCTACTAGAACTTGGTTGCTATTCATTGAAACGTAAGCTGCTCTTTTTCCGTTCAACTAATCGCTTATAAACACTACACTCAGTACTGAAGGCACTGTGGCTCACGTCCAATTTCATTTTACGTTCGGAATTCATTTTTATACAATTGACACATTTCAATACAGTTGACGTGCATTCGGATGTCTTGTGACGATCGCTGCACTTTGAGCACGCAATGCTAGTTTTGCAATCCGTACTCATGTGCCCAAATTCTCCACATTGAAAACATCTCAAAACACTAATTTCGGGAACAACAAGGCACCGATCAAACCTTATGTTAACTTTTCTCGCGGTCAACAAACAACTATAAGTCTCTTTATCGACTTCAATAACAACATTGTTCTTGTTATACTTAAAACGTGGATTTTCATACATTCTTATTACTTTAACATCATTTATTGCGATGTCTTCATTCTGATCTTTCAAAATCTGAATGAATTCATCGGAAGAAAACTTTATCGCACATTCCCATCACTTTTAGTCTTGGCACCGATGAGGAACAACAGCATCATAGTTTTCACCCAGATTGCTTTGAATGCCATTTTTCACAACATCTACATTAAATCCTGTTGAACACTTTGCAATAATAGAGTCGTTTTCCCGTTTCTAAAGTTACTGATCCTGTGTGTTTTCGGATCCAGTTTACTATTCAAAAATTTACGAGTATCATCGCTACTCTGGTTGGACTCTTTCGGTTTAATCACAATGACCGGACGAGCCTTACGAGGGACCTTTACTTCCTTAGGCGCAGTGACTTGTTTTGTTTCATTACTTTGACGTTATTTTTCCCAACATTACTTTTAACAATATCCGCGAAACTAACATTTTCTGGCATTGCAATATCAGATGTGTCGTCAACATCTTGTACCTTACGCTTTTTCGTTTTGGGAGTCAAATTAGGCCCCGTAGCCCTTCGCGATGTACCTTGCATTTCATTCATTACAGCTACATTTCTACTCGGGTTAAATTGAACAAATGAACATTTCATATTTTCCATTTCTTTGCTGATCGAATCTTTGAGACCATTAACAGCCTCGTTCAAAACCTCAGATACATTTTTCTGCAATTTCTCAATACCGATTAACAACGCGCTGTCTATTTGGGCAGTAATGTGATTCCGAATATCACCGATCGAATCAGAAAGAGAAGAAAGTTTCTTCATCTCTTCATCGAAACGAATGGTATTCGGAACCTGTACATTCTGTCCGTCGCAAGATCGACTAGATAGACAGTCACAACACTTGAAAAAACATTTGCATTCTCCGTAATCAATCTAGCCGCTGCCTTCGCTTCAATAGGAGAGCAGCGGGCATGAAAATATTTCCCACATTGAAAACAACACAGTGGGAAATCGTTGATTGCGATCCCCACTTTACACTTTTCGCACTCCATCCTCTACACAGCAGTGGACTCAAACATGCAACAACACACTACACTATCCACAGAGAATAAAAGAAATGGGGCAAGCAAATGAACAACAACAGCTTGCCGCGCGAAGCTATAGGTAGAACTATGGCTTCACGGGATGCTGTGTTGAGTAATAAATGTTAAATTAAATGAAAATTTGGCACGGAGGCTTAATGCCTCCTACTTATCCTGTTATAATCACGAAAAGGGCACACGATAGAAATATTTTTCCCGCGGCACAAGTTCACTTTCACACGTAAAAATTAACTTTTCTTTCCGCACAGAGGCAAACAAACTATGATGTCCACCATCACCACACAGAATGAGCTTCTTATTTGAAACCTTCTAGCAGACATATTGTCACTATGAATGGGGTTCCAATTAATTGGTCTAGCGAAGCTAAATATTTAGGACTTCTGCTAGATCAAAAATTAACTTTTAAAAATCACATTGAAGGCCTTCAAGCCAAATGTAACAAATATATTAAGTGTCTATATCCACTTATAAACAGAAAATCAAAACTTTGTCTTAAGAACAAACTGTTGATTTACAAACAAATTTTTAGACCTGCCATGTTGTATGCTGTGCCAATATGGACTTCACTTCAGAGGATTCAAAATAAAATTCTGAAAATGATTCTGAAGTTGCCTCCGTGGTATAGTACCAATGAACTTCATAGAATTTCTAATATTGAGACATTGCAACAAATGTCCAACAAAATAATTTCCAATTTTAGACAAAAATCGTTGCAATATTCTATTGCAACGATTAACTCCTTGTACCCTTAGTATAAAATAGGTTAAGATTAGTTTAAGTTGAAAACATTGTAATTCCTACATGGTTCAATTCAACCAGAGGAAAAATTCTAACTGCCAGAGGCAATTGAAATGTATTAATAATAACTAAAAATATGACATAGCAAATAAGGATGATAGTGATAAGAAAACACGGAACACCTAGTCTACGAGATGAATGCATGTATTAGATAATTAGCAAATAAAATTAGTTAAAAAAAAAAAACTGAGCAGAAACACGACAAAACAGGCACTGACGGCCGCGCCATCGGCGCAATGCAGAACACAATATTTCGGCAAATCGCGCGATCGTTCTGCTGTCCGAAACAAGAGCCAACACGCACTGAACTCATGTTGTTGTCACAATGGTATAATATACAAATATAGGGTAAGGCGGTATAATGCGCCCCACCTGGCCAAAACGCCCCCCTTTGAATTCTAGAAAACTATAACTAATTAAAGGTCAAAAGCAGTTGGTACCTATAAGTATTTGTAAACCCATCATACTATGTGAATGTGGAAGTATTTTTGTATTACACAATGAAAATAATAGCAAAATACAAAAAGTCACAGTTTTGATGTAACTTTTCATGTTTGTTTGCTCAACATTCTGGAGCGACTTTGGCATACTATCCGCAAAACTTGCACTGGAACACTCAGTTGGGCAACAAAATTACTTTTCTCAGTGGTTAATATGATATAAAAATGCTTCCATCTTCAAAAATATAACGATTTTCGAAAACATGTTTCACTGGCCAAAACGCCCCAGTGTAGGCAGGACGATATGCCCTTACCAACTGGACACAAGCGCAGCGAGCCTGCAGCAGTTGCTTCCAAATTGTATGGAAAATATTGAAATGTAATTCACACCTGCTTGAATGGACCTATGTTGGTTTTTTAATGTCAAGCGCATAAGGATTTGTAGCCTTTTTATTATGGTATTGATAAAATACTAATGAAGGGCAATTAAACGTCTTTGGTTGAGGTGGGGCCGTATTGCCCAGGCACTTTTTAAAATTCATTTTTCACGACTTTTCAAAAAAGCTTTATTACGTGTTAACTGAAATATTTTTATATGACTACTCACGGGCAATGCATTTTCGACTTCCTGGACTACCAAATAACACAAAGTTTGCATAAATTGCGTTGAAAAGTAAAAAGTTATCAAGGAGTTGCCTTAGGGGAGGCATATTATACCGTCTTACCCTACTCAATTTTTTAATTGTATGATAGAAGCAATTGATGTAAAATTTAGCATTGTATACATCTATATATAGAAGCACGTACATTTTTTTTCCAGAAAAGCAAACAAAATCTTTCACATATTGTGCAATTGCACAAATCGAGTTTCAGACATAGTACCCAACCAATAAAGTTATTTTCTGAATGGACTTACCTGTTGTATCACATTACTTAGATGAACGGATGAAAATCACACTATTTTAGAAATCATAATTAACTCACAATTTTCATTAGTATAGCGACAGGATCAACCAAAACTTTTTGGGGCAATATTTGAAGCACTCGTTGCCAAAATGGGCTTCGTGGCCGTGCGGTTAGCGTCCTCAATTGCATGTGGTATTGAGTGTGGGTTCGATTCCCGCCCCGGTAAGGTGTTATATACCAATCGATATACTCATCTCGACCTCATCAAACGTTGCATTAGAACCGTGGTAAAGTCATGTTGATCGCTATTGAATTTGATAACGATCGGTCATTGCGTTCTAAAGTTACACTGAAAATGCTGAACTAAACCAAAAAGGTTGGGGTCCAATTGCTTAATGCGATAAAGGCTGTACTACTACTAGGTGGTTAAACTTGGGTTTCAAATACAACATACGATTTTCATTCAAAGTAGCTTACTACACCGAAAAAAAAATCCGTGGTAAAAACTACTATTTCGTATACTACACTCTGTTTTTAAAGCAACCATGGAATTTCAGTAAATCTTACCATTGTTTCAGACATTCACCACTGTGTCAGTTCAAGTGACAACATTCGCAAGGGCCACAGTTAATTATTACTGCGCGCATGGTTAAATCAAACGGGTTTGTTTTCTGCTGAAAATCGGCGGTGCGTATTCTTAAAATAACCCTCGGAATGGTAGTTTCGACTGCAATATTTTTTGCGTGTATAATTGCCTACTTACCGGCTTTTACAAAAGATTTATAGTGAATAAAGGTGAATAATACACGTTCCCTTCATGGGCTGAAATACACCACCAGAGCTCAGATTATATACACGGAAGAAATAAACTACCCAAAAGTGAGTTCAATTCACCCAACCTCAAACATCCGTACGGGAAGCCAACATTGAGTAAATGGGGTCGAAGTAGTTTGCCTTTACTACCATGTTAAAAAAGTACCCAACGGAAAATTTATTTACCCAATTGGAGGTTTAATTTACTCAATTTTGAGTTCAGGCAATAAACTCAGAGTTGGCTTCCCGTATTGAACTGGCGTCGTTGGATTGTTTCGCTCTTTTGTTTTTGACAACAGAAGAAAGAGTGGATGAAAGAGAAGAGAAAAAATAACTCAAAAGTAAGTTTAAAAAAACTCAACGTTGGGTACTTTTTTTCTTCCGTGTAGGAAAATCTGCCGAACATTAAGTCCATTTATGGCTTAAATAATAGAATGTGCACAATTATTATTGTTTTCGTCTTCTTCTTCTTCAATGGCTCCATATTCCAACTGGAACTTGGCCTGCTTTTCAATTTGCCCACTGTGGCATGAGACTGTATCTTGTGTGACAAGTACGATGAATACCCTATGCCCAGGGTGTCGAGAAAGTTTCCAACCCGACCGAGAATCGAATTCGCCATCTTCGGATTGACAATCCTACGCCTTTGCTCGTAAGGCTACTGGAGACCCCACTTGGCGTAAACAAGCCGTCTGGTAGCACCATTTTGGTTGGAACTTCAATATATGAAGATTTACAACGATAAATATGCTCAACCACAGCGTAATAGGCTAAGATTTGAGCCATATACCCTATGTGTCATTTCGAATGTTCATGAATTAGAAAGCGTTTTCAGCATGTGAAATAAATGAAATGGTCTATGCAGAGATTGTATAATATAGATTTTTTACTATATTTTCATGATTTTTTTATGTGTAAGTATAAATTTATCAAGTAGTATAATACTAATGACACACTGGTGGTATTCGTACCGTGGTACAAGTTGTACCACTAGTGTGTCATCTTGTACCATGCTGGTACAACGTAGAAAAAAACATGGTACAATATATACTAGGGTATATACCCAAGTAATCATCAAGCATTAATTATTGCAGGTAATCAATCACAGATTAGCATATTAAATGCTAATTGCATTAAATCAGTTTTAATGATGTAAAGATGCATTTATTCATCAACTGTCAAGCAACGATACACTAGTTCATCTTTACTAGCAGCGATGCATTATTTATGTTTTATTTCAACATGTTAAAGTATTGAAGCATTATTTCGGTCGTAAAAGGGCCTTTTTCCACTTTAAGTCAACTTTAATGGGTGTATTATTTGCTAGCATATGTATATAGCTGCATGGTTACTTGGGTAACCATTGGACATGGACCACATGTGTGTCTTTAGTATAATATAGGTATACTATAGACCCCTCCATTTTATATAAGCAATGTTTGCTTGGGTGTAAGAAGAAGAAGAAGGAATATTAATACATGAAATTAATATGTGTGCGTGTTCTGTGGTACACAGCACCTAGCGTTTCCGGGCCTCCAATCAAACAAAATTTACGGAAGACAACAATCAATAAATAATCAATAGAAATTCTACATTGAAAAAGGAACATCGCATCGCTTGCTTAACTCAAGCGTAAATATGAGAGAATTTTGTTTGATGTTGTGTTTGTATCTTCCACGTTTATACTAGGTGATACTATACTCAAGCATGATTTAACCATAGACAAACAGACATCGACATAATCGATACATGTTCCACCGTAATCTAAAAAAGTGACATATGCGCCAAATTACAACCTACATGTTTTCCATTTTTATGTTAAAGAGTTCGTTGAGTACTACTCGATAATAACATTTCAGATTACGGCATCATGTTCTATTGAATTCTAGAAACTACAGTGCAAATAAATGCGACAGTTTAGTTCTTGGATAGCGTAGTCGAATCAAAATACAAAATAAAGGATAAAATGGTTGCATATTTGATATTTTCAAATGCCTGAAAATATATTATAAACTAGGGTATGTAAGGTACATTACTGTCAAAACGCATGACTTTACGTTGACATTTAGCATCCATCTTATCATCGCCAACAAAAGGCGACAACAAACATATATTTCAGAAGTGGATGGGTTTTAGAAATTGTCTATTTTAGTGTAATGTTATTTATGAATGAAGCCAGTTTAGTTTATAGTTTATAATCTAACCTCCCTTTAAAAAAAACGGAAGCGTAACAGTACATATTTCGCTATCTGTTACTTGTCATATAAGACGAATTAGTAGTGCTATTCTATTTGTTTCTATCACTTAATTGTAACTTTACTGGAATTGACAAGTCAAGTTCGCGTCACTGAAGACGACCTGACTGTGGAGGTCAAAATACGTATCTATGAGCGATTAAGTTGATATAAACGTAAACCTACTGAACGCCGACGAAAAATAAAATATAGAAACATTAATTTGCAAAAACTCCTGGCATAAAAAATGTTAAAATTACAAAAAACCATGCAGATAGTTGGAATTGAACTTAAAGATGCAATTGCGGCTTTAGAAGGTTGTACCGAAATTCAATAGCGATCATGAGTAAATAATCCAATAATACCACATAATTTTATTGATACCATACTCTGTTATGAACTTGGTGTGTATGTGTGTATCAGAGGTAAAATACCAAAAAAAGTAGTAATGCAAAATAGTTATAAGTAAAGTCCTATAAGAAGTGTATCGTCATGTTCCATGTTTGACAGGTCTCCTGCTCGTTTGGAACGTGCATTTGTATGGAACTGACAGATAATTCTGTTCCAATTTTGACACTTGGCGGCACTGTTATTATAGTCATATTAGTAATAAGCAAAATACTTCATGCACTTCATTAAGCCGATATTTTAGCTAATGAACTGTGTCGTTTTTCACCGAAAAAAATCAACAATCTAAAGATATAAAAATTCACGGTGACCAAAACCCTACTAAAAGTACAATTTACGACGTACGGGAACCGCGTTCTCGACACCTGACCACCTGGTCTCAGCTGGTCTTATTAACAGTTTTAGGGGACTGTCGGGTGAGTTTCGCTCGACTAACTAACGAACTTCACTCCTCTCCGTATGACTAACTCGGAAGCGGTCCTCAGCGGACACTCAAGCTTAAGTTTGGTCGCACAGCAAAATGGACGGAACCCCAATTCGACTCCGCTGGTCGTCACACAATTTCAGCCCGTAAAAAAAAGCGCCTACGCGCTGGAAATCCAACGCGAATGGCGAACGTTAGTCGTGTGCAAGAATCTAATCATAAATTTAAATTACCAAGGTGTAACGAAAAGGCTATATAATCCCTTCCAAGACTATTTTGTGATAGAAGTGTTATATACCAAATGACCCATGGTGTTATATACCAAATCAGCTCGACGAATTGAGATGATGTCTGTCTGTGTGTATGTGTGTGCGTGTGTGTATGTATGTGCGCAAAATAAAACTCACTCATCTTTTAGGCACTATCTTGTTACGATTTGTTTGCAATAAGTTGCATTCGAATTTCTGTCCCATTGTTTCCTATTGAAAATTGGCCAGATCGGACTATGGGATCAAAAGTTATGGCCAAAATACGATTTATATAAAAAAAAAACAGATAAATCCACCTAGCGGTGATGATGCCTTTCTCGTGCAATAAAAAATAGTATTTTGGGCGAGATTTTGGGCAAGGAAATCGGTTTAGGGTAAGTGCATTAAACGTGAGCTAGACTTTTTACGCGCTTTTTTATGAGAAAAAGTATTTTGGCCATAACTACCAAGCCCATTGTCCGATCCGGCCAATTTTCAATAAGAAACAGTGGGACAGAATACTGCGTCGCGAAGAAATCGGTCAAGGGTAAGTACAAAAAAAAGTGAGCTAGACTTTTTTTGCTCTTTTCGTGCACGCACACACACACACACGCGCTGAGTTGATTGGTATATAACACTATGGGCCTTCGAGCCTTCTATAAAAAGTTAGTTTTTGGAGCGAACATATAGCCTTTACGTATACTTAGTATACGAGAAAGGCAAAAACACGTTAAGAAAATCTCACCCATTTTTTTAGTATATCTGGTGTACGAGAAAGGCACAAACACCGCTAGCTAGGTTGATCATTCAGGGTTTTGTCTCTATATCTACTCCGGCAAATAGAGAGATTCGCGAAAGTGTTAGATGCATTGACCGAAATAAGCAGCTATCTGGAAGACACCAAAAGATTCTGTTTCAAGCACTCCATTTTACCACGAGAGAAAATGAACGAGCTTAAGGATATTTACCTTCAAGAAACCTTGAAGGACAGTTGCTGGTTATGTACACAGATTCAAATGGCGATATCAATTTGGCACCTTCACAGGATCGAGCAAATGGTTGAAAAAGAGCTATCTAGTTTCAGGAGCAATTACTGCACTCACTGAAACAGTATGCCACTTTGCTTAGCCGAGACACTAACCGGTCGAAATATTTCCTCACCCGAGTCAGTCGTGTAGTCGGGCAAAGACTGTAATATTTTGGTCTCGCTTTGAACTTTGAATCGCCAAGCCGACTTAACGAATTCAAGCATTATTTTGCTTAAAAAGAAAAAAACGTCCAAAGCTAATTGAATTCAAATAATCTAATAATTACAACAAAAAAAGCAAAAAATAATTTATGATTAATAATTAAGCTTCAGCTCATTTCAATGAAATTTTACCTAAAAGGATAAAAACGCCAAAGCTATTAATTAATTAAAAATTATAATCTAATTTCATACTATATTTACAAATGATTTTGCTTAAAACGATAAAAACGTCTAAAGCTTTAAGCAAATCCAATAAAATTATTCCGAAAATCCACACAACGTTACAAAATTAAAAACGGTCATATTACCGGGGGTTCACGGTATTAGTTTCGCGTGTTATCTAATATTAAGTTCTGCATCTCCCCTTAACAATACATACATAAAACACTTAAATCTTCTTCTTTTTCTTCTTATTGGCATTATATCCTCACACTGGGACAGAGCCGCCTCGCAGCTTAGTATTCATTAAGCACTTCCACAGTTATTAACTGCGAGTTTTCTAAGCCAAGCTTTCATTTTTGCATTCGTATATCATGAGGCTAACATGATGACACTAGTAACATTTTGGCTTTATGCTGGTTTTATAACACTCTTTCAGAGTAAATTATGGTCTTCAAGAGCGTTAAAAAAACTTAAAATGTTACTTTGGGATACTTTTATGCCCAGAGAAGTCGAGACAATTTCCAATCCGAAAATTGCCTAGACCGACACCGGGAATCGAACCCAGCCACCCTGAGCATGGTCTTGCTTTGTAGCCGTGCGTCTTACCGCACGGCTAAGGAGAGCCCCAAAACACGATGTTATGCAATGAATTTCACATTTCATAGTTTGACTAAATTCGCCCTATAGTAGACCACCAGGGGGTCCATAATAGGAAGTTGCTTCCCTATTGTCTACACTTCATTTGATTTTTATGTTCCGTTTCGGGATGTTCTTCTGCCGTATTATTGATTTATTGCCGTATTATTGACAAGGCAAGTGAACTGAACAACTCAGTTGAATTCAATTGACTTGCCAAAAGCAGTGTTACCACATTCACAGATTTATCTTAATTTCAAAGATTTTTCGACATATTTATCAAAGATTTTTGGGAAAATCAAAGATTTCGTTTTTTCCAATAGTTTCGCTCTTTTTATTTAAATTCAACTAATGATGCAGGATCGACTGTAACCCGCCCCCCGCAAGGGGGCAACGAATAAACTCGTTTTTATAAATAAAGACTGCGTAGTAGGGTGGCTCAAAAAACACTTTTTCAACTTTTTTGATGGGCCGCCCTCTTATTCGGTTTTATTTGATGCCCTGATGCTCTGGACAAAATTTCAGCCAGATCGGTCAAAGTTTGGGCGGTGCTAAACTCGTTGGAAGTTTATATGGAAAAATGTATGCAGAAACATACAAAAACAGTGATTTGCGGTTGGACGGCACAATTTACGATCAAGAATCATGATACTCATTCAGTTCTTGTAGAATTAAATACAGAATGTTATGCTGAAAACCGCGAGAAGATTAGAGTTTATTAGGCAAAGATATTAGCATTTTACTGGAGTGTTGTAGAGGTGAATTTATTTCTTTTCAAAGGTAAAAGAAACGAAATTTGCTCAAACACCACTTCAGAGAAATGCTAATAACATAGCCGGGCAAACTCTAATCTTCTCGCGGTTTTCTGCATAACATTCTGTATTAAATTCTTCAAGATCTGAATGAGTATCAAAGTTTTTCAACGTAAGTTGTGCCGTCCAACTGCAATTCACTGTTTTTGGATGTTTCTGCATACATTTTTCCATATAAACTTCCAACGAGCTTTAGCACCGCCCAAACTTTGACCGATTTGGCTGAAATTTTGTCCAGAGCATCAGGGCATCAAATAGAACCGAATAAGAGGGCGGCCCATCAAAAAAGTTGAAAAAATATTACATTGATATTTATCATGGCGAATTGAAAAGTAACTTACGAGATTTTTTTTTAGAAAACGCTAACAAAAAACCCAGATTAATCCACCTAGCGGTGTTGATGCCTTTCTCGTGTAAAAAATACTAAAAAATATGAGTGAGTGTTTTTTAGCGTGTTTTGCGCTTAGAAAAAAGTATTTTGGCCATAACTTCTGATCCCATAGTCCAATCTGGCCAATTTTCAATAGCAAACAATGGGACTAGACTCTTCATCAAATGAAACTTGTTGCAAGTAATTCGGCCATTGCCAAGTTCCAAAAAGTGTGTCTACAAAATGTTGTACACATACACACATACACACACATACATAGATACACACAAACAGACACACATACATACATACACACAAACAGTTCGTTTCCGGACCTGTTCAGGATGGTGCTGCAGAAGTGTTTAGTAGACGGTAATTTTCCGGACACGTGGAAGATCCAGAAACTGGTGCTGCTGCCGAAACCAGGAAAACCGCCCGGGAATCCAGCATCGTATAGGCCCATATGTCTGCTGGATACACTGGGGAAGCTTCTGGAAAGGGTTATCCTTAATAGGCTTACACAGTTTACGGAGGGTGAGACTGGCTTATCGAAAAAAAAAACAGTTCGGATTCCGCAAAGGTAGATCGACTGTGGATGCAATCAGGACAGTCATTGAAGATGCAGAGAGGGCGTCCAAAAAGAAGAGGAGCGGCAATCGGTTCTGCGTGGTAGTGACGATTGACGTCAAAAACGCGTTCAATAGTGCTAGCTGGGAGGCCATCGCCACAGCGCTGCATGGAATGCGAATCCCCGACTTCCTGTGTAAGATCCTTAGGAGCTACCTCCTGAACCGGATTCTGGTTTACGACACGAACTCGGGGCAGAAGTCGATCAGGGTTACGGCGGGCATTCCACAAGGGTCCATACTAGGCCTGACGTTATGGAATGTGATGTACAACGGGGTGCTGATGCTGAAGTTTTCCAAAGGTATAAAGATTTACGGATTCTCGGATGATGTCGTCCTAACGATAACCGGTGAGTCACTGGAGGAGGTGGAAATGCTGGTGGCGGAAGCGACCGACGCAGTAGAAACCTGGATGAATGGAGTCAAACTGCAGCTGGCTCATCACAAAACGAAGGTGATGCTGGTCAGCAACTGCAAAGTAATCCAGCGGATGCAGATTACCATCGGAGGGCACGACATCCCGTCGGTGCGGACTCTGAGACATCTAGGTGTGATGATTGATGACCGGTTGAACTTCAACACCCACGAGGACTATTACCGTGAAAAGGCGGCTAAAATGATCAGTGCGTTAGCAAGGATCATGCCGAACGTCGGCGGTCCAAAAGGCAACAGTAGGCGTCTTCTTGCGACAGTATCATACTCGATGCTAAGGTACGGAGTTCCAGCCTGGGGAGCTGCGCTCAAGACGAAACGTAACCGGAGGAAGCTGAATAGCGTGTTCCGTCTAATGGCAATTCGAGTCGCGAGTGCGTACCGAACTATTTCGTCGGAGGCAGTTTGCGTTATCGCAGGGATGATTCCAGTCTGCATAACCCTAGCAGAGGACATCGAGTGCTACCAACGGAGGGATACCAGAAATGTGAGGAAGGCGGTGAGACTGGACTCTATGGTGAAGTGGCAGCAGGAGTGGGACAATGCGGATAATGGAAGACCCATCGGCTCATCCCCAATGTGTCGATGTTGGTGAACAGGGAGCATGGTGAGGTGAACTTTTACCTTACACAGTTCCTGTCCGGACACGGTTGTTTCCGCCAATATTTGCTCCGGTGTGGCCATGCGTCATCGCTATTCTGCCAGGCGTGTATCAACGTGAAGGAGACTCCAGAGCACGTGATATTCGACTGCCTGAGGTTTGCGGAGGCACGTAGAAGAATGCCTGCCATAAAGGCGGACAACATCGCAGAGCGAATGTGTCGCGATGAAGGTACGACGTGGCATGCGGTAACCAGAGTCGTGACACAAATAATGTCAGAGCTGCAGCGTCGATGGAGAAGGGACCAGCAAGTAAGCGTCGGTTTGGAGGGAAATCCAACACAGTGAGCAGTGTTTGGTCTCGAGTCGTCGGTCGAGAAGTCTTCTGCCAACCGGAATCGTCGGACCAACCTCGGCACTCGAACCGTCAACCTGCTGAAGAAAGAAGAAAGAAGAAGGAATTGCTTCGGGTATGTAGGGCACCGTCAGTGCGGACGTTATCCACCACCGGAACTGTCGGACCACCTCTGCAACCCGAAGACGAAGTCGGCGCAATGCACGAAAGCGTCCCCTGCGATAGCCGGCGGTAGTCGGAGCGCCATCAGTGCGGAAGTTTCCTTCACCGGAACTGGTGGACCACCCTCGACGCCGGGGGAAGTCAGGAGGATTCGAGTGAGGAAGTTTGCGGCACAACCGCCGAGGGATCGAGACAACATAGCAGTGGATCTCAGCAAGTCAGTCGGCGAACTAGCCTAAGCTAGGGGCCGGAATTTTAGAAGAAGTGCATGACAGTATGGATGGATGCTCGAGGTGTTTGTCGCGCAGATTTTTCCAATGCCTTAAACCCTTGTAAAAAAAACATCACCTCGATTCGTCGAGCTGAGGTCTCCGAGCTTTCTATCAAAAGTTTGGTTTTGGAGTGATCATATAGCCTTTACGTATACTTAGTATACGAGAAAGGCAAAACTTCATACTAGGGTGTCCCAAAAAACACTGGGTTCGAAAAGTCATGGTGCTCAAGTTTTATATGAAAGATAATCGCATCTGGAGCATTTCTGTAGAACAATCCGAAATTCTAAAAAAAAAAGTTTAGAGGTTCAGACAAAGGGAATTAAAAAAAAAAGCTGTTTTTTAGCACTTATTGTCATGGTTATGTTAGCCACATTTTAATCACTGTTTTAATCGTTAAATATTTTTTTTATTTTTCTGTGGAACAGAATTGGTATCCTACATGGTAATTCAGTTGGTATGTTGCAATTGTATGGCCTCTAGAACCAAACAAATATCATAAAAATGCAATTATTTTTGACAATTTTCGTAGCTGAGGTGAACTAGCCTAGGGCTAAAAACCTCACTAATAAAGATTATTTAAAAAAAAATCGCAGAAATTTATCTTGTGTCCGTAAAATATTTTTTCTCGTTCATTGTCAACTACTATTCAAAAAGTATTTTTTATAAGGAATGTTTTCGTGAAAACAGATCGAAAAAATATTATAACGGGAGTGACGTATTGAAGATTTAGTAAACTCTTAAAACCATGAATATTTGATAATCTATTGAAATTCAACAATATTTTGGTTTATATTTCAATAGATTTTACGTTTTTGACATTAAATAAAAGGATATAAATCCAGGCTGAAGTTTTATGTAACATGGATGCATTAAATTCAGTTTAAAAAAAATTCTGAAGTATGATTGGCATCCATAATTCATGAAAATAATATTCAACCTGTTAAAACAGATTATGGCAGTCTAACAAGCAAGATAAGCGTGGTTGCCATGGAGTTTCGAAGTGTAGAATTATCTTTAAGGTCACTCCTGACGGAATCCAAGATTAAAAGTGCTCGCGTTTTCGGGGGCACACCACTCGATACGGAAGCAACGCACAACTGTCATTTTTATTGTTTCACGCATGCTGCGACGCAGCAAAGCTAAATCAACAAAAATGACAGTTGTGCGCCGCCTCTGAATCGAGTAGTGTGCCCCCGAAAACGCGAGCACTTTTAATCTTGGATTCCGTCAGGAGTGACCTTAAATCATTCCCAGTTCTCAAAATTTATTGACATGCACCATATTGCGAACTTCTCATGTATTTGCGATATCATAGAAAGCGGAATAATTCCAATTGTTTTTAGATTTAATTACAGTAGTCAATTCCGTTAAAAACAATAGCAAATGTATACTTTCATTTATATTTATCTTTTGTTTACATGTAGGCAGTTTACTTAATAATGCATGTTATGGAATATGACATCTTTGATCTAAATTAGCTCTCGTATTTCGGTTCGAGCGACAATAATTACCGTGAAAATGCTAATTGAATACTAAGTTTAAAAGCTGGCCAAGTTCCAGTTGGAATGAAGAGACATAGAAGAATTAGATTGAAGTTGGTTTTACGAGGGGTACGCATCGGGAAACGCTGCGTACACGTGGTGTGTAAAAAACACTACGTGGGAATCGGCCCAATGTTTTTACATTGTAAGCGCAGCGACGTGTTTGGACTATAAAACCATGTATTTTTCAAAACGCGCCGCTGCGCTCATCATTGTAGCTGGGTCTTAAGTCCAAAATTTGCATAATCGCGTAAATATCGAACCCGCGTAAATCTCAAAAACCCTCGTAAAAAAGAGACTTTATCGAAAATTGGATTTTTGCGGATTATTTACTTCCCAGACCTTTTTAAGAATCCGCGTGATAAAATTTAGGGATAAAATCCGGATAAATCCCAAAGTCCGTAAGAACCGCGGGTAGTTTATTAGAATAATATTGTTTCCGTAGTAGCACCTTTGTGGCCATGGATAGAAATTATGAAACACTAACAGACCCGCCGAACTTCGTTTCGCTTAAAATTGATTTATTCTCTTATTAGTTCTCGAGCTATGCAAAAATTTCTGGTTAATTTGTATGGGAGCTCCCCTTTCGAAAAAGGGGAGGTGTTCCGAACCATCTCAAGAACGTTTCCCGGCCCCGAAAACCTCTGCATACAAATTTTCACGCCGATCGGTTCAGTAGTTATCCGAGTCTATAAGGGTCAGACAGACAGAAATTCATTTTTATGTATATAGAAGAAGAAGAAGAAGGTTTTCAATGAGAATATCAAAAAATATTCTGAGAATATCAATAAAAATATTACACTGGAGTCGTTTTTAAATCGAGCATACGTACAGCATAAATCTAAAAATCCATGTAAGAATACAGTGTAAATCCCAAAATCCTCGTAGAAGAGTCGCGTAGAAACGACCCATGTGGAAAAAGTGTCAATTTTTTACTGGACGAAGTTTTTGTTTTTGAATAGGGGGAATGACGGCTTTGGCAGGTTTTGTTCTATTATTGGCAGGAGTTTTGCCTTTCTCGTACAACAAAGTTGTACCGAAAGGCTATCATTTCACTCCAAATTCGAACTTTTGATAGAAGTCCCGGAGACCCATAGTGTTATATACCATTCGACTCAGCTCGATGAGCTGAACAAATGTCTGTCTGTCCGTGTGTGCGTGTGTGTGTGTATGTGTGTGCGTGTGTGTGTGCACAAAATGCCATAAAAAACATTAGCCAAATTTTCACATAGAAACTCTTAACAGATTTACTTGCCACACGTTGCATCCGACAGAGCCTAAAACGCTGTTGATCACTATTGAATTTCATAATAATTGCAAATTGCAAAAATAGATAATATTAAAATAGTGATGAGACATAGTCACATAGAACAATAATGTGTTATGAAAATGCCTTGCATCTATGAATATTTTACAGTTTATCCGTGGCTTGCTCCCATTAAGCGTTTCATCGTACTATAAAGATGCTCGTGTTGCACGCATTTAGGCGTAAGTATGCTCTTCGTTCAGTTTCATAGTACCATGAAATTGTCCGAAAGTCAAAATTCGAACATAGGAAATTCGAGAAACTTTTGGCAGCGCCATCTGTCGTCTACTAGTGTAAATTTTCTATCATAACATTAGACGGTGTAACTGTTTTGCCTTTCTTGTACATCATCGAGGTGTAAGCGTAAAAGCTACATTTATTACCTTTTACGCGAGAAAGGCGCCATCACCGCTAGGTTGATTAATCTGGTTTTTTTTTTATGACTGACTATGATCAAATTTGGCCTAAACATTCTTTGCATATCAAAGAATATTTTGGCCAAATTTCATAAAATTTGGTCGACAAAAACCCCCCTGACAATAATAGAACAAAACCTGCCAAAGCCGTCTTTCCCCCTAGTTGATTGAACTCATTAAATTGATGATTGCTTATTCCACTTTGAATGAAAAAATAAACCAAGCTAAATAACACATGGACACTAGAGTGATTCAAATTTTGACTTTTTTGCTCCCCTATGCTTAAACGATTGCATTTGCCATTTTGATAATCCTGATAAATTTTTAGCAAATTTGAATGTAATTTGATTGTGCACACGTCATTTGATGTTTGCATGCAAATTACTGTGAAAATTGACCCTTATGTGAAAGATCCTTCCGTGAGGTTGCCCATGAACTATTTAATGGTAATCAACACGTTGACTACATAGAATACTTCCTAAGCTCAAAGGCAGTTGTTGTTGCGAAGCGATTTGTCGTTTGAAAGTCAAGCTACAAAAGAATCAAAAATGCTCATTATTGATATTGATGTTATTCTTTTACGTGTTAAATTGAATTACCCACGATTCAGTATTTTCTCAATATCTTTTCTTGCAAGCATCAAAACGTTTCGCAACAAAGACGATCCGCTACCTTGTTAAATTTCCTATGTTGTCAATGTAATCATATATTTTTGGAGCTAAATGGGAAGAGTTGGGAAGGCTTTCCACAAAAGTTACTGTTTTCATAGTGATTGAACCAAGACATACGGGATCGAGTGTTAATTAGCAAGAGGATAATTATATCGAATGAATATTCGACGATGACGTTTCAGTTGTTACATATTGCCTGTCATTGTCGTTTTTTCGAAAATTTCAAAAGAAAAAAAAATTCGAAAGAAAATTTCGGGGTCCTCTGCAAACGTTTGTCTTTCTAATATAGTAAAATAATTCAGCCATAATGAATAAAGTATTAATGTAATTATTATGTTCGTTTGGCTATGATTCATCAATCCTACAGGCGGGGTTGACCAACTTCTGACCACACGGTGTAAAACGAATATGTATATCTCTCGTTAGCTTGTTTCGGTATGGCTGCAACGCAGCATTGAGGGTGATATTCATATTATATAGGTATCCTGAAATTGTTTTTCTTTGATGTGCTTTCCGTTACGGTACTCTAACGTTGCCAAGCTAACCGTGAAAATTACTGGCTAGTTATCCCAGCAACATAATGTCTCGAGCAACATATGATTAGGGCCGAAAAACCAACAAAGTTGAACCAAGAAAAATGAGGTTCAAATTTTCTATGACTAATTTAATTCATTTATTGAAGTAGAAACTCATTTCATTGCCAAAAACATGTCAATACTATACGTAAATGGTTATATTCTAACAGCAGATCAAGATTATTTGAAAAACCATTCAGAATCTACAAAATTTCAGCTTAAACAAAAATCGCGCCGTTTACTCGCATCACCGGCAACACGTCTTGTTTTTAAGCCGTTTGCTCAAAGCTACTAACACCATCGGATTTGTTAGCCAGAGCAGTTCTGCTATGCGATATATCGAAAACCTAGTAAGAATATACATTTTAAAATAACTTGAAGCTAGTTTTTCTAAATAAACAATATAAAGATTTGCCACCTTGTTTCCTGCGATTAAACGCAGTATCGACATATGGGGGAATGTAAATATATTTGACATTTTTCATCGCTTTAAATTAGTTAGTCTGAATCCTCGTTTAGAGTGACGTGGGGGGCGTTGATTTTGGCTATTCTCACGTGAGTCGACCATGTAATTCAAATGGAAGCATACGACAACTCTCACTTCATTCGAGCAATCTCACGTCACTTCACACGTAGGATAAGCCTTATTGTTTTCAAAAGTGGTGATAGAATTATTAATGTTAACAAATATATAATTTATCAGCTTATCCGATGAACTTATTCAAAGTCAAAATAGATTTATTAACATTAATTATTTTAAATATTCGGAAATGAATAAAGGACAGAATATATAATAAATCGATTCAAAGAAAAAGGGTAGTTTTTATTTTCAAAGTTGTCCAGTCTTATCGTAATATTTTTATTTTAAATATCTCTTTTAGGTGCAAACCAAATAGGGTAATTCGCCAAATGTTGAACGGCTAATTGTTTCGCCTATGGTTGAACGCACGTGCATTTCTTGTGGGAGTTCCACAATAGGCGACCAAATTAGCCGTTCAACATTTGGCGGTTTCCCTATAGTCAAGTTTCACTCGTTGGAATATATATATATATATATATATTTATATATATATATATATATATATATATTTTGCAAATTTATATATATATATATATATATATATATATATATATTTTGCAGATTTATATATATATATATATATATATATTTTGCAAATTATATAGTACTGTATTATATATATATATATATATACAGTATACTATAGTTGGGACAACGATTTGAAATCTCAATATTTTACTCAATCTGTCAACATCCATAGGCGTAACTAGATTCCCGGTCAGTGAGGGACCGACTGTTTACTTCGATGACATTTAATTCCAGGGTGCAGCAGCCGTAAAAAGTGTAGACAACAACCTTCCGTGCACCATGTTTACGGTACTCGTCACTGAGTGGCGATACCGGCGTTTCTATCTGTGTTGTTAAGCCTGCTACTCTATGTTCTGAGATTTTCACAATTTTCACCATGAGCTCATGGAAGAATGGTAGTTGGAAATCAATAACATGTATGGGAAAATCAAGTATTTTGCAAATTTATTGGAAATGGTGGTGTTTTAGAAGAAAGTAGTGATAAGGAATTAAGTATGAGGTGAAAAGATTATCCCCTGCACTTAGTTTGCACTGCTTAGTAGTCTAATAGTGATTAAATTTCGATTTTACTATCATTGAAAAAACGCCATCTCTTGCATTAATCGTTTTGACTGGTACCTTGTTGGTGAGGAATAATATTTTAAGGGGGTATAGAACACTGCATGCATTAAGGCTCCCCCAGACCTAGGCGATTTCATCGCAGCGACGGGGAAAACTAGTCGCCGCGATTCTATCGCTTGGTCGCTGCAGGCAATGATCTATTTACGCTTCCATATCAACGTCGACAGAATCGCTGTCGCGTCGCGACTGTCCCGTCGCGTGTGTTTGGGGGAACCTTTATTCTGCTCATTTATCTTGTTGTTAACATCACTCAATATTAAACTGATTTCTAGTAATGGTGTGATTTAGTCAACACGTGTCTAATTTTCATATTTATTGTAATAATTAAAGATAAATATGTGGTGTACACTGATCACGCTGTCCTTTAATCGTATCTGGCTTGAGCGTATTTCGATGTATTTTCATGAATTCTCGCTTAACTTTTCAAAAGGACCTAAGTAACATTTTTTTCATGAATTAATTTGAATACAGCAATCAATAGCTTTCATGTTGCGCTATTCAAATTATTTCATGAAAAAATGTTACTTAGGTCCTTTTGAAAAGTTAAGCGTTTAAATAAAGGGGTCGTACCTTATTCCCGTACTTCTTCTGTTATTATATTTCTATGAAATTATAATTTTTGAGTGCACTTTGAAGGTTTCGAGGCTCGTGCACTTATTATGTCGGATGAGGTCGGTTATTTTCTCACGCGTTTCATATAAACAGAAAGCAAATCTTTCATGGTGAGACGGTGAGTTGAAATGCCCAGGAAAATCTCTCACTCAATAAAGATTTAAAAAATGTTGTGGGGTCCATAAAACAAATTAAATGCAATCTCTAGCATCGTGAGAGTTTGATAATCCTTATATTTTCACACTAAAGAATTGCAGCTCCTCAAAGCGTGATGCACGATTGAGCCTATCAAATAAAAAAAACTAAATTAATGATTTTTTGTGTGTGTGTTACTCTACGTGAAGTTAAACGATTTACAATGATATGGAAATGCTAATATCATCTTCCAAACTTAGACGTACATGTTCATGATAGAATTAGAGGCGAAAGTATAGAATTGATAGTTCCGTTAGGATACGGTAGGCATGAAGAATGTTTTTATAGAAGTCGATTTGAAAGCGAGCGGAGGGCAATATTTGTGATGGCACATATCACACGACCTTCCTTCTGCCAAGCTCCCGTATGAAGGGGGGGGGGGAGAATATCAGTGTGGAAGCTGATATATCTCCACTGGCTAAAGGAAGGTCGTTTGATTTGCTCATATGCCATCGCGTGCGGAAGGATTTTCTATCGACGATTACTGACTCCAAATTTCTAATATGACATCAGCATTTAGTCGAATAGGATTTTTATTGCACAGTTCTGTTTTCTCATTGCGTCCGTCTCGTCGCAACCAATTTAGCTGCCTCGGAGAGAACAAAGTAGAGAAAGGCACTGCTGCTGTACAACAGATATTTTAGTTACTAGATAATACAGCCGCCAGACATTCTAAATACTCACGCTCCTCTAATGTGGACGTGTACCATACACATGTGGAAGTGATGGCTTGAGAAATGGATTGCGAGTGATTTGACTATGCGTCCAATTTGGCAATCTCGAGCTCGTTCAGTAGCCGCTAGGTTGCGAAGGCCGACGGAGGTCCTTCGTAGCTTAGTTGGTTAAAGCACCAGTCTAGCGTACTATAGGGTCATGGGTTCGAGTCCCATCGAAGGGAAAGTGGTTACCTCCAATACATTTTCCAAATCAATATCTTCCACGTGGATAAAGGGCGGGCTCTTCTCCCCATCTATTGGGTCAATCTGGGAAACGAGGGCTAGATAATATCGTTGTATGTACGAACTTTCTTCTGGAAGGAGATTCTCTTTTCATCCCGTGGATTCGCATAAGTGCTTCTGCTTATGAAATTGATAAGAAAGTCGAGTCAAGTACGAGACACTGAAGACGGCCTTACTGTTGAGGTCGAAATACGTATCTGTCAAGATACAATTAAGTGGTGGAATTCAATGGGATTGTATAAACTCGTCTTATGACAGGTTATGAAATTGATTTTGGCCCTTCCTTCATACAGGAGTTTGATGAAATACAAACCATAATATAAGCATGATCGAATCGTTTGTCAGATATGGCCAGTGCTATCGACAGGTGCCTTGCTACAATAGATGGTAGTATCATCATTATCATATAAAAATATCAAAATGTCAAATTTTCTGGGGGGTCACAAGTGGGTCTAATTTACGCCAATGTCAACATCTTACTCTTATTCTCTCTCGGGACGGTGGAAAATGTGATTAGGGTATTTGTTCCTATGTCAATTACAATAAGGCAATGCGCATATGAAATGCGTTGATTTCTCACCCAATAATCAAGAAACATGAGAATAATTATGCTCGGCTCACGTAATTTTTAATTGAAAACAATTTGGTAGCTTTAAAAATTAAATTATTATCACATTATAGAAGTATTCAGCTAAAAAGCATCTTCAGTGAATATTTTAGGCTCTGGTCGTTGGTAGTTCTGGACCGTATGGTACTTACGTCTTTTCTTGGAATAATTGATATACCCTGGCTTAGCCATCTTGGCTGGTCGAGTCCTTGCTTGTAACTTGTATTTCTCTGTTGCATAATGAATCTACAAGTATGAATTTACAAGACTAATATTACAAGTAAACTGCACTAATAATATTAGTGCAATTTACAAGTAACTGTTGCATAAAGAAAATACAAGTAGAAATTATTAGCGTTGGCTTGTAGTTTCTTTTGCAAGTATGAATGGTGCTATAATTTAATTTACAAGTAGCGTTCATTTTATTATTTTTGCTGTGCATCGTTTAATTTAATTGTTTTCAACGACGTAACAGAGAAAGAAACCATTATTCTAGTTGCTTCAAATTACCATATTGAAACTGATTAATTACCCGACAACAACTCAGTAGCGCGAGACTCGGAGCTAATCACAGGGTCGGCGCACTACCGGGCAACCGGAGGGGCTTCGCGGACACTAAAGGCGCTCAAAGATTTAAATAAACTAACACTATGGGATCGATTTTCACGGTGTATTTCGGTGGTTGGTGTTCAAGTTCACTGTTCACTGCAGTACGTACCTCTGCAAGCTTTCGCTGGGTTGCTGGTCCAGCAATGGCTGACGGAAACGACGAAGCTTGCTGGAAGATGGCGGTACAGCTGGCCGGCGGTATTCGATGGAACTTGCTGGAAGATGGTGGCACGGCTGGCCGGCGTCCTGACGGTGGGTAACGGGCTGGATTAACGGGTTGTGGAGGTGGTTCTCGACTACAGGCGCTTCCTTCAGACGTAGTCTGCCGACGACAGCAAGGCCGCCCTTTGTCGAACCGAGAAGGGATCCTCTCCTTGATAATTAGGGCCACGGCCCGAGAGCTTTGTCCTCTTTGATATTTATGGCCTAGAGCCAGAGGAGCAATGGTGGTCCTTGACGATTAGACTCGGGATTTACCCAAGTCGGGGCGTGCAATGGCGGTCTCCTGACACGCCAATCAGAAGGCTACACACTTAAAATAAATCGCCGAATTCGGTAAAATTTTACCGAAATCTCAACAGCAGAACTGTTCGGTAAATAATTTAACTGATTTTCGGTTAAAAAAGGTCCTATCGAGAGGACAGCCAAGGATCAGTCTCAATCCATCAAGACGGAATGGGTTTAATTATCTGAACGATAGTACACTTCAAGTCACTGAACTATCACTTGGCACAATTTCTCCACAATTTGATAAGCTCGACTGATCTACACGCTCGCCTGTTTCAAAGTGGACGAGTATCGCCCGCCAAATATCGTAGAACCCTTCAGCCCGTTACCATAGCGTCTTCACGGTATTGTTCTGTGACACTATTCACGCCATGTTTAGCTGTTCACGGTTACAACCCAGTGGTGTTCTATCCTCTATAGTTTCGTAGTGTACTTATATCTTCGAAAACATGGCGCATTTTTAAAATAATTTGAAATGTTGTACCAACGGTTACAATATAATGAAATACTGTGCACTAAGTATAAATTTCTCGTTCCCATATATAAGGTTTCTTTCCAAAATAACGTAACGCTAAATTTGATGATTATGGACCCCCTCCCTCCCCCACGTAATACTTTTTGTATGGAAGGTTTATTTTTTTTGTATGGATCGTAACGCTCGACTTGACCCCCTCCCTCCCTTTGCAGCATTACGTAATTTGTGAAAGGCCCCTAAGACTGAAAATTATGAAATTTTTAAATTAACTTTGGATATGGTAGAAAGTAGAAGTACTTTAAGTGCTGACATCAATTATTCAAATGGTGGAGCGCTAAAGATCATTAGCAATTATGCAGTACACAGAAACCCAAAACTACTCAAAAGTGGATTGTTTTAGCTCAAATCTGTACTTTGGACCAATAACCCAATTTTGAGTAAAATGAGTTTCCTAACACTTAGTAGTTTAACTTAATCCACTTAACACATATTAACCAAAGCTGAGTTTAGTTTATCCAAAGTTGACTTTATTCATCTCAAAATTGAGAATATATTAATTTACTGAAATTTGTATTATTGTATTACAGTAATATCCCGATTTTATCACCCCCCTGGCGAATTTTAGGGTGATAAAACAGGATATGTGACAAAATTGGAAAAAAATATTTCCAGTTTTTTAATTCATTCCACAAATATGAATCATTTTATGTCTTGGAAAGGCCAAATGCGTGAACGATACCCGTTATTTCTTGTCGAAATTGCTTACATAATATTCCCCAGGTACTCAAAAGTCGTTCGTAATAAACTACAGGCGGTGAAAGTTATTTCATGAAAATCAATGTTGTTTGTGGTATTATTGACGAAAATAAAAAGAATGACAAATTTTTTCGGGTGACAAAATCGGGTCGAAAACGTGATAAAATTGGGACGTGATAAAATCGGGTCGAAAACGTGATAAAAACGGGGGTAGACAAAATCGGGGAGTGACAAAATCGGGTCAACACTATATTGTAGTATTATTGTATTATTGTACTAAACAATCTCGTTTAAGTTGATATTGCTTTATTTTTGACAACAATCATGGGAAAGAAAGGGAAAACGGTAAAACTACCTAAATTCTGAGCTGAGTAGAATTCATTGCGGTATTCTCATCAGTTAGTATTTTGAACTAAAAAAGAAATCGCCCAAATTTCATAATCGAATTAGAAGCAAAATCCAAACCCGCATAAGCCTCACAATACACGTAAATTAAACCCGCTTCAAAAACACACAACAAGTCTAGCGGGATTCGATTTATCATGGAGGATACGTTCGCGTAACTTACAAATAGCCCTAATTAAAACTTAAGTCAATCCCAAAGACCACGTAAAAACGACTCCAGTGTGCATTACATTGGCTTGGTTAAAAATGCCAATACCTTGAAGCAAGCTTAAACCGCGGAATCAATGAATTGAATTCGTGTTCCATGCATACTTATCGCAGTCAAAGTATATATTCTATCAACAAATTTGCGAAAAAAGGTAAACAAATCTTTTACCTCCGCATTGGTCCGTGGGCCCTCTTTAGCCGTGCGGTAAGACGCGCGGCTACAAAGCAAGACCATGCTGAGGGTGGCTGGGTTCGATTCCCGGCGCCAATCTAGGCAATTTTCGGTTTGGAAATTTTCTCGACTTCCCTGGGCATAGCCTCATGATATACGAATGCAAAAATGGTAACCTGGCTTAGAAACCTCGCAGTTAATAACTGTGGAAGTGCTTAATGAACACTAAGCTGCGAGGCGGCTCTTTCCCAGTGGAGGATGTAATGCCAATAAGAAGAAGAAGAAGAAGAAGAAGAACCTCCGCATTGACGGTGAACTGTCGGATGTATTTTGACAGGTAAATGAACCCGGACTTGTAATTTAAACCTAATAATACAAGTACTAATATTATTAGTTGGCAAAACATTATTATGCGACACAAACTACAAGTACTTGTAATTTGTTGACTTATTGTAACTAGTAACTTGTAGCTAATATTATTAGTCTGATTATGCTACAGGGCCCTCCTTAGCCGTGCGGTAGGACGCGCGGCTACAAAGCAAGACCATGCTGAGGGTGGCTGGGTTCGATTCCCGGTGCCGGTCTAGGCAATTTTCGGATTGGAAATTGTCTCGACTTCCCTGGCCATAAAAGTATCATCGTGTTAGCCTCATGATATACGAATGCAAAAATGGTAACCTGGCTTAGAAACCTCGCAGTTAATAACTGTGGAAGTGCTTAATGAACACTAAGCTGCGAGGCGGCTCTGTCCTAGTGTGGGGATGTAATGCCAATAAGAAGAAGAGGATGCTACAGTGCCCAGAGGGACCATTCACCTTGGCGATTTAAACCAACGCACAGTGTTTTCTAACCCAGGAATTCGTGATCGAAAATGGCCTTGAAAAGTTGATTTTAGAGGCTATGTGACTTCGGAGAAAAGTTTCATTATGTTAAGTTTCATATCTACGAAAAAAAAATTCTGAATAATCCCCCTAAAAGTGAGATAGAAATTTTCTTTCCTCCAATCATAAAGATAGGGAGTGAGTGCTAGTAATGGACCCCGTGCGTATAATGGACCCCCTGAATAAAAACCGAGAGTTTACGCTTGAATCTACAATTTCCTGCAAACTTCCATAGGATAAAGTTGCTTCACTTATCAGGGTAATAGTTCCATCCAATTGTTTTGCACTGGGAGACTGGAATTTAGTTATATTAACTAATTTATGAATGTAAACGCGCTACAGGGTCCATTACTAGCACAGAAGGGGGGGGGTCCATAATAGGCCACAGGAACATGTGGAGATGGAACATATGAATCAAATGGGGGGACCATAATACGTATGTAAACAAACTCAATGTTGCGTATTATGGACCCGGGGGTGGCCATAATAGGCAACCTGGCTACATACTTTTAAAATACATATTTTAGTAGTAAAAATGAATGTTTTACCATGTGTTATGTACGAAACGCGATGCTGATACCTGTTGATTGTCATCTAGTGCTGCAGAATGGCAATTTGTCATGAGTCTTACTCTAGCGAAGCGATTGAAGTAAGTTTCCGTCGTTAAGGGGTCCATTACTAGCACTCACTCCCTACATCATTGGTGTCTTCGAGAAAGTTGTAGAAAAAGTTTCTAAGAAAAATTTTGCTATATAAACTATCTGCTTTAGAAGTCGAGACATGGGTCGTTATTTATGAACGACCACCAAAAATCAGATTTTTCACGATACTTTCGTAAATATGTTTTTTAGATTTTTCAAATGTTCTTCAAAGATGTCCGTCGTGATAAAAAAAACATGAACCTTTCGAAGACAGTTTCTTTTTATTTTCAATATTGACGAAGTTATTGATTTTCGGTTCAAAAATGAGCATTTTGACATAAACTGCATACATTTAGGGGCAATATGGGGCAGAATTTTATTTAGGTATTGGAAAGTATAACTAATGGTTGCATTGCAGGATTTATGTGACATAGCTTGCCGTAAGTGCCGTATGAACATATTTTTCTACTTGTTGTTATATATAAAAATTAATTAATCTGTATTGTGCATAACTAAGAAACAGCTGGAAAGATTTTATTCATTCCTTCATTAAATTTGTTTATCAACATGTCCGACAGATTTACAGAATATTTTGAATATTTTCTCATGTAAAAATCACGAATAAAATTGAAAAAAATAAGAGAAATTTAAATTTGAATTAGTATGGGAATTTTAAAAAGGTAGATCACAACACGCATTCTTGCTTACTGTGCAGGACAACGTCTGCAGGTTCATCTTTACACTTACGACAGGCCTATGATTCAGCCAAATACAAAGTTTTCTTAATGGATGTTTTACAGAATTGACATGACTTTCAAATTCCGCGGGAAGAAACAACGCGTAATTAAAAACACATCGAAAGTCAAGTATATTGCGACCCGCGTAAAAAGCGACCTCAGTGTATTTGGGACAATGGTATTATTTTAGAAATCACCACACAGCCAGGAGTATTAATGAGACGAACTGCAGTATCGGGTAAATCAGTATTCTTTATTGAATGGAAACTATGGTTAGAGGGTGGCCACCGAACCGTGAAAAACGGGAAAAGCGGGAAATTGAAGTCACTCACCGGGAAAAAAACAGCGAGAAAAATCGGGAATTCAGGACATGTACCGGGAAAAAATAAACTTTTAACAAATTATATTCAAAATCCTTCAAAGTTGATAATGAAGTTGATATAAGGAAAAAAAAACTCTTCAATGTTTATTATTCAGTCGCATTCTGCCTGAATTATTTCATTCCAATACATGATGTGTGTGATCTAATTAAAAAAGGTTATTGAGTAGATCTTTTTTTTCAAATCCAGAATCGAATATTTAAACTTTCATTCTTCTACATGAATCTACATATTCAGTCTTAAGTTTTTCTTCTAATGTCCAAGCTCGTCTTTAGACGAAGATAATTCTATTATTATTTTCGCAATTTCCAATTGCACATAAGCCCAAAAAAATACTATAAAGAATAACACATAATTTTAAAAATGCTCAAGAGTTGTTTGGAATTATATAAATTCTACAAATAATGTAAAAATTGTCATTTTTTAATAATTTGTGATTTAATCTGGAATATTTTACAGTATTACAGTTTAGTATTTTTCCACAACTAACCTTATATAATATAAGGTTATGATGGTGAAAGATCAAGTCTCTAAGATATTTTTTAACTTGTTTCTCAAAAAATAAGGAATAAGTTTCAAAACTTTGAAAATTACAATATTCTAATGGGAAAGTTCTTAATAATAGGTACAAGATTTTAATTTAATGGTTAAAAAACTGAAAAAAGAAAACAAAATTCTAGAAATTTAAAATGTAAAGCCAATAAAATTACGAATCGACTGTTTTGATTGTTCAAAATGTGCTTAAATCTATTTTAGAAAACCAAATAATGATTTTGATTGGAAACAAAGATTTGGGTCTTAGGGTTCAAATTAGTTGTTTTATAATTTTGTGGATTTTTAGAAAAGCAATACCAATAACTATGATAAGGTTATACACTGCTTTACTCACTTCATTGCTGAGTTCTCTAAATTAAAAACATCGATTTAATTCGATTTCAAGAATTGTGTCTTTCCTCACATAATCTTGTGATTATTTCTTTATCAATTACTCTTCATCAGCTTTGTCAGTTTTCTCAGGAAGGTATTCTTTGAAATAGTCTGAATAAGATCAAACCGAGAGCTGAACATTAAAAATATTTCCGCTGTTCTATAAGATACTATTTTTACTGCTTTTTGTGATCATTATGCTTTAAGAAGGAAGAACCACACTAGACTGGCATGCAATATCAATTGTATCTGCCAGTAGCTTTACGACCATTTTGCAAGGTGCTAATGTGGTATTACCATATTGACCGCAACCAGAGGCGCATCCACGTTGCGAGTCGTGGGTAGGACAAATAGGAAATGCCAGTTTGAGCAATATTTATGGCATTAGCATTGGCTTTAGGCGATTCGCGCGGTGTTGAACTTAATTTAAAATTGAAAAAAAAAACATCTTAATAATGATTTAAAAAAATAAGCGGTTTGCAAAAATTCGCGGGTGTTACAAGCACTATGGCATGAGAGTAGTATCACTTCCACCCGTGACCACCGAGAGCTGCATCTCTTACTATGCAGGTGCAGAGAACTCTACGACCTCTCATAGGTGCTATGGAAGATTTTGGAGCTGTTAGTGTGGAAGGTATAGCAGAAGGAATAGTTTCGGTAGAACGTGGAACACAGAAAGAACTAAGGCATAGATCATAGGAAAAGGACGATCATGCGATCGAACCCACGACCTCCTGCTTATAGGCAGAAGCGGTAGCCACTAGCTCACCGAGCTTGTTTCCGAAATCGATACATTTACCTATACTGCCGCCAAAAGCGTAAATGTTACCGTCCCATGTTGAAATGAAATCCATATCAATATAAGACAGTTATGCATGCGGCAGCAACATAATCGATTCTAGAAATAATCTGGACTTAAAAAGATCTTTGCGGACAGAATACTCAGATAATTTAAATCTTATCCATATTTAAATACATAAATCTTCACTGGTTTCAATCAATTATTGCTTATTCTTGGTTATGGATTTAGCGATTCAAAGCGAACTTTTACAAAATCGTTACGGACAAGATTCCAAGTGACTTTGTGATGTTTGTGGTTCCTCAGATTTCAATTAATCTTTTAAGGTTTGTGGAAAACCTTTTTCCTTCGGTTTTCAATAATTTATTTAAACGCCCTTCATCTACCAACGCTTTAAAAAATTTTAATTAGGGTATCTGTTCCCATATTAATAACAGCCCGTATATTAATCTCAACCGTCGATAAGCCAAATAAAAAATCAATTTAATTACAATTTCTCACATCGTATGTACATGGCGGTAATGATGTTGTTTAACTAAATACTTCTATAATGTGATGATAATTTCATTTTTAAAGTTACCTAATTGTTTTCAATTAAAAATTACGTGAGGTGAGCATAATTATTATCATGTTTCTTGATTATTGGGTGAGAAATCAATGCATTTCATATGAGCATTGCCTTATTGTTATTGATATAGGAACAGATACCCTAATCCCATTTGCTGACTTCAACATTTTTTTTTTGCCTCTGGAAAACTTTTAGACCAAGGATATTTCCAATCATTTAGTAATCTAGGTTCGATCATTTAGCAGATTGTCAATAAATCATTCCAGATGCTGAATTCCTAAATGTTTAGTATGTTGAACTTCTAGTGCGAAGGTTTTTCTTCAACTCTGTCTAATAGTTCGTTAATTGAATTCCACTTATAACGTACATAAAGCGCCAGTTGCAGTAACTGTTTGATATTTTGTTATCATTTAGTATAATTTACTGCAACTAGCACATTACCTCCGTTTTTAGTGAAATTCAAACAACGATTTGTTAGGCAGAGTTGTAGAAAAATCTTCAGATAAAAAGTTCACCATACTACACATTTTGAAAGTCAGCTTCTGGATTGAGGTAATATTGATAAACTTCTAAATGATTGAACCCAAATTACAAAATGATCGGAAAGATCCTTGCTTTAGACATCTTGAACACTTATAAAGTGCTCAACGTCCTTTGGAAACCTCTGTGATTATTCTAAAGACTATAATTATATTTGAAATTACCTTTTAATAACACACAGATTTTTGCCAGCTAATGACTTCATATGTTCTACCAAAAATCATGGGTAGGACAATACTTTGACTGTCCCACCCAGGGAAATTCGTGCGTAGGACATGTCCTACGTGTCCCACCCACTCCCGGCGCTACTGACCGCAACCATTGTAATAAGGTGCTAATGTGGTATTACCATATTGATTAAATGCCCACTACATGGATACGAGGTGCACCATTTCAGTGTGTCTGTTGATTAAAGCATTTCGCATAACACGTTGTTGGTAATTTGATGTATCTATTTCAAAAGTTCGTTACAAATTATTAATTGCTATTATTACAAATTATAAAACTGAACTCCGGTATGTTCAAAAGGTAAAACACCTCCCGAGCAGCACAAGTCAGGCAAAATTGGTTAAATCTGGTCACATACGAGTTGCAGTAACCTAAGTGGAAAATGTGGGCTGCTAGGGCTAGTTAAGGTCCAAAATCTCTTACCCTATTTTTTCAAGTAAATAAAAAAACCGGGAAAAGTTGAAAAAATGTATCGGGAAAAGCGGGAAAAAAACGGGAATTCGGAAATTGAAATTCAGTGGCCACCCTGTTAGTGACGCCTCAAACATCATGATTAAAAAAATAAGTTTATGTAAACAATTGGAAGGTACTTGTTTTACCTATTTATATTACGGAATATCCCGGAATAGGGCCGTACACTAATTACGTAAGCAATTTTTCTGGGTTTTGCTAGACAATATCATTTCATGAGTTTTCCTGCGACGCCGAAGATTTTCACAATTTTTCAATTTTCTCCTTAGAACTAACTTACTTTTTGTATATAGAAACACAAAAGAGCCAGAGACAAATTGATTGGTGAGGAAATCTTGCAAATCGATTAACCCGTTCGTGAGTTATAATGCCTCAAAGGAATAACAAGCTTATTTTTATATATAGACAAGAGAAGACAAGACAACAAGAAGAATAAAAAGATATCCATCCGGCACTTACGGCAAGCTAAGTCACTTATATGTTGCAATGCAACCATTAAGCCCTCAGTCCACTGTTTGTCATAATGACAAATATTTGTCAAGTTGATCCGGACATCTACCAAACCGATTAGAAATCGACATGGATATCAGGCTGACTTGACAAATATTTGTCATTATGACAAACAGTGTACTGATAGCTTTAGTGCATGAGTTATATTTTCAATATCCTAATTAAAATTCTGCCCCATTTTGCCCCTAAATGTGTGCAGTTAAGGTGTCAAAATGTCAAAATGCTTATTTTTGCCTTTCTCGTACAACAAAGTTGTACCGAAAGGCTATCATTTCACTCTGAAAACGAACTTTTTACAGGAACATCTGATAGTAAAGTTTCTTATACCATTCGACTCAGTTTGATGAATCGAGATGATGTCTGTGTGTGTGTATGTTTGTGTGTCTGTATGGTCACTTTTTCATCATCAAAAACTCACACGATTTTCATGTACTTAGACTTAACTGATTTTATCGCAACAAGTTGCATTCCGCAGAGCCACTCTTCTAATTACATGCTATTTAATTTCATCAAGATTGATTAATGCGTTCGCAGCTGACAAGGAAAATGGTTTAGGCAGTTTTCCATTTTTCCCATACAATCGGGACTACGAGCATTGAGCAGCTACCATGCTATAATATAAATTACGTTCGCTCGATGAGTTAGAAACCTCGCTACGGCAATATCGATAACGCTAACGCAACGAGCAAAGCTTTTCTAAGCTTGCAAATGTGGAACGTGTTGAACACGAAAACTAATCGATGACCAACGTACGCGCTTTTAAGTTTAGAGCCGATTCGATGATGTTTATTGCCATTATACTTTATCGGAGCATTCGCACCAACACAGTTGTAAGTTTCATCGTTGGCAACAGAAATTGCACTCGATAACGACACGATTAACCGCTGGTTCGTACGCTCGTGGCCATGGTGGTGTTTGCGTTTGTTTTGTGTCATACATTGGAAGGGGAAAAAGAATGGGTTTCATTGATGCTTCAACATGCTGTTTGGTTTGGGTGGCGTGGAGTTACGGGGAAGTTTGGGTGATTTCAAGGGCAAATTTGAATATAGTTCTCGTTTTATACATCTCCTTATTTCCATATTAGGGTAAAACGACCTATTATGGAGGGGTTAAGCACCGTTTCAAAATGAAATTAATTATAAAAGTTCTTCAAAAATTACCTGTTGGTCGAATTCCATATTGTAGTAGTTGAATAGGAAGCTCGTTAACTATAGTTTCGTAAATATTACGTGAATTGTGCTGAACCTATGTTGTTTTGTTTTTATCACAATGCCCATCGTTGCGATATTTTTGAAGGTCAGTCCTATTGTTGCGGTATTGCATGTAATTCTTATGGAGAGCGATACCGCAACAATAGGACCTTAGCACTACCGCAATAATAGGCTCAAGGGATTCAAATTTTTAACGAAAAATGTTGATTTTTCATCATTTTGAACGAAATTTTGTCAAACAAAAGCTGTTCTACTCGTTAATTCGAAGAGTTTTAGCGTACCCACAATTGTTTTCAATGGTATTATATCCAGAATGGACTACTTTAACACTACCGCAACATTAGGGTATACCACAACGATAGGACGTTTTACCCTATATTATGTATGCGGTTTTGTTAGTCTTCTATTTATATTTAGGAATCGTTCAAAAATGGCATCGGGGCCTTGGCGAAGGGGGGTGGGGGTGTCGTTGGTTGAATAATCTTAAATGTATTTGACGTCATATTCTAGTCGGTCTTGAGAATTATTGGCTTAATTTTCAAAATGTTCGTGTACATTTCATTTTCAACCCTAGAAGTCTTGGAGTCTTAACAATTATATCAATATGTGTTACAAATAACAATACTTGAAATAATTTCTCTCTCAAAAATGGATGAAAGAAAATTTCACGATCGCCATAACTTGATTATAACATAATGTATTATGCTTATTTTACAGAAAACAAAATTGCCAACATTTTTGGAATTAGGAATTGGAAAAAACGAAGTTACCACCTTCAGTATATCTTGATTTAATCGAGAAAGGCATCGTCACCGCTAGGTGGATTAATTTGGGTTTTTTAACAAAAAATTGAACCTGATTTTTTATGGTCGTTCATAAATAACGATCCATATCTTGACTTCTATAGCAGATAGAAATAAAGTTTATATAGCAAAATTTTTCGTATTTTTCGTCATGTTGTTATTCAAACGCAACCGACTGTTGTTCAATTCTGATACACATAGTTGGGTAGAGAGAAGAGGTGTGAAATGTTGCCAAAGCAGATTTGATGGATACGTTATGCCATCGTTATTAGCTGGTTATGGAACAACTTCTCGCAAGGGCAGCTGTTGTATAATTGTTCATACGTCCGTGTACTTAATGGGATAGTGTGGGTTCAAGTCCCACCGGCAGCCGAATCTTTTTTCGCAATAACTCATAAAAACACCTTAAAATGGCAAACTTAACTATGTGTATCAAAATTGAACATCTTTTCAAAAAAAAAGTAAAAAACAAGTTGGACCTACAACATCTCACATGCCTGCATTTGAGATGCAAATGAAAGACAAATACTCGGAAAACATTGGGTTGATACTGCGACAGGGGACATCATGGAAGTCGTGCTAAATTCATACACCTTATAGTATAAGGCGGTTTCATCAGGCACCGAATTATCACCGTATGCATAATAGGGGGAAGGTCAAAATATGTGCCTATGTTCCGATGCCTCATATGTTTTGTCAATGTTTCAATCATCACTATATGGGTAAACATCAATTTCGGTAATAAAATATGAGTATATCACTTGCGTTATTCTAAATCCGTTGCTTTACTCCCTCTACTCTGGCAAAAAATTGAACACCCCTAGACAGGGCTGACAATCGTCATCTTCATATTGTCGGCGTAGCACCAACTTAGAATTCGGAAGTCCGGACTTCCGAACCGAACTTTCTTCCGAAGTTTTATTTGTCAAACTAATGGATGCGTTGTTTAGCGCATCTTTAGGGGAATCCAGCGCACTACTTCCGAAGTTGGGAAAGTTGCATGTATCTGGAGAAAAATCCAACTTCGGTATAAAAAGCGGTATAAATTTATTCCGGATACACAATAGCACGAAATGCCACAGTAGCGACGAGTTGCATTGTCTTCATTGCTACTCCACACATCGTCAATGACGCGCACGACGTTAGCTTTCGTCGTGTAACCAATTCGTCCTGACGACATCGAAGAACGAAGACTTCATACCGTTATTCTTCAAGCGGCAGCTGCCATGCGAAGATTTTTACTAATTATTTGTAATAATGAATTTGAAGCAACGTATGAAAGCGTTATGAATGTTATCGATACATTTATGTTACCAAATTTCCTACTATTTGTTTATTTGAGACGCTATTATGTTTTTAACCAGTCTGTCTATAATGACGTGCAATCAATTGTGTGAAGAAGTGACGACGAAAATCGTCATAACTTTTGGCTGCGCGACTATCGTCGTGGTACGCATGCGGCGCGACGAAAACGAATAGGTGTTGCGTCGTGCAATGTTATGACGAAGACTAAATTTTTTTCGCTTTCTTCATACGACGAGAATGACTATTGTCAGCCCTGCCCCTAGACACAATCATCATATATAAAATAGCCCTGTTTGTCTGTCCGGTGACAAGCCAACCAGACGCAGCACGCGGGGAAATTCTCACAAAAAAATAAAATATTTGACACTTCAATTCTTTTTTACTTATCAGATGCAGAAAACAAAACCAGTGACAACCTTAGACAACCAGACACAGCATTTGATGAAAAAAATCACAGGCAACAGACGTTGAAAATTTTGATTTTTCTAAATGCAGAAAATAATTTATCACTCTTGAAAATTTAAAAACACTTGCCACGGGCGCTATTGCGTCCACAAATAAACTAGTATCTTATAATGCCCAGAAACTAGAAGAGATTGCTAAGAGATTTGCGAAAAACCTGAGCAAATCGGTTGAAAAATGACTGAGATATTGAAACTGATTTACTCAACAACAACTCAGTGCCTCGAGACTCGGAGCTAGTCACATGGTCGGCGCACTACCGGGCAACCGGAGGGGCTGCGCGGACATCAAAGGCGCTCAAAGATGAAAATAAACTAACAAATCGGTTCGTTTTTCACGATCTATATAAGTGGGTTGGTGTAGGGGAGGAGGTTCGGTTGTGGGCACCCTTTTTTGTTTGGTCCATAACTTTGGCCCTGGTTGATTTTATGCCGAAATTTGCATAACAATGTAAAGCTAGAGGTATAACCTTACTACAAGCAAAAAAATTAGTATGATGCCATCGCTGCGTGGCTGGAGTCAGCAATGCCTGACGAAACACGACGAAACTTGCTGGAAGATGGCGGAACAGCTGGCTGGCGTCGTGACGGTGGGTAACGGGCTGGATTGGCGGATTATGGAGCTAGTTTTCGACTACAGGCGCTTCCTTCAGACGTAGTCGGCAAACGACGGCGTCTTTGTCGAACCGAGAAGGGAATCCCTCCTCGGTAATTTGGGCCAAGGCCCGAGAGATTTGTCCTCCTTTATAATTGTAACCCGATCGATTATAAGAGCAAACGCGATCCATGACAATTCGATGCAGGATTTACCCAAATCGGTGCCTGCAATGGCAGTCTCCTAACATGCCAATCAGAAGGCTGTCATTAATAAAAAAATTGTAAAAAGGTCGTATCGAGAGGATAGCCAAGGATCAGTATCATCCCATCAAGACAAAATGGGTTTAATTGCCCGAACGATAGTACACTATTGTTCACTGAGCTATCACTTTCCACAATTTTATAAGCACGATTGATCTACACGCTACCCTGTTTCAAAGTGGACGAGTATTGCCCGCAAAATGTCGCAGAACTCTTCAGCCCGTAACTATAGCGCCTTCAAAGTATTATTCTGTGACACTATTCACGCAATGTTTAGCTGTTCACGGTTATGTCCCAGTGGTGTTCTATCCCCTATAGCTAGGTGCACTGAAGCACTAACAATCATCAAATCGTGTATCACCGGTGCGTACTTACTCGCAATCTACATGCTGATACATTTACAGTTACATCAAACAACTGAAAACCGAAATACGCCGCTCCAAAGCTGCGTGGTGATAATGCTAGAAAGAGAGGTAGGATAGGAAAAATAACACGGTGTTTAGTGCCTCCCCGAGTCACCTTAAAATTTAGTTACAACGAATGTATTCGCGTAAGTTTTTTCAGCGAATGTATCCTAGTGCTAAGAGGTTATAGACAATGATCATGAAGCATCTTTCCCAACACGAACATAATAACTTTAATCGCTTTCTATTCTAACAATATCGTTGGAGGAAAGACACGATAACAGCTTAGCATCGTCAAATGAAAAGTCAAGTACAATCGTTTATCTACGAATAAAGCGATGCTGTGGGCTCATCGGATTTGATAATAATTAAATTTTCTATAACAATTTTTTTTTTATTTATCTAGAAACCTTCTTATCATTATGTATTTTATTACAAAACAAAATCAAGACGGAAACCAAAACTTAAGAACCAAGAAATTTACGTCCGTATATCTGAGCTTTTTTCTCAAATGTGCTGGATTTAATGGTAGTATTTAAAGTATAGAATGGATTCATTAGATGTTTTATGTAGGTTTCGTACATTTCATTGAAGAAATTTTTAATGCCATCATCATTCCGATTATCATGCACCATAACGAAACGAAGGTGCGATGCCGTTACAAATCCTGATACGAACCATTGATTAAATTTATCTATCGATTTCAAATATGTATTGTTTGTTTTCCATTTGTGCTCGTCAATCAAATCCAATGCAGCATGGGCTATGAACTGATTCAGATGTCTATGGTCCTCTTTCTGAAAGAAACAAAAAAAAAATCTGTAAAAACAAAGATAAATGCAGCATATATTAACATTTTAAACACACACCCATCTTTTCATCACATTTTTTGTATGAGAAATTCAAAAAATGTTTATCAATTACAGTGACGGGAAATGTCAAAAAAATGTCGTGGGATTGCAATTACTAATTTGCTAACAACTTTTTTCAGAAGTTCTTAAAAATTCGGATTTTTTTATAAACTTTTATGCCTTAAAGATCCTAGAACTTTGTCGAACAAATCATTGTTCTAAATACAGAGTCTAAGCCAAGGAGGTGAAATTTAAAAAAAATGTCACGGAATGTCATGACATTAATTTCATTTGACACTAATTCGGCTCGCACGCCGCCAACATCAGATTTAGAAAAAGTTATAGGGTCTTTTGAGGGCTACATGTTTATATAAAAAAAAAACATGACATTTCCCGTCACCAATTATCGAACTCCATTAATCCATCGTTTATCCAATGTTATGTTTCGTAAATATATAACAAACCATTCTCAGGGCTGGTAGCGACCGATGCAGCTCAAAAAAGTGACTTTAGTGACCAAAACTGACGAAAAAGGGACCAAATAGGGACTTTAGTTGCAGAAAAAGTGACCAAATAGTGACTTTCAGTTTCAGTTGCAAGTTCGATGAGACGAAATTAAGCGTTTGTGGGTCGAATGAGAATCATCTTTCACTCACCACTCTTTCGCCTTAGAACGAACTCAGACTGTGAACCATTCCACCGATTCGTTCAACTTTTAGTTAAAATTTGACAGTTCGATGGTTATTTCACCGTGGTTAAAAATAACCCTGCTCTGGAGCATGGTTAGACTTGACAGTTCGATGGTTAAACTTTGTTCCCGAGAAAATTGGCGCCAAATCCATTTTGTTCCAAATAACTATCAATCTGTCAAATCGCAAATGGGTCGGCTTTGGGGAAATTTTTTAACTTCGATGAGAAAATAACCATCGAACTGGCAAATTTTAACTAAAAGTTAAACGAATCGATGAAATGGTTCACAGCCTCAGAAGAGAAATAAAAATCGTACACGCTAACTTTTATCTACTCTCTACTCAGTAAAATTGTATTGGCCTTCCTTTTAATCCCACGAAAATATTATATCAGATAAATATACGTCAAAAACAGTATTCAAAACTATGAGTAGTCTTCCGAGAAATCAAATTTTTACACCACTGGAAGTGAGCGAAACATGGTTATCACTCATAAGACCTTTTCTTTTCTGAAAAATGATTTATAGGCAAAAATCTGCGTGAAGGAGCATTCCCTTCACGTGAGAATCAGTGAAAATTAAGCTCACTGGATTAGCTGAATACATATTTAAGAAAGATGCACGATTTATCATATGTGCCACGGAAGTTATTGGAATTTTCAGTGCAAAAAAAAAACAACAGTATGGATCGTTTGGGTAGAAAACGGAACAAAAATTATGAAGATCCAGTACAACGAGCCTGAGATTGAACGCTCAACCTCCTGCTTATACTGCAGGACTATGCTCTCTGAACTATTTAAATATTTTTTTTCAAAATACGCTGTTTTCCCAACTTGCTGTACGTATTCACATCTGTCGAATCTACAAAAAATAGCCGCTTGAGAACAAATTTATATTTTCTTGAATTTGTTTGCCAAACTTCTCAAGTCTAAGAATCAAGTCTCCTCATATTGTGACAACAACTCAAAATCCAATTATCCAGAAACTGTGGTGGAATGTTGGCATTTTAATCAGTGAAGATCATTTAGCATTTTGACGGCTTGTGCTGTGAAAAAATGATAGCATTTTGTCAATATTAGGGGAAGTTGTTCGAATTTTGATAGTCACTAAAAAAACATCTTTAGGAGGGACAAACACAGTAAATAATAGAGTAAATAAGGTTGTCAATCAAAAAATAATTCGTCACATAACGATCATTTAGAGGATCTATAATAAAAGTACGCTCTAACAATACTGCTATAGTTCTCGGTAAAACAGCGGAGACTTGACTTGACTCCCAAGGGGTCAAGTCTCCCAAGGAATCAAATCTTCCCACCTTCTCCTACTGTATAAAGTTTGAGCTTTGAAACAAAATCGGAATTGGCAGGACTCCTGCTTGCATGACTGTATACCAATTTATAAATTGTGACGTGAAACACCTTCAGTTAGCTACTGGTGAAATGCCAGTAAAAGTAGCGAGTTAAACGGCTTTCGAAGTTTCAGCGCGATCCTTTTTTAAGATCCGTAATTTTATTCCGCCATGATCAAAGCATCATCCGATGGGTACATAAAGTTTTATTTAAAAAAAATCTTAGTCAATAGTTTCAAAATAGTTGAAAATAGTGACTTTTTGCGAGAAAAGTGACTTCAGTGACTTGAGGTCGAAAAGGGACTTTTTAGTGACTTGCCCGAAAAAAGTGACCAAGTCACTAAAAAGTGACCCGCTACCAGGCCTGCATTCTAAAATAAAAGTTATTCAGAGCTTTTAGTGGATAGTTTTCGCTGTTACAGTTACAGAGAGAGATAAACTGCCTATGATCGCATATCAGTCCCATATAAATTTTCGTCATTTTCGAGTTAGCACCTTTAACTGTCATTTTTATCATAGTATTATCGAATGCAACTGTTAAATAGGAATGTTTGTTCAGGAAAAGTCGTAAAAATATCAAGCCAGTTTGTCCCAGATGAAAAATGATCGCATATGAGACCTTTTTTACTTTATAACTGAACTCATTTGCGGTCATTTTCAAGATGGGACAAGTAGGCTTGATGTTTGTTTCTCTATTTGATGTTTTGTGTTTTGTTCATATGGGACTTAGGGGAAATGTTCCGATCTCCATCTCACTGTACATATATCCATCTCATCGCTAAACGAAGAAATACGGCACCAAATTCGTCGCTTCTTTTTGTCAACATGCGTCCTCACTGCTGAAAAAAATCACAAAAATAACAAACAAACCAAATTCCTTTCCATTGCTTTGTTTTTGATGGGATGGAAATAGGAGCTATGAGATGAAGTGGCGAACCGTTCCCCTATATGTGATCATAGGCAGTAAACACGGTAAAAGAGATAACAGGGCTGGTAGCGACCCATGCAGGTCAAAATAGTGACTTTAATGACCAAAGCTGACGAAAAAAGGGACCAAATAGTGACTTTCAGATGCAGAAAAAGTGACCAAATAGTGACTTTCAGTTTTAGTTGTAAGTTCGATGAGACGAAATCAAGCGTTTTCGGGTCGAATGAGATTGTAATTTTTGTAATTTTTGGCGGTATACACTCAGAATAATCTGCACGTAATACATATGTGTACACTAATAGAATGTGATCAGCTAACTTCACACTTGTGATTCATTTGTTTGGCTAATAAAAATCGTATTGCGCTAATGAAATGTATGTGCAGCTGCTCATGATATATATTACACTAATTTGTTTTAAGTGCGTTTTGGGATAGGGGATAGTTATGTGCGCACATATAAACCTTAAAATAAAAATTTATGGATTTTCGCCAATAAATATGTGCGGATTATCCTCAGTGTACATCTTTCACTCAACTCTTTTTTCTTAAGCAGACCCCAGACGAGAGATATATTGAAAATACTTTTCTCATCAAACTTTTCTTCAATATTTTCACTGATTAGCCGGCAAATCAGTGGCACTCACATCAATAATCAAGAGTTTGTCAAACATTTTCCGTCGTCTGGGGTGCTTTAGAACGAACTCAGAAGAGAAACGAAAATCGTACACGCTAACTTTTACCTACTCAGTGACTAAGTAAAATTTTATTACCCTCTCTTTTATTCCCAAGGAAATTTTACTAAATATCAATCAAAAGCAGGACTACTCAAAGAGTAGTCTTGCGAGTAGATCAAATTTTCACGCAACTGGAGATGAGCGAAACATGGTTATTACTTATAAGACCTGATAAGAAAATTATTTTGAGCTTTTTAGTGGAATGTTTTCACCTGTCATAAGACGAGTTTATACAATCCCATTGAATTCCACCACTTAATTGTATCTTGACAAATACGTATTTCGACCTCAACAGTAAGGCCGTCTTCAGTGTAGTCGTGTCAAGTACGAGACACTGAAGACGGCCTTACTGTTGAGGTCGAAATACGTATCTGTCAAGATACAATTAAGTGGTGGAATTCAATGGGATTGTATAAACTCGTCTTATGACAGGTTATAAGACCTGTTTTTCTTTTCCGAGAAATGATTTCTAGGCAAAAATCTGCGTGAATGAGCATTTTCTTCTTGTGAGAATGAATGAAAACTACGCTCATTGGATTAGCTGAACACCTACTTAAGAAAGATGCAGAGAACTTTACAATTTGTCATATGTGCCACGGAAGTTATTGGAATTTTATGTGCAAAAATAACAACAGTACGGATCGTTTTGGTAGAAAACGAAACAAAAATTATGAAGATTCAGGTACAACGAGCCTGGCATTGAACGCACGATCTGCTCCGGATCATGCTCTCTGAACTTTTAAATATTTTTCCTCCAAAATACGCAGATTTTCCAACTTGCTGTGCGTATTCATGAAGGATTTTTGCTATGGAATTCGATAGCGCATGCAATCTTCAAAATTGGGAAGCCTTGATTCTCTCTCTTTGATACCTAATCAAAAAATATTTTTTCATAAGGTTAAAAAATTTCAAACTTCCATTTACTTCCACTATCACTAATGTATCATCAGATACGTATTTCGTTTTCTACTTGAAAACTTCTTCAGTGTTTTGTTATCGAGTCGATAACAAAACACTGAAGAAGTTTTCAAGTAGAAAACGAAATACGTATCTGATGATACATTAGTGGAAGTAAATGGAAGTTTGAAACTTTTTAGCCTTGTAACATTTTCCCCTAAGACGCTCAATATTAATTATTTAATTTTTTTAGAGCAAACACTTCATTAAACCTGTCACATCTTCAAAAAAAAACCCAACTTAATTCACAGAGTGGTGATACTGCCTTTCTCGCATTTAGCCAAGACACCAATCTTATATGGTGCTAATATGGTTCGATGTACCATTTTCTTTATAACTTTTAAACGCAACGGTCGATCGTTATCAAATTCAATAGTGATCTACTAGGCTTTGCCCCCTGTCGAATGAAACTTGTTGCGAGGAAATCGGTTGAGGATTACTATAAGAAAAGTTGTCTAATGTTTTTCTTAGCTTTTGTGCACACACATACACACACACATACACACATACATACACACGGACAGACAGACATGTGCTCAGTATGTCGAGCTGAGTCGATTGGTATATAACACTATGGGTCTCCGAGGCTTTTATCAAAAGTTCGTTTTCGTAGTGAAATGATAGCCTTTCGGTACAACTTTGTTGTACGAGAAAGGCAAAAAACTGCTTGAGAACAATTTATATTTTCTTGCATTGTTTTTGCCAAACTTCTCAAGGATCAAGTCTCCTCATAGTGTGGCAACAAATCAAAATCCAATTATCCGGAAAATGTGGTGGTATGTTGGCATTTTTATCAGTGAAGATCATTTAGCATATTTACGGCTTTGTGCTGTGAAAAAAATTATGGCATTTTGTCATTATTAGGAGTTGTTCAAATTTTGAGTGGCCACTTAAAAACAGTAAATAATCGAGTAAATAAGGTTGTCAATCAAAAAATAGCTCGCCACATAACGATCATTTGTCTAGAGAATCTATAATAAAAATACGCTATAACAATACTAAACCAAGCAAAGATGGGACAGATATGAAATTCACGGCAATATAGCTCTCGGTAAAATAGTGGAGAATTAAGTCTCCCAAGGAATCAAGTCTTCCCACCTTCCCCCTACTGTATAAAGTTTAAGCTTTAAAACAAAATTGGAATCGGCAGGTCTCCTGCTTGCATGACAGTATACCAATTTATAAATTGTGACATAAAACACATTTAGTTGGCTACTGGTGAAATGCCAATAAAAGCAGCGAGTTAAAAGACTATCGAAGTTTCTGAGCGATCATTTTTCCAAGATCCGTAATTTCATTTCCGCCATGATCAAAGCATCATCCGATGGATACATAAAGCTTTATTTAATTTTTTTAAATAAATAGTTTCAAAATAGTTGAAAATAGTGACTTTTTGCGAGAAAAAGTGACTTTAGTGACTTGAGGTCGAAAAAAGAGACTTTTTAGTGACTTGCCCGAAAAAAGTGACCAAGTCTCTAAAAAGTGACCCGCTACCAGGCCTAAGATAAATAAAAAAGGAGAAGTAAGAGATAAAGAAGGAGAAAGAGAGATAAATAAGGAGAAAGGTAAAGAAGGAGAAAGAGAGAGATAAAGAAGGAGAAAGAGAGAAATAAAAAATGAGAAAGGGAGAGATAAAGAACGAGAGAGAGAGACATAAAGTAAGAAAAAGAGAAAGATAAAGAAAGAGAAAGAGAGAGATAAATAAGGAGGAGGAGAGAGACAAAGAAGAAGAAGGAGAAAGAGAGAGATAATAAATGAGAAGAGAAATAAAGAAGGAGAAAGAGAGAGAGACACGGATACAAATTTCATCCATTTGCTTCAAAAATATACATGTTTATTTCCAAAATGATAATATGTTTGAATCAAACATATTTATTTTTAAATTAAGATTGAATTTCTTTCGGCGATAGCAGTCTTAATAAGTAGCAAATACTTTGTTGCTCCTACATCCCACGTTTCGGATGTAGGAGCAACAAAGTATTTGCTACTTATTAAGACTGCTATCGCCGAAAGAAATTCAATCTTAAGAGCAAAACTTCAGTCGTCAACTCCCAGATAATTTATTTTTTAAACCAAATTAAATCCCTGTTTGTTTTATACATACACTAGTGGGTAGCCCCTCGCTCGCTCTTGCAAAAGTAAACAAAAACTCGAGTTCGGATCAGATCCGATCGGAAGCCAGCAGGAGAGGAGCAGAAGCAAGAGTGGAATCACGTAGAAATCATATGTTTTCTTGCTTCCAAATTGATGATAAGGATGTTTCTCAGGTACAGAAAGGTAAGTAAATGAAATATGAACATTTGGAATTGTGAGATCTGGTAGTCAAATGCTACCAGAATATGAAAATTGGTGGATTTGATAAGAAAATATTATGAGTGGTAGAACCAAAGCAATAATATCCATGTTTGCTTCAAACATTTAGCTGGTTGAAACAATTTAAAACGCACATTTGAATTTGATTCAAAAAAAGTTTTCGTTCGCTTCAAATGCAACAATATGTTTGATCCAAACATATTTATTTTTGATTCCAGAACAAACTGAATTTATGATTGCTTTGTAACGTAGTTTTTTCTGCGTGGATAAAGAAGGAGAAAAAGAGACATAAAGAAGGAGAAAGAGAGAGATAAAGAAGGTTAAAGAGAGAGATAAAGAAGGAGAAAGAGAGATAAAGAAGGAGAAAAAGAGAGATAAAGGAAGTGAAAGAGAGAGAAAAGAAAGGAGGAAGACAGACATAAAGAAGGAGTAAGAGATAGATAAAGGAGAAATAGAGAGATAAAGAAGGAGAAAAAGAAAGATAGAGAAGAAGAAAGAGAGAGATGAATAAGGAGAAAGAGAGATATACAGAAGGAGAAATAGAGAGAGATAAAGAAGGAGAAATAGAGAGATAAAGAAGGAGAAAAAGAGAGATAAAGAAGAAGAAAGATGTCGAACTAACTCTTTCGTTTTATCAAATTTAAGCACATTGGGTATTTTAACAAAGTTCTGAACTAATGATTTTTAACGTCTCTGTTCGACTATGATGTGGTACCACCGACGACCCGACGTGTCACCCCATAGAAAATAATTAAAGTTTGCTGCTCACGACGCCATGATGAAAAATCACCGAACACTAGCGCCGCCGGCATAATGACTCGCGAGGTTTTCGTAGCTCTGCCACCAACATTGCAGCGGAGTTGTGTCTCAGCTTATTTGACAGGATCGATCGCCCGAAAAAGCGAATGACCGTTAAAAAGTGGTGGACAATCAGAGAGTGGATGTGACACGTCGGTTGTGATACTTTGAAAGAGTTTAAATAGTAAATTAATAAGCAAGCATTGGACATTCTTCTTAACTTATGTCCTTCTTAACCATTGGATTTCACATTGATCGGATCTATCGCACAGTGGAAGAAAACATTATAATAAGTTATGATTTTTCTGTTTGAGAGAAAATCTGGATGACTTGAATTGATTAAATTTATGCAGATGTTTGTAAATTATGCGGAAACGAACACAAAAAAATTCAAATATATGCTTGTAGATCTCAATAACATTTTATAACATAGAGCTAATAAACTAACCTGACGAGAAGAGGTAGCACTATTCCATTTAATTTTACCACTTTGTAATTTAACAGATACGTATTTTGACCTCAAACCAAGTCACATTGCACTAAACAAACTTTTATATTTTTTTTTATAATTCTCTGTTGACAAATCCAAGGGATAAAAAGAAGAAGACATGCGATGGTGAGAAACAACAAAATCGTTCATGGCAAAGTATACAGCGGCCATTTTCAAATGCCTGCATAAAATTCTAAGGCACGGAGACCCATAGTTTTATATACCAATCGACTCCGCTCGAAAAACTGAGCACATGTCTGTCTGTGTGTGTATGTGTTTCGCCCATGCGTTTCATATAGAATGACTTGACCGATTCGAGTGCAGCTGGTTTCATTCGACGGATCAAATTTCCTAGTTGGACACTATTGTTTTTGTGTTTCAATAAATCAAGCAACCCATTGAGTTTTCAAGCAACGTGCTAGAATAGGACGTCGTCAGTTGCATTCTAGCAAAAATTCCGCTTGAAGCCCTTACAAAACATTTTAACAACGGCTACCACACCTAATGGTATAATTGCAATATTTCCATTATCAGGCGACAGGTGGTGTTGCTGCGTGTTTGTATCAATGAAATTTTGCATATACACCTGGGTGGTGCGGATAGAATCGATTTCTATTGTGCCGGAGCCAAACATTGAAGATTGTGGTTATGTTCGTTTTAGATCTAATATTGATAAGTATTGTTATTATATGGGAAAAAAATAAAAATAAACTTTGTTTGAGTTTTGCATTCTTTTTAACAAATATAATCACATTATATTTCGAGTGGAAAATGAGTAGGAATGTAACTAAAATGCACTCGTTAAGAGATTTCATGAGATTCAGCAGCTGGAAGACCAACGGACCGTCATCAAGAATGCCTTCATCGCCACCAGCGAGAACAATCTGGGCGAACTACGCACCCAGAGAAAACAATGGATCACCGATGAGACCTGGAGGAAGATAGAGGAGTAAAACGCTCATGTCGACGGGACAAGCGAGCGTGGGCAGACTCTCTGGCCGACGAAGGAGAGAGAGCCGCCGCAACCGGGGACCTTCGCCTTCTCTACGATATCTCACGACGCTTAAGCGGGGCGAAGATGAATGGAACGATGCCTGTGAAAGACGTGAATGATCAATTATTGACCGACCCAACTGACCAGCTGAAACGCTGGCTCGAGCACTTCGAACAACTTTTTCAAGTGCCAGCCAGGCCATCACCACCTCGGCATGATCTGCCTAGGATCCGACGTATAACACGCGTCAATACCGAAGCTCCATCACTGCTAGAGATTCAAACAGCGATCCAAAACATGAAATCGAATAAAGCTCCAGGGGTCGACCGCATATCAGCCGAGATGCTCAAAGCTGACCTCATGACATCCGCTCAACTTCTTCTTCTTCTTCTTATTGGCATTATATCCCCACACTGGGACAGAGCCGCCTCGCAGCTTAGTGTTCATTGAGCACTTCCACAGTTATTAACTGCGAGGTTTCTTAGCCAAGTTACCATTTTTGCATTCGTATATCATGAGGCTAACACGATGATACTTTTATGCCCAGGGAAGTCGAGACAATTTACAATCCGAAAATTGTCTAGACCGGCACCGGGAATCGAACCCAGCCACCCTCAGCATGGTCTTGCTTTGTAGCCGCGTGTCTTACCGCACGGCTAAGGAGGGCCCCTCAACTACTGCATCGTTTATTTCGTAATATCTGGGACACCGCAACTTTCCCGGTCGACTGGATGCAAGGTATCAGTGAAGGTTCCCAAAAAGGGTGACCTGACTGTATGCGATAACTGGCGAGGCATTATGTTGCTGTGTACCGTTCTCAAAGTTCTATGCAAAATTATGCTAGCCCGGATTCAGGAGAAGATCGATGCGACTCTCCGGCGGCAGCAAGCCGGATTCCGTGCCGGAAGATCCTGTGTGGACCATATTGTTACGCTCCGCATCATTCTGGAGCAGGTCAACGAATTCCAAGAGTCCCTTTACTTGGTTTTTGATTGACTACGAAAAAGCTTTCGACCGTCTCAATCACGAGAATATGTGGGGCGCCCTGAGACGCAAGGAGGTTCCTGAGAAAATCATCGGCCTCATCGAAGCACAGTACGAGGCCTTTTCGTGTAGAGTGCTGCACAATGGGGTCCTGTCCGACCCTATCCGGATCGTAGCTGGTGTGAGGCAAGGAAGTATTCTATCACCGTTACTGTTCCTCATCGTAATCGACGAGATTCTGGTAGATGCGATTGACCGTGAACCAAACCGCGGACTGTTATGGCAGACTATAACCATGGTGCACCTAAACAACTTCGAATTGGCGGATGACGTTGCACTCCTTGCGCAACGGCGCTCTGATATGCAGAGTAAGCTCAACGACCTTGCCGAGCGCTCCTCCTCGGCAGGTTTAGTCATCAACGTCAACAAAACCAAATCGTTGGATGTAAACACGGTGACGCCTTCCAGTTTCACAGTAGCCGGGCAATCAGTGGAGAATGTTGAAAGCTTCCAATATCTTGGTAGCCAAATGGCGTCAGACGGCGGTACCAAGATCGACATAGGCGCACGGATCAAGAAAGCAAGGGCTGCCTTTGCGAGTTTAAGAAATATCTGGAAAACAGGCAGATAAGTGAACGCACGCAAAATACGAATTTTCAACTCTAACGTGAAATCTGTGCTGTTATACGCTAGCGAAACATGGTGTGTATCAGTGGAGAACACTCAACGGCTGCAGGTGTTCATTAACAGATGCCTGCGGTATATAATTCGGGCCTGGTGGCCTCACAACTGGATCTCAAACAACGAGCTCCATCGTCGTTGTCACCAGAGGCCGATAGCAACAGAAATTGGGGATCGGAAGTGGGGCTGGGTCGGCCACACTCTACGTAGGGGCGGAAACGAAATCTGTAAACAAGCATTAGACTGGAACCCAGCGGGACATCGCAGCAGAGCCAGACCCAGAGGCTCATGGCGGCGAAGCCTCAATAAAGAAATAAAAGAAGTCGACCGAAATCGAACCTGGCAACAGGTTAAAGCGATAGCCGGGCAACGCTCAGGATGGAGATCTTTCAAGTCAGCCCTTTGCACCACCGGAGGTGTACAAGATCCATAAATAAGTAAGTAGCAGCTGATTGGAGCAGGAATGTATGTAAACCATCGTAAAGTCATGTAGTCATGTAAAGTCATGAGTCTCGCGCATTTGTGCGCCTTAACGCAGCATGATAAGAGAAATTCGAAGAGCGGGAAATGTTTGACAGCAAAGTAACTGCAAAATAATTTTGCTTATGGAATTGATTTCAAAATATCCCGCTGCTCGCTTGAGAGCACAAAAGCGGCTCTATCCGCAGCACCCAGATATACACTAGTGACATCTGCTGTTTGATATCGTAAGTTTTCAATGTTCCTTCAACACAAACGAGGTGGATAACAATCCTGAAGAAATTTAAAGTAATACTAAGGACACACCTGTGGTACTTTTACCATGATACAAAAGGACAAGAAAATTATTCCAAAACTATCTTTGATAAAGACAATAATCGAAACGGTACTCTTTTCAAGATTCTTGTACCATGGTACTTATACCACCAGTGTGTCATTAGTATAAACAGCTAGAATTGTAAAACAAGCCGTATATACAAAAATAATACTACGACCTAGCTCTTATATTGATGCGATGCGTAGTTGATGAGAACGGATGATTTGTTCATACAAGGAAGTTTATTTTACTTTAAATGTTGTGGCGCCATGTCTTTCAAACAGCACCTTTGTCTTTGCCTTATTGCATCAAATCTTTTAACCGCCGACATGTAGGCAATAGTGCTGTCCAATGAGCAGCTCGAAGTTGTTCCCGTCCTGCTCGTTCTTTTTTGTCAACAAATGGGCATGAGCAGGACAGGCAGAAACTTCGAGCTACTTCAAGCTCTCATTGGACAGCACTAATTTGCACTGCATTTACATTAATTCGAGCTCAACATATTGAATCGAGAAAGGCATCATCACCACTGGGGGATGAATTTGGGTTTTTGCCTTTCTCGTACAACAAAGTTGTACCGAAAGGCTATCATTTCACTACGAAAATGAACTTTTTATAGAAGCTTCGGAGACCCATAGTGTAATATACCATTCGACTCAGCTCGACGAGCTGAACAAATGTCTGTCTGTCCGTGTGTATGTATGTGTGTATGTATGTGTGTGTGTATGTGTGTGCACAAAAGCTAAGAAAAACGTTAGACAATTTTTCATATAGTAATCCTTAACCGATTTCCTCGCAACAAGTTTCATTCGACAGGAGGCAAAGCCTAGTTGATCACTATTGAATTTTAAAACGATCGACCGTTGCGTTTAAAAGTTATAAAGAAAATGGTACATCGAACCATATTCACCATATAAGGTTGGTGTCTTGGCTAAATGCGAGAAAGGCAGTATCACTACTCGGTGAATAAAGTTGGGTTTTTAAGGATAGTTTTTGTGCATTGAACGGTACAAAGTAAGGGCTTCCATGGCTTCTATAAAACAATGTGAAAAATGAACCATTGCATCATGACGTCATTGACAAAAATTTTTTACCCGTGTTCAAATGGCGAGTGAAGTTTCATGAGGGCAATGTTTATATTTTTTATATGGAGTTTTTGGCTCGTGCAATCGTCTATCCAGCTTTCCACGCTCACCATAATGGCGGATGCTATAAAAAGTTTGACAAGAACTGTTTCCCGACACTGAACTGTAATTTTCATCAGAGCAAACATTGGTATCCCCGTTACCAACGACATCCATTGAGTTGTTTATTTTTCAAACAACAAGGATATTTGCGCAAGATTTAAAACCGTCAATTAAAGTCATTCTAAAATTTACTAATTACTCTTTCATTTCAGACATTATTGATACCAAAACTATATGATTGATGTCAGAACATATGATTGATACCAAATTACTAAATATTCGAACATGAAGTTTCCTGAACTGGAATTCCAACAGATAGTTCAGGATTTTCCTATGACCCCTGTTATTTTTAGGCTGTTATACTCACTGTGCACAGCTCTCAACCACATATCGTGTCCTTAAATATGGGCCCACTCAACTGACTCTAGCGGTTAAACATAATATCAAAGTTTTTTTTCCCAAGACCCTGCAATAACTTCAATCTAGCTCTATGTTTTCATGATTGTTCTCAACACTACATTTTCCGGGCCTTCCCCCAAAGACGAATTCCATACAAATTCCCAATACGGCATTTTAAGCTGGGAAGTATCTTCAACATGTGTATTTTTAAAGGACAATTTACCGGAATTTGCTTTACTCTCGTTTTCTGCGACCAACGAAGAAACTACGAGACGAATGAATACTTTTGATAATTGAACATGATACATTATTCGTCATGATTACAGTGATTACACATAGTACTTCTTTATGTACTAGTTTTGTTTTTACAATGTGTTATTCACAACAGTATCAATAGAATATTCGGTGTAGTTAAGACCTGGGACGAAATATTATGGAGTTCTTAGAGTATGAAGTATTTCAAGTACGGCGGTACGCAGTGTGTTTGAATATTCAAAATCAATTCCGAGGTATCGACAGATACACACTGATAAACTATGCAAAAATGAATGCCGAACACGCCGAACAAGCTTTTTTCAAATAACAGATAGGGTTATTCCTGATGCAGATTTCAGAAACAAATTTGTTTTCAAATAACTCCATAATGTATTAAATTTCTCTTATTATACTCTAACAAGCATGTGGCTGGCATCACTCTGCTTATTCCGCCAGGCAGAAGGAATGAACATCATCTTTAGCATTCTTCACTTCAACGGCAAATTAGCGGATGGTACCGCTATTTGTTACAGAAATGTCATACATTATCCCAGGAAACTTTTGGTCCTTTAGATATGAGCGAGAAGATGTCACCGCCATACAACTTTGTCACGCCAGATCAGGGTTTCTGCACGATAATTATTAGAGTAGTTTCACAATATCTGGAATAGAATGTTTAATGATTAAAAATAGAAACATTATGAATATGAAATCGATACATGTGTATATTTTCTTGTTTATAGAAAAATAACAAGTATAAGGTTGTCGTTGGCGACGAGAACATCATTGCATGCTGAGTCGAAAATTTCAGTTCAGTGTCGGGAAGCAGTTAATGTCAATTTTTTTATAGCATCCGCCATTATGGCGATCGTGGAAAGCTGGATAAGCCCTATTTATACTAATGACACACTATGGTGGTATAAGTACCATGGTACAAGAATCTTGAAATGAATACCATACCAATTATTGTCTTTATCAAAGATAGTCTTGGAATAATTTTCTTGTCCTCTTGTACCATGGTACAAGTACCACAGGTGTGTCTCTAGATTTAGATGGATCAGAAGAATGTCTGAATTTTTGAATCAGATTTAGCCTGCAGGTCTCGTCTCAGCTTAGTATTAGTCTGAGACGAGACCTGCAAAGACGGCTTCTTTTTCCTGCTTTTTCCTTGTTTTGACACTTGTTCTTTCTTTTCATCACAGTTGATCATCGATTCTCAACTGTTTCTTGAGTGTTTCACCTAAATCCTGGTAGAATCTTTCTTAGCACAATAAAAGTGTTTGTGATTTACGGATTTGTAAACTTATTTTTTAAAGATTTTCCTATCGGAAATAAAACACGTATTCATAACAGTTCAATATTAAGTTGTCCGGCTTTTCTAGAATACTTTTCAAAGTGAAAAGTACTCGTAAAACAAAATCATTCGGAATACTTTTTGAGGGATACCAATACTTTTACACAAAAAGGTGCTGGTTGCATCTGACAATTCGTGACAGCGCTTGCTGGTTGCAGATGAAGTTACATTTTTCCTCTTTGCAAGTCCCGTCCCAGGTATTAGTGTTACATTAAACTTTTCTAATAGACGAATCCAAGTAAAAATAAGAAGAAGACGCACGACGGTGTTAACTTTGACAGATCCTACAGCACAGCATAGGAAGATCATTTTAAAATGCTTATAAATTATAGACAAAATGTAGGGGGGAAATGCTTATCTAATCTTCCGGTCAATGTCATCATATAGTGCATATACTCCTGTATATATACGATTGTGATGCATCACCAGTGCTACGATGTGCACGTATTACCTGGCAATCTAACTGCATTGATTGTCTGCCTTTTCAGAATAATATTCCGTTTAAATATCACAAATGATGGTTAATTGTTTGTGCTAAGGGAAAGAAAAGTGCAGTGGGTATCGGCCAAGTTCTTCTGGCGGAGCTAAAATGATAAGCGGGAACAATACCTAATTTCATTTAAATCTTTTAGTATCATTAGTGATTAGCACGCGTTATTATTGTATGTGGGGGCATGCATGGAACATATTTTTCAACGCGGGTGTCAGGCGGCTGACCCATGCTCGACCAAAATAGTAAAATTTAGCTAGAATATTTTAATTTTGTTTGATTATTTTTATTTTTGCCATCAAATGATTAGGAGCTTATTTTCAACATCACATAACGCAAGAGAGGGTAAAACTCTGCGTTGCATAGAAAAGTTTAGGAGGTCCCAGATTCGGTGCATTGTTGCACTGTCGTGTGGGGCATGGTTGTCCCGTGTCGTTTATGGCGATGTCGTTCCCGCATCTATGACGCCTTTGCTTGAACAAATCATTTTATGTAATGGCGGGACATGGTCATAATTCATTCTAGTTTTCAAATATTTTGGTAGATACTTCTTAAGGCTGTCAAGGCGGTGGGAGGGACATTGCCTATGAGTGGCAGAGGCGACTGTGCTCTGGGCGGCAGCATGGTGAAAGCAGTTTCGGGATAGTTAGGATTCAGTTTTCATACTTAAGAGAATATCTAGAATAATATTATATTTTGATGAGCCAACCTCCATTTTTTAATCACGAGCTTTATTTAGTAGCATAGGTTATCAGTACTCGTAATATACTTAATTCGGTGGGCACGCTTGGAACACATTTTTAACTCAAGTTCGATCAAAAGTGTAAAATTTAATTGATTAATTCTAATTCAGTTTAATTATTTTAATCTTTCTACGTCAAATGGTTAGGTATTTGTTCCCCCACCCCTCCTGCTCCCTCCTTTTCTATTTTATGTTTCCAAACTTAAACCAACGTGATGCTAATCCCAAACTGCACGTACCTCTATCATATCAATCTACATAGCTTCTTCAACAATCATCAGAAAACGGATTTCAATAATTTTCCTTCTACCATAAGTATAAATCATCTGAAAAGTTTCTAAGCTATAACAAACTCTATCGTAGCGATCCCGAATTGTCTGAACATCTATCATGTACATAAACACAACCGTTTCTATCTCAACAAACAATTAAAATAAATAATAAATAGGTTCCATAGCAGTCGCTAGAGCCGGAAGCGGTCAACAAGCCGCTCCACATTCTCCTCCTCTATCTTCTATTCTCTCACAAATTTACTACCCTGAAACTGAACTGTTTCGGACCCTTTTATGGGTCTGAAGCAGAGGACGGGACGCTCGAGCCTACCAGTCAGTGGATGGAAAGGTCCGTTGTGATAAAGGGTCTATCACAAGCCTCGGATAACCTGGAATAAGTTTTCCACGAGTCGAGTTCACATTGATTTCATGAGTTATATAAATTAATCGTCACGTTGAAAATTGAGGCCAGCAGTGTAAACGTATTGCCTAATGTCATACAACGTAGATTGGCCACGGCCCGGGGATACGTTGAGTATAACAAGAATAACAAGAATAACAAGAAATTATAGACAAAATGTAATTAAAATCTGATTGATGTATGGTACGGAAAAAGTTCCGAACTGTATAATAGATACATTTTTGGAAAATATACAAAAAATTGAGATAAGCTTCTAAATATATAATTCAGAACTTTTTCTGTATCGTACATCAATCAGATTTTAATTACAATTTGTCTAGAATTTATTAAAAGCATTTTAAAATGAACTTCCTATGCTGCGCTGTAGGATCTGTCAAAGTTAACACCGTCGTGTGTCTTCTTCTTATTTTTACTTGGATTCGTCTATATGTTTGTCAACCCTTTTGAACGAGCGAGAAAAGCATCATCACCGCAAGGTGGATTAATCAGGGTTTTTTACTTGGATTCGTCTATTTACTTACCTTGACCTCCTTATTAGCATTCACGAATTCCATTTCAAAAATGGGATTATCACTGTGACCAACAATAGCGAAATAATAGTTGCTACTCATTATATACTGATTTGCCAAGAACAGGACAATATAAATAAAACTGTGTTTAAAAATCAATATTTGGATTATTTAGCTCCAATCGTTTCGATTGAGATTCTCACGTTCAAATGAATGAGTTGGTGAGTTGTGAGAATAGCCGTCAAAAGCTGAGGTGAGATGTCAAAAGAAAAACAAGTACACGCTATTCCGGGTACTGTGTAAATTGGGTTAATTTTAATGCAATCATCATTTTATTTATAAAAATGATTAAAATATATTGTGTCGTCAGTACTAAATTGAATTCCGACTTCCGACGTTTTACTTCCGACATCATCACTCAGGAAAATCGACACATACTTTATGGCAAAAATCCATGTATTTTTAAATATGCATATCATGCGTCGGCACATACTTAATTGCATACAAATTCACACATGGATACGATGACCCACATGGATAAGTATGTATGAACGCTCATGTAATGCATGCGGGCGCATGAAATATATGTGTCGAAAATATGGAATGCATTTGGCAACCCCCATTGCAAAAATCCATGTGTAAACTCATGAATATAATGCGAAGTTTTTTGTGAGTGATGAACGTCAAAACAAAATTTGAGTTTGCTACCAACACATTGTCGGAAGAGCGATAGGAAGTGTGGAAATCAACTTCCGAACTTCAATTTGGTGCCAGCGACAAAACAAGAATGATTTTGTGACAGATAATACCGTGCAGTGCTGCATATTTATTTTATTTTTTTTCTGTGGGAATCTCGTCGAAAGTGGCCTTGCTGCCAGTTCATCAGTGTCATACAAACAGTTTTGGTCTAAATGAACAATAGTATCTATCATTCTATTTTTTTATTTCTTTTTAAAATTTATTTCATCGCTAGACCCAAATATGCGACTGACCCCTTACTAACGGAAATGGGTCTAATAAGCCATTTTATAGAAAGCTCAAATGACAGGAGATCAAATACTAATGTTTACATTTTACAAGGAACATTTGCGAAAATGAAATGAAATGATGATGATGATGACGAAATGATGATGGTTTACATGCAAATTTACCAAAACAAAGACCGAGCCGTCCACTCAAAATTTCGATCAGCTGTTCTAATCTGTCTCATAAAATGGCTTATAAGCCATTTTATAAAAAGCTCAAATGACAGGAGACCAAACACTAATATTTACATTTTACAAGGAACATTTGCGAAAATGAAATGAAATGATGATGATGATGACGAAATGATGATGGTTTACTTGCAAATTTACCAAAACAAAGACCGAGCCGTCCACTCAAAATTTCGATCAGCTGTTCGAATCTGTCTCATAAAATGGCTTATTTCACGCAATTTTGAAGCTTTCAGAGTTAGAGTGCGTGGAAGCTCTGGAAGTTGCCACATTTGAGTTCTTTCGCCATCACCCCCCTGGCGTCCTATAAGTAATTTTATAAAAAGGTCAAATGACAGGAGACCTAACACTAATATTTATATTTACAAGCAACATTTGCGAGAATGGAATGAAATGATGATGATGATGGCGAATTGATGATGATTTGTTTATTGTTACTGTGTTTGTCTCATGTGAAATTTATCCATTGTATTCGAAGTACAGTCGCGATTCGCTGGTTGGGCCACGACCTCGGCCTTACTAACGAACTCGGTTTTTTAGTTGGGCCAACCGACAGCCATTTGAACACGTGTATTTCGACTTGAACATCACAAATGATGTCCAGTGACGCCCAATCCCGTTTTCCGTGTTTACATTGAATTTTGACGTACGGTTGCTTTTTAGTTGGGCCATGGCCCAACCAGCGGAGGCCCAACTAAAAAGTGACCCAAGTATTAAAATCTCAACCAGCGAATCCCGACTGTAACCACAAATACTCGCGACCGTGATTTTTTCTCCCGAACAAAATACTGCCCTGCTTTTTTACTTTGCTCTGCCCGTACTCGCGAGCAAAGCAAGCACTAGAAAAATGCAGGTTCGCGCGAGTGTGGCATTTTTGTAGACCCAATTACACTATTTGCTTACTCTTGAAGCGAGTATTTCCACCACTGGCACTCGCTTGACTGTGGATATACAACAGTAAAGCACATGTGGAGTTTGGACAAATCAAGCATCCGAAAGATATTCAATTTGCAAAAAAAAGAGCTAACCGCGGTGGAGGTACTCGGATTCTGATGGCTTTTCCGCAAACGTGACCTTTAAGTGGTCTTGTTGTGTAGGAGTCATCACGCCTGTCTAGAGAGTATGAGGTTGAGGGTTCGAGTCCCTCCAAGACACGTGGATTCTTTTTCGCAAATTTCATATTAATTTGTCCATTTCAAAACATGTGCTATGCATATGCACAGCCAAGATATTTAACAAAAAAAAGGAAAATAACGACCCCGTTGCCGATTCAGGTAGCATGTCTGCTTCCGATTTTGATTCTCTAACTGAACAATTGCATCACATGATTGATGCTATGTCCAAAGCAAATACCATACCCGGAGCTGTTCAGGTTGGTATAAAGTACACACAAAAAAATGTTATCGGACTCCGTTTTAATGGATCCAAATAATTGTGTGAAAGTTCTAAATTGGAATGCCCGCTCTCTAAAGAGTAAGGGGGTAAGGAAGATGAATTATTCTACTTCCAAATAGTTTATAATGTGCATATTGCCATTATAACTGAAACATATTTAAAACCAGGACTCTCAATTAAACGAGATCCAAATTGTTTTATTCACAGAAATGGGGTCGCCATTGTCATTAATAGACGTATCAAACATAAATTATTTTCTTCGTTCGAAACCAAAGTTTTTGAAACTTTGGGAGTTTCTGTTGAAACAGATTTTGGACAATTTTCCTTCATTGCAGCCTACTTGCCTTTTCAATGCAATGGCAGCAAAAGAATTTGTTGAAAGCTGATCTTCAAATTCTCGCAACAAATCTAAATTCTTCGTAATTGGACGTTTCGCTATTCTGAGAAATACTAGCGTGTTTTGGGCGTAAAAATAGTATTTTGGCCATAGCTTCTGTTCCAATAGTCCGATCAGGCCAATTTTCAATAGAAAACAATGGGACAAGTTCCCCCGTCGAATAGAACCTGTTGCAAGTAATTCGGACAATACTAAGTTCCAAAAAGTGTGTCTATAAAATTTGTACTCGTACACACATACACACATCACCTCAGTTCGTCGAGCTGAGTCTCGTACAACTTTGTTGTAAGAAAAAGCAAAACCTCCACTCGGTGTTGAACTTAATCTAGAATTTAAAAAACACCTTAATAAAGAATAAAAGAAACCTCCACTTACAGTTGAAAAAGGCACACGGGTACCCTGTCGACCGCATAAGGTTCCTAAAATTTGTGGCGCACCCCATCCCACCCCCTGAAACTGTTTGTAATTTCTGAATAAGCATTGGAGGAAATTTGTGGAGGAGCCAACAACTAAGAATCTCTCATTTCTTAAATTAAACTCAAAAGTAACAGCTCGAAAGTTTAAAAAACACCTAGTCATAAGAATAGCTGCAGCCTGAGACGAGACCTGCAAAGACGGCTTCTTTTTCCCTGCTTTTTCCTTGTTTTGACACTTGTTCTTCTTTTCATCACAGTTGATCATCGATTCTCAACTGTTTCCTTGAGTGTTTCACCTAAATCCCGGGTAGAATCTTCTGAGCACAATAAAAGTGTTTGTGATTTACGGATTTGTAAACTTATTTTTTTAAAGATTTTCCTATCGGAAATAAAACACGTATTCATAACAGTTCAATATTAAGCTGTCCGGCTTTTCTAGAATACTTTTCAAAGTGAAAAAGTACTCGTAAAACAAAATCATTCGGAATACTTTTTGAGGGATACCAATACTTTTACACAAAAAGGTGCTGGTTGCGTCTGACCTGGGACGGGACTTGCAAAATTCCGACAAGCGGTGGTAATCCTGCAGGGACACCGTTCTGGGAAAAAACCTCTTAGAAGGTCACGTCTCCACGCTCAGCAATGAGTATTAATAAAAACAAGAGGAAGGGGGAGTCTTTGAATTCTCCACTTCCTTCTAAGAAACAAAGTTTCAAGACCGTCCTGCCAAAGCGCGGAAAAAATAGAAGGAAGCTGGAGAATTCAGATATTCCTTCAAACTCTAATGTCGGAAATAATTTTTCTCCTATCGAACTGAGCAATCAGTTCGATTTGATTAATGATGATATTGAGCAAATCGAATCTAGCCCAGGTGATTCGATTCATGCGAAAAGCAAAGGATTCCACCGATTGTGGTATCTGTTGCCGAGTTTTCTGGCTTTAGGAATGAGATTTTGAGTAACCTTCAGGGGATCAAGGTTTCATTTCAGATTGCTAGGAAGGGTGACTGCCGCGTTTTGCCGGGATCCTTTGACGATCGCAAACGTCTTCTTCAGTATTTAACTGAGAAGCGCCATAAATTCTTCACATACGACGACAAAACTGAGCGATTGTTCAAAGTCGTCTTGAAGGTCTCCCCAGTGATGACAAATCACTGGATGAGATTAAAATTGAAATTTCTCAATTACTTGGATTTTCACCAGTCCAAGTAATTAAGATGAAAAAGAAATCCCATTCTGGTACTTCCCAGAGGGGCATTTCTCAAGAATTTTATTTAGTTCATTTTAACAAAAGTGAACTAAATAATATGAAAAGTTTGGAAAAGGCCTGTATTATGTCTCATGTCCGTGTTACATGGGAACATTTCCGCAGGCCTGGGGAAATTTCAAAACCCCACCCAGTGCCGTAAGTGCCAAAAGTGGGGTCATGGAACCAAACATTGTCACATGGATGCTAAATGCATGATTTGTGGTGGAACCTCTCACGCCAAGGACGCATGTCCTGTGAGAGAAGAATCCAATAAATTTAAATGTGCAAATTGTGGGGGCAATCATAAATCCAATTTCTGAGAATGCCCTTCACGCAAAAGTTTTGAATTCCCGTGCAAAATTGATGACGGAAATTCCAATCGGATCCTAGATTCGACGGGTAGAAATTTTTCAAACGCTCAAATTTCGAAACCGGTTACCGGTCGAGCAATTCATACCCACCACAATTCACAAACAAATTTTGCCGCTCGTCAACGGGTAGCAAGCACTTCAGTAAATTCCAATTTTTCCAATGTACCTACGTATGCAAACATCGCTGCTGGTAGACAAAATTTCTCTTCTCAAATTGAGGTTTATACCCATGTCCCAACGGAAAATAACGGTCATGTCGCCGATTCAGGTAGCATGACTGCTTCCGATTTTGATTTTTTAACTGAACAATTGCATCACGAAGGCACGGGTCCTTGCAAAGATCGTAACGGGATCAGTGGGTACAAATAGCGCTGAGAAGCACTGTTGAAATTAAAATAGCTTCGGGTAGTATTAAAAACTTCCTTCCGCAAAGAGAGAAAGAACCGCACAGCACGAAAGCACGATGCGGTCTGATCGCATTTTATTTATTTTTGGCTTCTTCAACGCAAGGGAGTGAAAAGAACCATAAAGTAAGTTGTTTCGCGGTTCCGTGTAGGTATTTCAATAATTCAAGACAAAATTTTCAAAACGACTTATCTGCTTTTTAAACAAAGATTCAAACGACGATTTGACGAATCTGATAGCTCTCCCACGCAAACCAGCACCACCAATAGGTAGGTGAAGGTTTCCACTACCTGATGACAGTGTTGGTTTGCGTGGGAGAGCTGTCAGATTCGTCAAATCGTCGTTTGAATCTTTGTTTACAAAGCAGATAAGTCGTTTTGAAAAATTTGTCTTGAATTATCGAATAATCTTGCTCTCAGCGATTACTCTTGACAGATATCAAAACTGATGCAGCTATGACAACCTGGGACGGGACTTGCAAAGAGGAAAAATGTAACTTCATCTGCAACCAGCAAGCGCTGTCACGAATTGTCAGATGCAACCAGCACCTTTTTGTGTAAAAGTATTGGTATCCCTCAAAAAGTATTCCGAATGATTTTGTTTTACGAGTACTTTTTCACTTTGAAAAGTATTCTAGAAAAGCCGGACAGCTTAATATTGAACTGTTATGAATACGTGTTTTATTTCCGATAGGAAAATCTTTAAAAAAATAAGTTTACAAATCCGTAAATCACAAACACTTTTATTGTGCTAAGAAGATTCCTGGGACGGGACTTGCAAAGAGGAAAAAATGTAACTTCATCTGCAACCAGCAAGCGCTGTCACGAATTGTCAGATGCAACCAGCACCTTTTTGTGTAAAAGTATTGGTATCCCTCAAAAAGTATTCCGAATGATTTTGTTTTACGAGTACTTTTTCACTTTGAAAAGTATTCTAGAAAAGCCGGACAGCTTAATATTGAACTGTTATGAATACGTGTTTTATTTCCGATAGGAAAATCTTTAAGAAAATAAGTTTACAAATCCGTAAATCACAAACACTTTTATTGTGCTCAGAAGATTCTACCCGGGATTTAGGTGAAACACTCAAGGAAACAGTTGAGAATCGATGATCAACTGTGATGAAAAGAAGAACAAGTGTCAAAACAAGGAAAAAGCAGGGAAAAAGAAGCCGTCTTTGCAGGTCTCGTCTCAGGAAGGTTCTACCCGGGATTTAGGTGAAACACTCAAGGAAACAGTTGAGAATCGATGATCAACTGTGATGAAAAGAAGAACAAGTGTCAAAACAAGGAAAAGCAGGGAAAAAGAAGCCGTCTTTGCAGGTCTCGTCTCAGATCACCACTAGCTGCAGCCTGGGACAGGACTTGCAAAGAGGAAAAATGTAACTTCATCTGCAACCAGCAAGCGCTGTCACGAATTGTCAGATGCTGAGACCAGGTCTAATACTGAGACGAGACCTGCAAAGACGGCTTCTTTTTCCCTGCTTTTTCCTTGTTTTGACACTTGTTCTTCTTTTCATCACAGTTGATCATCGATTCTCAACTGTTTCCTTGAGTGTTTCACCTAAATCCCGGGTAGAATCTTCTGAGCACAATAAAAGTGTTTGTGATTTACGGATTTGTAAACTTATTTATAAAGATTTTCCTATCGGAAATAAAACACGTATTCATAACAGTTCAATATTAAGTTGTCCGGCTTTTCTAGAATACTTTTCAAAGTGAAAAAGTACTCGTAAAACAAAATCATTCGGAATACTTTTTGAGGGATACCAATACTTTTACACAAAAAGGTGCTGGTTGCATCTGACAATTCGTGACAGCGCTTGCTGGTTGCAGATGAAGTTACATTTTTTCCTCTTTGCAAGTCCCGTCCCAGGTGGTGATAGCTGCATCAGTTTTGATATCTGTCAAGAGTAATCGCTGAGAGCAAGATTATTCGATAATTCAAGACAAATTTTTCAAAACGACTTATCTGCTTTTGTAAACAAAGATTCAAACGACGATTTGACGAATCTGATAGCTCTCCCACGCAAACCAACAACGTCATCAGGTAGTGGAAACCTTCACCTACCTATTGGTGGTGTTGGTTTGCGTGGGAGAGCTATCAGATTCGTCAAATCGTCGTTTGAATCTTTGTTTAAAAAAGCAGATAAGTCGTTTTGAAAATTTTGTCTTGAATTATTGAAATACCTACACGGAACCGCGAAACAACTTACTTTATGGTTCTTTTCACTCCCTTGCGTGGAAGAAGCCAAAAATAAATAAAATGCGATCAGACCGCATCGTGCTTTCGTGCTGTGCGGTTCTTTCTCTCTTTGCGGAAGGAAGTTTTTAATACTACCCGAAGCTATTTTAATTTCAACAGTGCTTCTCAGCGCTATTTGTACCCACTGATCCCGTTACGATCTTTGCAAGGACCCGTGCCTTCGTTTTACGTTGGACCCGTTTGCGGAAGTAAAATTCCGACAAGCGGTGGTAATCCTGCAGGAACACCGTTCTGGGAAAAAACCTCTTAGAAGGTCACGTCTCCACGCTCAGCAATGAGTATTAATAAAAACAAGAGGAAGGGGGAGTCTTTGAATTCTCCACTTCCTTCTAAGAAACAAAGTTTCAAGACCGTCCTGCCAAAGCGCGGAAAAAATAGAAGGAAGCTGGAGAATTCAGATATTCCTTCAAACTCTAATGTCGGAAATAATTTTTCTCCTATCGAACTGAGCAATCAGTTCGATTTGATTAATGATGATATTGAGCAAATCGAATCTAGCCCAGGTGATTCGATTCATGCGAAGACGCAAAGGATTCCACCGATTGTGGTATCTGTTGCCGAGTTTTCTGGCTTTAGGAATGAGATTTTGAGTAACCTTCAGGGGATCAAGGTTTCATTTCAGATTGCTAGGAAGGGTGACTGCCGCGTTTTGCCGGGATCCTTTGACGATCGCAAACGTCTTCTTCAGTATTTAACTGAGAAGCGCCATAAATTCTTCACATACGACGACAAAACTGAGCGATTGTTCAAAGTCGTCTTGAAAGGTCTCCCCAGTGATGACAAATCACTGGATGAGATTAAAATTGAAATTTCTCAATTACTTGGATTTTCACCAGTCCAAGTAATTAAGATGAAAAAGAAATCCCATTCTGGTACTTCCCAGAGGGCATTTCTCAAGAATTTTATTTAGTTCATTTTAACAAAAGTGAACTAAATAATATGAAAAGTTTGGAAAAGGCCTGTATTATGTCTCATGTCCGTGTTACATGGGAACATTTCCGCAGGCCTGGGGAAATTTCCAAAACCCCACCCAGTGCCGTAAGTGCCAAAAGTGGGGTCATGGAACCAAACATTGTCACATGGATGCTAAATGCATGATTTGTGGTGGAACCTCTCACGCCAAGGACGCATGTCCTGTGAGAGAAGATTCCAATAAATTTAAATGTGCAAATTGTTGGGGCAATCATAAATCCAATTTCTGGGAATGCCCTTCACGCAAAAATTTTGAATTCCGTGCAAAATTGATGACGGGAAATTCCAATCGGATCCCAGATTCGACGGGTAGTAATTTTTCAAACGCTCACGTTTCGAAACCGGTTACCGGTCGAGCAATTCATACCCACCACAACTCACAAACAAATTTTGCCGCTCGTCAACGGGTAGCAAGCACTTCAGTAAATTCAATTTTTCCAATGTACCTACGTATGCACACAGCGCTGCTGGTAGACGAAATATCTCTTCTCAAGGTGGTGTTTATTCCGATGCCCCAACGGAGGATAACGCTCATGTCGCCGATTCAGGTAGCAAGACTGCTTCCGAGTTTGATTTTTTGACTGAACAAGTGCATCACATGATTGATGCAATGTTCAAAGCAAATACCATTCCTGAAGCTGTTCAGGTTGGTATAAAGTGCACACAAAAATTGTTATCGGACTCCGTTTCAATGGATCCAAATAATTGTGTGAAAGTTCTAAATTGGAATGCCCGCTCTCTAAAGGGTAAGGAAGATGAATTATTCAACTTCCTTTCAGTTCATAATGTGCATATTGCCATTATAACTGAAACGTATTTAAAACCAGGACTCTCCATTAAAAGAGATCCAAACTATTTTATCTACAGAAATGATCGTCTTGACAGCGCCTGTGGTGGGGTCGCCATTGTCATTAATAGACGTATCAAACATAAATTATTTTCTTCGTTTGAAACCAAAGTTTTTGAAACCTTGGGAGTTTCTGTTGAAACAAATTTTGGACAATTTTCCTTCATTGCAGCCTACTTGCCTTTTCAATGCAATGGGCAGCAAAAGAATTTGTTGAAAGCTGATCTTCAAATTCTGACTCGCAACAAATCAAAATTCTTCGTAATTGGTGACTTCAATGCCAAACACCGTTCATGGAATAATGCTCAAAGCAATTCCAATGGTAAAATTTTATTTGAAGATTGTTCTGCGGGATATTATACTATTCAATATCCCAATGGACCAACTTGTTTTTCTTCCAGTCGAAATCCTTCTACAATTGATTTAGTTTTAACGGATTCAAGTCAGCTGTGTGGCCAATTGGTAACTCATGCTGACTTTGACTCTGATCATCTTCCTGTGACATTTGAAATCTCACAAGAAGCCATTTATAATCCAATCAGCTCTACTTTTAATTATCATAGAGCTGATTGGGATTCTAAAACGTATATCGATAGGAATTTTGATGTTGATATTCCTCTCGATACCAAAAGTGATATTGATAATGCTCTCGTATCTTTGACAAATTTAATTGTTGAAGCCAGAGGCATTGCAATTCCTAAATGTGAAATTAAATTCAACTCCATTATTATTGACGACGATCTTCAGCTAGTGATCCGTCTTAAAATGTGAGAAGAAGGCAATACCAAAGAACTCGCGATCCCGCGTTCAAAGTTGTTTGGCGAGATGTGCAAAATGAAAGTTAAAAGCGTTTCGCTATTCTGAGAAAT